>NC_079316.1:78528646-78835699 GCF_029931775.1 Euleptes europaea
GCCGAATTTGGTGAGTTCGGGCGGACGCCGGATAAATTCAGACAACTTTGGCGCCCCCGAATCAGCATTTTCCCGTGGCCAATGGTGACCCAAGCTGGGTCTTCTTATGGCCAATCAGAGCAGGGATTCTCCCTTTTGAGCTGGCCAGGAGAAGAGTATAAAAACTCCCGAGTCCCTCTCATCCCCTCCCGAGTTCATTTCCTTCCATACTGGTGGTGCCGCTCCTGAGAGATCCTGAGCTGAGCTGCTTACTGGAATAAGACTGGATTTACTTCTCCCTACTCCTGCTGGAAGAGATCCACACAGTTTGATTTTTGGGGGTTTTCTCTATACCTTCTCTCCTGTGTGTGTGTGTGGGGGAAAGCAGATTCTCTGTGTGTGTTCATGTGGGGAAGCAGTTTCTGTGGTTGGGGGGGAAGCCAAAGGGGGGCTGTTGCCTGTTCTGCCGGGTGTGTGTGCGCCCGTTCACTTTTGCGGGAGTGTGCGTTCTGCCTTTTTTGCCCGTTGCCACCCTCGCCTGCAGTTGAGTCAGTGTGGTGGTGTGGCATGAGTGTCCCTCTGCTCGGCACCCGCTCCTCCTCCTTGGATTGTTTGTTTGGGGTTGAGCCGAGAGCCGTACTGGTTTTTTGGGGGGGCTTTGCCTGTTCTTCTGGGGGGGGGTGTGCCCGCTCGCCTCTGCAGGAGTGTGCGTTCTGCCTTCTGCCCGTTGCCACCCTCGCCTGGAGTTGAGTCAGTGCGGCGGTGGGGCATGAGTCTCCCTCCGCTCAGCACCTGCTCCTCCTACTTGGTTCATTTGTTTGGGTTGAGCTGAGCCGTACTGGTTTGAGGGGGGGTTGTTCTGCTGGGGGGGCTTGATTGCCTCTGTGGGAGTGTGATTTGGGGGGTTACCTGTCCTGGGGGTGGGGCTGATTGCCTCATTGCGAGTGAAATCTATCAATCCTGAAGATATGCATTTTGCGCAGGTCGCACTTACGCTAGTAGCGTTATAAGATGCAATTTGGCTGTGTTGAAATAAAAAGATACGTACGTTACCTATGCTAGTTACGCTGTTTACTTATGCTTTGAGCGGGGTGCACTTTCGGTGTAGTTACATCAGCTCTTAGAAGCCACAGACTGGCTTCTACCGGAAATCCCTCCACCAGAAGGCTTTTTTCTGGTGGTGTAGGCGGAAGCAAGTCAACCCCTTATCTCCTGAGGCATCTCAGCTGTTAGACTTCAGGATGGGGTTCACCAGCAACTCAAGGTCTCCACTCTACTATTGCAACTGTTATGCCTCAACTTTCCAGATATGACCTGACAAAACACCCATGCATTAAGTCCTTTTTGAAGGGAGTAGCTCAGTCTAGACCTCCAGTCATACACAGGTTCCCAACTTGGTGTCTGCATGCGGTCCTTTCAGTCTTGACTGTGGCCCCATCTGAGCCCCTTAGGGAGACTCCTTTAAAATTCTTAAGGATGAAGATCTTATTTTTTATTGCAGTAACATCCACATGCAGGGTGTCAGAACTAGGGGAATTGTTCATCAATAAAGGACTCTGTATATTCCATAAGGACAAGGTGGTACTGCATCCTTATCCCACCTTCGTCTCCAAGGTGAATTCGGCATTCCACAGGCAGCAGGAGTTTCATCTCTCTTCATTCTGTCCTCGGCCCAGCTGTGAGAGGGAGAAGGCATGGCATACCCTTGACGTAAGAAAGGCCCTGTGTATTTACATACGGTGGATGGAAACAATCAGAAGGACAGACTCCTTTTGCAACTCCCTGACAGCTCCTAACAAGGGAAAGAAGATCTTGAGGGCTTCCATAAGCTGTCATCAGGCAATGCATCACTCAAGTCTATAAATCTAGCAACGTTTGATCCCAGCTGGCATCATGGTTCATTTGGTGCATAGTGCTGCTACTTCTGCGGCCTTTGACAGACAGGCATCAGTAGAAGAAATATGCAGGGCTGCAATGTGGTCTTTGATATCAACCTTCAATATCAAGCTTCTATGGATGCAGCCTTTGGGAGATGATTACTACAACAAATAGTGGAGAAGTTGTAATTCCCACCCAGGACAGACAAACAGCTCTTGGAGGTCCCAAGATCAAGATGCCCTTCCCTCGGAGCGATTACTTACCATGATGATTACTTACCATGAGGATTCCTTCTGCCTTGAGATAAGAAGGTCATCTTGCTCGCTGGATGACATACAAGGAAAGAAAGGGGGGAAATGACAGAGATGAAAGCAAAGAGAGAGAGAGCGACTTAATGGTAATTGAAGAGGAAAGCAAGATCCTCGTTGCTCTCTCCTCTTGGTAGAGGAGGAACCCTCGTGGTAGGTAATCAAGGTTCTGTTTTCAATGGTAGAACTTTGTAAACATGATGGATTTCTGTAAAGCTGGCACAAAGGTAGCTGATTTGCTTATTTTCCCCTGACAACTATAATGATGATAGATTAATAAAAAAAGTTGCTATGCCATTATTATTTTTCGAAACATTTAGAACTTTCCTGAGTTGGTTTCCAACCCCCAATCTGTTCTGGGTCAGCACAGTGTGCTTAAATGGAAAGTTCTACCATCTGTCACGCCATACCTTGCATGATAGTTTTTTGTTTAATTGCTTAGAATCAGTAATTTTAAGAGATCATATTTACTGGGCCAAATTCTGAAACATGGCTGGGGGAAGAGAGAGCATGTTTTTGAAGGAATATTGTTCTTGTAATTATACAATTAAGTTTTATCTCTTCTAGCAGTAACACACATCCAGTTCCTAAGCCCCGCTAAAACACAGGACCAAGCTAGATGTTCAGGTTTTTTAAAGAGTTGGGTTGGGGTTCCTTGGACCCAACTTGGGTTCCCTGCAGCCACACAGAACATGTGGGAAATTGCTTTTAAAAATAAAGGAGAACCCAAATGGGCTTGGAGCGCTGCCGCGGGGGCAGAATTGGCTCCTGCCTCACCCCCCTCAACCATTTTCCTGTGCTGAAACAGCACGGGGTGGGGGGGAGAGAATATTACATGTGGAGTGGCAAAAATTGCTCCCTCTAGTGCTGTTATGGCAGGGGAAGCCCTTCCTCCCCCTGTAACAGTGTTCCAAGTGCATGTGGATTCACCTTTATTTTTAAAAGCAATTTCCCACACCTACTGTGTGGCTGCAGAGAACTCACACCCAACTCTTTAATAAACCCAGTATCTAGTTTGGCCCATAGTAGGTCACTGAATGGGATGGCAGGTGCTGGGATGCAACTGCAACCCCAGTTTCCCCCTCACTCCCACTGAACAACAGACACTGTTGCAACAGAAGTAGCCGTAGACATATAAGTATCCAGATTTGGCCTCAAAATTGTAGGCTGGCAAGTTGTGCAGATTTGGAGCCTTTTACCAGACTTGAATTCACATTTCAACCATGTTGGTGTTAACTGAAGATTCTGCTGCTGTGGAGTAGACGGTTACAGCTGTAACAGTGGAAGTTTGTTGTGCAAGATCCTAAAATGCGAAGCAGTTTACATCTAGCTTGGCCACATGCATAAAGTACTAAGTCTAGGAATAGAAGCTGAGGCAAAGGAGGAATGCTATATTTCGAATGGCCCAAGGTAGTGGTTCAATCCCCCCCCAAGTGCCTCATAGTAGATAGATGGTCCCATTATTAAATACCAAAATAGTTATCATACTTACACAAATATTTAAACGCTCTAAAAATGACTTTGGAAGCACAAAGGCCTTTATCTGTACTACCCTATATCTCAAGGCAGAACTCTCTCTAGAAGCTAAAACGACTAAACTGAGGCTATTGTACTTCGGTCACATTATGAGAAGACAGGAGTCACTGGGAAAGACAATAATGCTAGGAAAAGTTGAAGGCAGTAGGGAAAGAAGACCCCATATGAGATGGATTGACTCAATAAAGGAAGCTGACTCAATAAAGGAAGTTGTTAATGATAGAACGTTCTTACATCAACTGTATACCCCAGCTTTATACAGGGCTTTCTCCTTAGCCAGATTTAATGTACTACCATCAGCTTCATGAACTGGTCGTTATCTTGGTGTTCCCTTTTCTGATAGATTTTGCCCTTGTTCAAACGAAGAGGTTGAAACTATCCAACATGTTTTTTTCCGGTGCCCCTTTTATCAAACATTACGTTTAAAATTCTTAAATTCTGTCTTAAGTCAGATTGAGGAATTTCCTAATTATTTAGTGGTTTTCACTCTTCTTATTAATCAGGATTCTAATATTATAGAAATCGTGGCTGATTACTGTATTATGCCAAATGTTGTTATGCCAATAAAGGTACCTGAACTGAACTGATAGAACGTTTTGGAGGACATTATTTCACGGGGTCGCCATAGGTTGTAAGTGACTTGATGGCACTTAACATACACACGTCTCAGGGCTACAGTTTAAGGAAGAAGAATATTAATGTTCATTTTTTACTTGTTGAATAGCAAATTAACATTAAAACCATTACACTAAGTCTCACAATAATAGCACAAGTCATACTTCTGCTTTCCAATAAATAACTTGTCTAACTATTGAGAGAGCTCCCTTGAGAAATATTCAAAGGACCATATGCAGAGTGCACATCTGGAGGAGTGTAGTTCTTAGAAGATGCTATTAGTATTAAATATTTAGTGGTAAGTCAATAAGAAACTAATTGCTGTAGCTGGAATTTATTTGACCATTATTCAACAAATGCGAGTTCACTTCATTATTATCTCATTAGTGCATTCTATGAATAAAATATTCATATTACTATATAACAGTATAATTAATTGTCCTGTGCCAAAGGACCTTTGAGCATAATATATGTGGGTAAGCGTGTATAATAATAGTACATCAATAAGGAATAAAACTTAAAATTGCAAAATATATAAATAAAATGCAAAGATGAGTGTTTGTATTACATATGTCCACCAAAAAGAGATCTTTTCCACCATTTTTTTAAATATCAAAGCATCAATGCCATTGTAAACTAGAACAGTATTCCCAAAGTTAGAATAGTTATTCCCATAGTAAGACAATACTAGAATTTGGTACCTTTAATAGCTTTCTTAAAACGCCTATTCCTAACCTAAATTTGTACCTCCTAACCTAAATTTGTATTCCTAACCTAAACTTGTACCTCCTAGTTTTTATGTCTCAAACTCACTTTAACTTACCCATGCAATCTTGAAGGGAGGCTTGAAGTGCTATAGGAGCTGGTGCGGCACGGCATCCATGCCACTTTACTCCATGACAAGGGGGCACTTATGCGAACACCTGGGGGGCAGCGAAGCTGCATGAAGCACAGGCACCAGGCCAGCCCCTGTGGCCGTATATCTCCAGTGCCTGGGCCTGCATCGGCATGAAAGAGGTTGTTTCCGTTGGGGGGGGGGGGCCTGGCACTGGATGGCTCCCTGAGGACTTTTGGGTCAGGTACGCCCACTTTTTTGTCAAAAAGTTATGCCTGCCAAAAACATGGCACAACCCACAGAGCCCCGGAGTTTGACAGTCCCCCCTTCAGAACAGCCATGACCCCAGGGCCCAGGCAGCTTGGGATGTCGACCAAGTGGCAGGCCAATGAGCTGGGGGCAGAACAGGGCCAAGCCCCCACAGCGGCACCCAATAGTGGATCACCAACTCCCTTATAAGCAACAGTCCCCTTGCACACACCTTCCGGCAGGTGAGGTATGCACAGCTCAGGATGCTGCCTGTCAGCTCCCTGCTGTGGGGACTTAGTGTGAATGGTGAGACACTTATGGTGGCAGCAAGAGTGCAGGGAGAACATTGTGCTCAACAGGACAAGCATTTTGCACAAACACCAACCTGGGACAGCAAAGTTCACCCATTCTGTGACTGAGCTCTCCCACTCAAGTTCCATTGCAGATACCACAGATTTACAGCCAGGACCCAATGGGAGGCCCGCACCATTACAGGTAGACCGGGCAATGCCTCCTCACCACCTTGCGGGCCTGGCGGCTCTCGTGCTCCTCAGTGCCAGGCAATGTGGCAATGGCCACATGTTGCCTTTGCCCTCGTCTCCACCAAAAAGGGGGCGTGATGCTCTGGGGCTAAGGCAGAAGAGGGGGATGTAACGGATGTGCAACTAATCCCTACTCCCTGCAGCTATGTGCATATCCTGATGGTCATGGAGAGATGGCGTTGGGGTACGGAACAATGCCCCCAAACTCAGAGGTCTATGTACCCCCAAAGACAACTCAGACCCATTATGTTTCAGAGGAGCACAGCCCCCTAGAGGATGGCAAACCGGTTCCATCAAAGAGTGCTGGTATTTGCAGCAGCACCAGGCAGAAGTCGGAGGGTCCAGTGTTGCATTGGTGAAACCAGAGAAGGAGGGGCCAGTAGCAC
The DNA here is from genome assembly GCF_029931775.1 of Euleptes europaea. Classification (NCBI taxonomy): domain Eukaryota; kingdom Metazoa; phylum Chordata; class Lepidosauria; order Squamata; family Sphaerodactylidae; genus Euleptes; species Euleptes europaea. Next base: position 78,534,975 of record NC_079316.1, read on the forward strand.
CAGTGCCACAGAACCCTCCTCCAAAGACCCCCGATGACCAGTGGAACACCCAAGAGGATCCATCAAGCATCCACCAGGACACCTGTGGCTTCCTTCTGTGGCCTTGTGTGCTGTTTTTACTTTTTCTTTTTAAAGATATTTTATTAACATTTTCAAAAGAAAAGATAATATATACATACACTTCCATTCATACATTTTGCGCTTGCTTCAGGAATCAGTTTACATAAACATTGTTCTATTGTTATGATATTTACTTAAGCATTACTGATCTTGTCTGCGTTTATGCTCTAAATTTATCTTTATCTATAACTTGTTCAAGATATATGACTATTATTTTCTATCTCTATTACATTTTTATTCTACACTTTCCAGTTAGCATATTTAAAATAACATTCCCATTTCTTCTGTGAATCATCAATCGTTCTTTCTTTCAGGATGTTGGTTAGTCTGGCCATCACCGCAAATTCTTCCATTTTTTGTTGCTACTTTTCTAAGTCCGGAGCAGTCTCTTGTTTCCATGATGCTGCCAATACTTTCCTTGCTGCCTTTGTGAGATATCCAAAAAGTTCTCTATGATTATTTTCTAAATTCTCTGGTTCTGTCCCCAATAACATAATTTCCGGATTCATTGGAAATTTAATCTTAAGAATCTTTTGCATTTCTTGATGAATCTGTATCCAGTATTTTCTCACCTTTTTACAAGTCCACCACAAATGAAAGTAGGTTCCGTCTTTGTCTTTGCATTTCCAGCAGCGGCAATCATATGTTTTGTCTATCTTTTTCATATCCATTGGTGTAATATGCCATCTGAAGAATTGCTTATACCAGTTTTCTCGCAAATTATTACTGGCAGTAAATTTAATTGACTTAATCCATAGTCTTTCCCATTGCTGCATTGTTATCTCTTTCTTAAAAGTTTCCATCCATTTAATCATGCATACTTTAACTTGTTCTTGTTCTGTTTCAAATTTAAGCAGTAATTTGTAGATTTCCCCCAAAATATGTTCGGTTTCTTTACTGATTAGATTTTCAAATTCTGTATTCTTTTTTGGTTTAGCCTGTTGGTAACAGTCTTGTTGTAATTTCATAATCATTTGATTGTAAATTAGCCAATCTACTTTTTTGCTCCGCTTCATCTCATCCCAAGATTTTATTTCCTCTTGTCCATTTAACATGTCCTTATATCTTATAAAATCTGTACGTTTTCTCTCTCCTTTGCTTAAGTATGTATCTGTTGGAGACATCATTAGAGGTGGTAAAGGACTTAATCTATTTTTGTTCCTGATCCATGTCTTCATCAGTCCATCTTTAATAATGTGCTTATGTGCAAATATCTCTGATCTTTTTGCTTTCCACAGATAATGATGGAGACCACGATCCCATGTTCCCTTTTCTATCTTCAACATTTTTTTATTTGGGTCTCTGATCCAGTTGGCAATCCAAGATAATCCTGCCGCTTGATGATATAATTTGATATTTGGTAATGCCAGTCCTCCTCTTTTCTTCTAATCTTGCATGACTTTAAAATTAATCCTTGGTTTTTTGCCCGCCCACACAAATTTATTAATTTGTCTTTGCCATTCAGCCAGTGTTTTTTCTTCTATTTGTATTGGAAGCATTTGGAAGAGAAAGGTCAGTCTTGGTAACGAATTCATCTTTATTACTCTGTTACACTGCTCTAAGCCTTTGCCTTGGAGCAGTGCAACATCTTAATGTAAAGTTGATTAGAGCCTTGTCAAAGGCCAGGACATTTATCTGTTTGAAAGCCATGCTTACTTAAGCATATCTTCTTCAGAGGTCATTGAAGTGGTAGTTAATGTTGCTATTGAGACATAAAAATGCCATTAAATAAAGGTTCTATTTTTAAGCAAGTTGTGGATAGCGTGTACAATCAATGAATTGAAAGAAATAGGAATTGGAAGACAGTAACACACAAACTTCGAGATGTGTGGCCAAATTTTGTGCTGCTATATATAAGACCCGAAAGGATGTAATGTACAAATAGGTACAATTGGATAGATAAACATTTTAGAAGCTAGTTTACTTACCTTTTTAGATATGGGATTTTATTGATATATTTTATTTTGTGGACTTTTCGATTGACTGATACTGTTTTATTACAAATTTATGTTACTCTTGATTAGATATGTTCTAATTTTGGTCAAATGACGTTAAAATAAAGATTGATCTTCTTCAGAGGGCATTGAAGTGATAGTTAATGTTGCTATTGAGACATAAAAATGCCATTAAATAAAGGTTCTATTTTTAAGCAAGTTGTGGATAGCGTGTACAATCAATGAATTGAAAGAAATAGTACAAAAAAGGAATACGAACAATAAGATATGAATGTACAAATATCTGGTAGGGCTAAATAGGGGTGTGCAAAAAACAACAACAACACCCTAGTAAAATATGGATTCAGATCTCATGGACCTGACATTTTTTGGGAATCCTGGCTATTCCTGAACCCCCATATCCTGAATTAAATAAAAGCATATATAAGTAAAACAAAATAAAAATTATTTTAACATATTTCTTTACCATAAACCAATTCTTTCCTCACTTTCCTCCTCAGTCATGAGGAAAGTACTTTTAAATAGTCCTGCATCCTTCCAGAATGCCTTTCCTGAATCTGTCAGAAAGATCATTCTGGAAAAATGGTAACCACATGATGTGTGTGCTTGCTCTTCCTGACATGTTTAGAAAGGCCATTCCATAGAGTAGGTGTCACTGGAGAAAAAGCTTTGGTGGTGGCAGAAGCTGTCAGTCTGCCTAAATGTTAGTACCGTCAATAGATCTTCTTCAGTGGAGCAGTCCAAGGGTATACTGGGAGAGGTGGTATTGCAGAGATATGGGTCTTAAGCCGTGAAGACCTTTATGGATAATAAGGCTGTAAGTCAAGAAAAAAATGGTTATAACTTTGGATATGGGCTTGGGGGGGATCTTTATCATGATTGCTTATTTCTAGGTAGGACATTACTGTTTTGGGATTTAGATCCATGTGGTTTTGGAGTTCAGGGTCATTATTTTCAATTGAGAATGTATATGAGATCTGGGGCAACTGTTTATAAAGATAATGCAACCTAATTTGCACAGAACATGCTCTTTCATCAAACCTAAAGACCCGCCAAGTTTCAAGTGAATAGGACCAAGAAGGTCAGTTTTACAGATCCCTAAAGTAGATACCTCTTGACGCAGACTCAGTTCTCTTGGCTAATTCATAAAATGGAGGCCAAGCAGCAGCTGAGCAGGAGACCCTGTCTGTATTTTCCTACTCTTACACATACTGGCTGACAATAAAAATTTCTTACCTTTCTAGTGAAAACTCTTAATTTGCCACCCCCTTGTTGTATCCTGATTGTTTCCTTTCACAAAGTAAAAGTGGCTTCCTTTGCAAACCCCTCCCCCATCTCTTTCTCAGTCTACCGTTATGGGGATGTACTAAAATGAATAACAGAAATGTCTATTGGGAACAATGGGAGAGGCCCGAAGGCCCATTGGATATAATGGGAGCATCATCCTTAAAGTCTGAGTCAGACGAAGACCAGTTTACATCATCAGTATGAGGGAGCACAGAACCTAAGCCTTGCCAACCAGCACCACCTACATCTTGTCTGAATTCTGCTTACACTTGTTTACCTCCGCCACTTGACCACAGCTGATGGACACTGACCCAGGACAGCAATGGCTGCCCTTGCAGTTTAAAGTAATACATAGGTCATTGTCATTGGTGTACTGAACTATGGATGATCTCCCCCAAAGGTTTCAAAAAATATTGAAAAGTATTGGAGACAACACAACCTTTTGCCTCCCTGCAACAACCTCTCATACTGCTGATTCCTAGGCCTCAACCACAACCCTCTGAACAGTTGGTGCCCCAAAGGTTTCAAGCACACTTCTACAGTTCCTCTGAGTCCCTTTTCTAATTCTAAATTGTGTAACACAGGCAGCTGAAAGATCCAACACTGGTGATAGGAAAGTACAGTCCTTATCTAGTTAAATGGATATTATCTACTATGGCAACCAGTGCTTGCATCTGTACCTTAGACAGGCCTTAAGCCAGACTGGAAAGAGTGAAGGGTAGAAAACCCCAGAGTTCGTTCAGTCATCTTCCCCCAGGGCAACTTCAATATTTGTCTTTAGTTAGCAACATACCTTATTATCAAAAGATTTTTTTCCGCAATAGTGGGAGCATAAGCATTTATTTCAGTGTGTTGGGAGGAAAAAACCCAGAGTGAGTGAGCTATTGATGATATTTGTAAGTGGCCTCCTCACTTTATCATGGCATGATTTCACTGACCAGGAATGGGCAAGGATCAAGCTTAAAAGAGGTTGCCTTCACAATGTCTAGCATCATGTCAACATCACTCAGGAAGGTGATTATTAATTGTTTGTCTTAAAAGGTTGAGTCTGTCCCTTAAGACAACTGAAAAATGGAGGTCCATGCTGAAAAGTTTTGAGGACTTTCTGTATACACGTTAGCAAAGTTTCTGGCTGCACTTTATAAGCTGAGTTGCACTGGCTGTTTATGCTCCCTTCTCACTGATTACTCTGAATGTAGAAAACCTGACAGATGTTGCTGAAGAGTTCTATGTCAACATTAAACCTCACCATTAGACTATGAAGTACAGATGGTTTTATTAATAGGATTCTGCACGCAGCCCCTTTTTGAATAGCCTTTTAAAGCAAAATGGATGGGTACTGGTCTTATGCCTGCCTGTTTTCCTTTAAAGGACTATAACAGCACAGGACTACTGGCTTTGATTTCTAGAACCATGCAGAGGTGAAGGAGTTAAACCACCTCCCTGCAGAGGTCTGGGCTTCACAGGGCTGTACTTTATGCAAAAGTATCATGAGTTGAAAATTGTGGAGAGGACTAACTCTTTATAGTTAGCACAATCAAATGTGTGTGTGTGTCTGTATGTAAGTGGCATCAAGTCACTTCCAACTTATGGTGACCCTAAAAATCATTCATTTCGAAACGCCTATTGTTAACAGCTTTGCTCAGGTCTTGCAAACAGAAGGCTGTGGCTTCCTTTATAGAGTCAATCCATCTCATGTGTTACCTGAAATGCTCTTTGAATTGGGAATTAGCTAAGCAGATCGGTAACTTTAATATTTCTATAGCGAGATCAACCAACTATACCAGGGCCCATTAACTGTGACCTTAAGAATAAAGACAGACAGGGGATTTCCGAATTAAAAGTGTTTATGTTGTTTCAAGCATTCAGTGGTGCAACACAAACATACACAGAGCTAAGAATTCAAACGGTAGTAGAATACAGACAGATGCCCATTTGGCAGGGATCGTTGGTGGGGTAATATTTACTGTTCTTGAAGAGGAGATGTCCAAGTTCCAGTAGACTAAGATAGCAGAAAATAAGAGCAAAGGTGGGGGCAAGGGGTTCCCGTAGACTCGGCCAGCGAGGCGGGAGGGAGCGTGGTCAAGCTGCGCAAAAACCAGACCAACAGAGTAACGGCAAGTATGCCAGGAAAGACCTAAGGTAACGTTATGGGTAGGGGCACCCCAGATATACTGTTTTTCTGGGGGCGGGGTGATGGGATTACCCCTCCTAGGTTCCCAGGTGACAAAGGGATTAATCTTCGGCCGGGGTGGGGTAGTGAGAATTTGGAAATCTATTCTGATTCTATTCTGATTCCAATGGCTTTTGCAACCTGGGAGAAACCGGGAGATCTTTGCTGAAGTGATTAACGTTCTCAAAAAGGCGCGATCTCTGCTAACGTCTGGGGATCGCTGCTGCATAGCTGGAGGAACGACTCATCGCTGATATCAGGATTTCTGCTGATTGCCCATTAAGCTGCTGATGTTGCAATGGGAGAGGGGGGTGTTGGCACTGACTACGTGACTGTCTGCTTTCCATGACATGGCTGCGGCTGGATCAGAGTCTGCACAGGAACATGGAGTCTCTCAGGTTCACTGGAGGTTGCCCTTGCCTCTGCTTCCTAGCTGCCGGCTGCACGGAGCGCACAGGAGTGGCCATGTCACTTTCAACAGAGCGCGCTGCGGCCATCCCAGTAGCGTTTGGGGCACGCTCGCGGCTGGAACAGTAGTGGAGTTTAGGCAGCCCGTATGCTTACACGTGTTGCGTCTTCCTCTTTTCCTAGCATTATTGACTTTTCCAGTGACTCTTGTCGTCTCATAATGTGACCAAAGTATGATACCCTCCGTTTAGTCATTTTAACTTCTAAGGAGAGTTCAGGCTTGACTTGATGTAGAACCCACTGATTTGTCTTTTTGGCAGTCCACGGTATCTGTAAAACTCTCCTCCAACACCATATTTCAAATGAATCAACTTTCTTCCTGTCAGTTTTCTTCACTGTTTAACTTTCAATGTGTGTGTGTGTTAAGAGCCGTCAAGTCACTTCCGACTCATGGCGACCCTATGAATCAATGTCCTTCAAAATGTCCTATCTTTGACAGCCTTGCTCAGGTCTTGCAAACTGAGGGCTGTGGCTTTCTTTATTGAGTCAATCCATCTCTTGTTAGGTCTTCCTCTTTTCCTGCTGCCCTCAACTTTTCCTAGCATGACTGTCTTTTCTAGTGACTCTTGCCTTCTCATATTGTTACCAAAATACAATAGCCTAAATTTAGTCTAGGGTCAGTTCAGGCTTGATTTGATCTATAACCCACTGATTTGTTTTTTTGGTAGTCCATGGTATCCGTAACTCTCTCCTCCAACACCACATTTCAAAGGAGTCTACTTTCTTCCTGTCAGCTTTCTTCATTGTCCAGCTTTCACACCCATACATAGTAATAGGGAATACGATGGCATGAATTGGTGGCCAGTGACACATCCTTACACTTCAGAATCTTTTCTAGCTCCTTCATGGCCCCCCTTCCCAGTCTCAGTCTCCTTCTGATTTCTTGGCTGCAGTCTCCCTTTTGGTTGATGATGGAGCCAAGGAATAGAAAGTCTTCAACAATTTCAATTTCCTCATTGTCATCCTTAAAGTTGTGTAATTCTCCTGTAGTCATTACTTTTGTCTTCTTGATGTTCAGCTATAGTCCTGCTTTGGCACTTTCTCTTAACTTTCAGCTGTAGTCGTTTCAAATCTTCGCTGTTTTCTGCCATTAATGTAGTATCATCGGCATATCTCAAATTGTTAATGCTCCTCCCTCCAATTTTCACTCCACCTTCATCTAAATCGAATCCAGTTTTCCTAATTATGTATTCTGCATATAGATTGAATTGATAGGGAGATAAAATACATCCTTGTCTAACACCTTTGCCAATTGGAAACAATTCTGTTTCTCCATATTCTGTTCTCGGCCTCCTGTCCAGAGTACAGGTTGTGCATCAAAACGAGCAGATGTAGTGGCACATCCATTTCCTTTAGCTATGGCTGGTTTTAAAGGAATTAATGATCAATAGATGATATGAAATATCATCTGTAACCCCAGTTTCATATATTCAGTATTTATAAATTATAGCCATTTTGAATGGCTGTGGAACTTTAAAGTGCATTTGGCAAAACATTAAGATCAGTGTTTTTATGTGAGATCATATTTTATTGTGCATGTATGCTATTACATGTTAACTTACCATATCATTGAGATCATACGTTATTATATATGCATGCTATTACATGTTAATGTAACATATCATACCCAGATTTGGAAAGCAGAGAAACAGATCCTGATGACAACAAACTTCTCGCAATAGATTTTTAAATTATGTGTTGCTTTTAAATTGAGAATTAAGAACATACTTCTGGGAAAAGCTAAAGGAATTCAATTATGCAAATTATCATTTGTAGCCAGAATTTTTTTTTCTGTCCAGGGACATAAAAAATTGGTCCTATAGGCAATGTCTTGCCCAGACCTGGATAGCCCAGGCTAAGCAGGGTCGACCCTATCAAGTATTTTGATGGGAGATCTCCAAGGAATACCAGGGTTGTGCCGCGGAGGCAGGCAATGGCTAACCACCTCTGAACATCTCTTGACTTGACTTGAAAACCCACCAGGACTAATTATTAGTCAGATGTGACTTGACGGCAGAAACAACAACAACCACCTCTTTTCTTATATACTTTGAATTTTAAGCAAATAGCTAATAAGGTACACTATATAAACTGGTGATAAACCAGTTTTGACTTGTAGAAAAAACAACAGGTGTACTTTGAGAGTGCCTGAGCACTACATTTTCTTAGAGAGTCTAACTTAGAATATTGCCCCAGACCCTAGCACTATATAACTGCTGAAGACATATAAATACCTTTAATAAGCAGAAGTGTGTATTTTTTCTAAATGCTATCCCATTTTAATAATTCATTGAGTGGTTTGTTTGACTTCTGATTTAGCAGTTTTGATGTGTTCTTTTCAAGAATACAAGCTAAGAAAGAAACATTCCTAAATAATAGAACTGTGCTCATACTAGCTTATGCATGCCCATCTGCCAAAGGACACATTTCATGCTTTTTGCAAAAATAAATAAATAAATAAATAACTTTTTCCATAGTTACTACAATGATGCTTTAATTCAGACACTTCTCAAGCTGGATAATGATCCACAATGCCCTGCTTGTTACTAAGAACATAAAACCATATTGGCTGCATATATAAATAAATAGTAGTAATATGTTACTTTCTACCTGTAATTGCAACATGTATCTTGTTTGCTGTAGTAGCCCATCATATCTAGAAGGCTCAAACCATGTCCTAGGTTTGAAGCCTGGTTAAAAATGCAAAATAAGATGAGAGAAAAAAAAATAGTGTACTATAGTAACTTCCTATCTCTTTTAGTCCAGCCTGGTGTAGTTGTAAAGAGCGGCAAACTGTAATCTGGAGAGCTGGGTTTGATTCTGCACTCCTCCACATGACGCCTGCTAGGTGATCTTGGGCTAGTCACAGTTCTCTTAGGTCTCAGCTTACCTACCTCACAAAGTGTCTGTTGTGGGGAGAGGAAGGGAAGAAGATAGTAAGCCGGTTTGATTCTCCTTAAAAGGTAGAGAAAGTTTGCATAGACCACCAAAAAAGGGGGGGAAAGAACTCAACCAAAAAAGTAGAAGGCACCTAAGGGATGAGCTGGAAACTAAAAGTTCTTATAATGTAATGTATTTATTAGGTTTACACAATAAAATGGATTAAAATATTGGGCCTAGAATACAGACTGCATATAAAACCACTAATATAAACCGTTACAAAAATAATCAATACTATTGATGATATATAAAATATAAATGACCAATAGACCATACGCGTTTTGGCCTCTTGCGCCTTCCTCAGTGGTCAAATTAAATAAAACGATTATTTAAAACACATCCAGAAATGTACTTTCCAAGGTATTATATCAGAAATGTATAAACCTTATATCCTATGTTGCTAGATGTAAATTAATAACACCAACCATAGGTCTTTCAGCATGGTAATTTACTTACACAAGCATCTGGAGCAAAAAATTTGTTTCCGAATGTGCTGTAATGTCAACAAGTGGCAAAATATAAAACCAGACCCTTCGAAGGACACCCCAAGGTTACCAGTTAATGCAACTGATAGACTGGCTCTACTGCCATAATAAATATGTTAGTCCACAAGACCCTCTACTGAGCCAGCGTGGTGTAGTGGTTAAGAGCTGTGGTTTGGAGCGGTGGATTCTGATCTGGAGAACCGGGTTTGATTCCCCACTCCTCCAAATGAGTGACGGAGGCTAATCTGATGAACTGGATTTGTTTCCCCACTCCTACACATGAAGCCAGCTGGGTGACCCTGGGCTAGTCACACTCTCTCAGCCCCACCCACCTCAAAGGGTGTCTGTTGTGGGGAGGGGAAGGGAAAGGGATTGTAAGCTGGTTTGAGTCTCCCTTAAGTGGTAGAGAAAGTCGGCATATAAAAACCAACTCTTCTTCTTCTACTACTGTTTTTGCTGCAGAAGCCTAACATGCCTGCCCCTCGGGAATTTATAGAAGGTGAAGGTGTGATCCTTCTCAATGGAATCAGAGTGATTGTCGTGGAGTCCTGTGGAATCATATTACATCCCTCTCCCTCTTTGTTGTGCTCCTGTACTGTCTGAGGGACATGGGAAGTGTGCTGCTTGTTTCTCCATCCACCCTTCCTTCTCCAGCTCAGGGTCCGGGGGACTTAATTTGAGTTTCATATGTACCAGGGAGAGGAGAAGGGCTCCATGCTTGTTGTGTTCCTTCTGCTGGTGCGGAGCAGCATTCGTGCTGAACGGCGTCATGCCCTAAGAATAGATCATGCTGGTATTATGTGCTTTTAGTGGCCGAACCTTGTTAAGAGACAAGCCATTACATTTTGCATGTGCTCCAGCTTCCAAATAGTCCTGCATAAATCACATTACTGTCAGCAGCTCATTGAAGGCTCTTACTGACAATGAATTAGTAGGAAAGAGCTTATTACAGTGTTACATTATCTGTTATTACTCAAGGAAGCATTACTCACTGCAAGTTAGGTTTTGTACAACCACCAACCTGGGGTTTTTAGTAATTTTTCCCAGGGGCCCAGAGCAATCCTGCAACCCAGATGTTTAATGGTAGCATATTGCCACATCTGGATCACTTTTCATTGGTGGTGCCTTGTGGGGAAATGCATAATAGAAGATGGCTTCTATTTTGAAAATCGTTGATGCATTTGGGCAGTGCACTTAAGTTGTGGCATGCTTTGGCTAGGTTTAGAATGACTCAATCATATGCTAGTCAGTCCATTAAAAAACTGCACACATTGTGTATTTTTTAAAAAATAAATGGAACTCAGCATGCGTAATAGTGAGTACGGCAAAACAGCATGACACCACAGAGTCATATATTATGCCAGCTGCAACTGCTGGCAGACAACTTAATTCAGCCTTCAAATTGTAACTAAGGTCAATAGTGGCAATGCTACCAAACCATGCAGCTGCTTTTCTCCATGGCTATTTGGTGGATGTCAGTTGACCTTTTTTAAAATCTCTTGAAATGCCAGAAAGCATAGTGGTTTAACAACCTCTCTGGGGAATTCTTTGGGCCAAGTTACATTCAAGGTAGGGGTTTTCATATCAATATGCTGAACTGGAAAACCCCCCCCCCCCGGCAAAAAAATGGGAGCAATAAATGGGAGCTGAAAAGCAGATTTCTGAATAATGCTAAATTTATTCGGAATTATTTGGGGCCACTTTGGCCCCCACTGCCATTTTTAAACCCTGTCTCTCTCCCCCTCCCTCCATTACCTGCTGCTGGCTGGAGTCCCTGTGCTGGTGTTGCTGCAGGTTCCAGAAGTTCTGGACTTTGGAGTGGGTGGCCATGCTAAACTGCCATTTTTTGTTTATCATGACTGCCCACTCTGAAGTCCAGGACTTCTGGAACCTGCAACTGCCCTAAAATGAAGATTATGTTGTCTCCCAGCCGGGAGACAGCACAATCTTCAGTCCCTCCCCGCCCCAGCCAGCTCCATGTGGGGCTGGGACGAAAAACTGAAGATCACACTGCCTCCCAACTGAGAGACAGCATAATCTTCAGTTCCTCCCCGCTGATCCAAACCCCAGCTCTGCATGCTGGCTTCAGCCTTCTGAACTCTGGGAGGTGTCTGGAGAAGGCAGGCAGCATGGATTTGTTTCAGATCATGCCGCTGCCCTTCTCCAGAGTCCAGAGCCTGGAGTCCGGAGAAGGCAGGCAGCATAGATTTGTTTCCGATTTCAGGTTCTGTATTTTTTTGATTCAAGTTTAATAATCTGAAATTTTTTAAAAATTTGGATTTTCTGAAAATTTCAGGGTTTGATAAACCCAAACCTGAAAAATAACACTTCAAAAATTGGTGCACACCCCTATTTCAAGGTATGTGAGACTCCTGGTATTCAACCCACCCTCTGGAGCCTCTTGTACTTTTCTGCACCCTGTAAAGATAATGCTCATTTAAGGAAGGAAGGTTCATGGAAGAATGTGTTACTTTGCTTTATCCATGTTTTTGTAAAGGCATTTGTCTTCGTAGCAGCCTCCCAGTCCAGGGATAGTAAATTCCAGTTGCTGGAATCAACAGTGGTATTTACAGGGTTCTTTGAGATATCTGGCTGGTTATTGTTGGAAACAGGATGCTAGACTAGGTAGACCTTTTGGTTTGAACCAAAGAGCAAATTATTGGTATTCATACCAGAGAGCAATTTGCATGTTCTTATTGCTGTTCAGAGAGCTTCACAAGTGCATGCTGTCATTTCTTTGTTGCATCTTACGTCTACTGTTAAATTCTTGGGTTAGGCTTGGCGTTCTAAAGCAGTGCAATCCTATGCAGGCCCAATGCTTTTGGTAGGTTTAGACTGGATTACACAGTAAATGTATTGAACTCATCACGGAGTGACTTGACATTTGATTTGTCAGCATCCAAGTTAAAAATGTATTGACCAGGTGATAATTTATATACTGCTACAAAGATCATTTGTCTTTCCTCCAGTCAGATGCTTTCTATTAACTGATGATAACTGATGTATTCATTTCATGAATAATAAAATCAAAGTCAGAAAAAAAACTCTGGGGGAGATGGTGGAAGGACCCATGCCTAAATCCTCCTAACATCTTCAGAAGCCCAGTTGCAGCCATGTCTACCTTCCATTACCACACAGTCTTGCAAGTGAAAACCAGGCTCCATATAAGTCTTTACACCAAAAAAAGTGAGTATTTGTGGAGGGGCTGTGGCTCAGTGAAAGAGCACCTGCTTGGCATGCAGAAGTTCAATCCACAGCATCTCCAGTTAAAGGATCCCCAGGTTCAATCCACGGCATCTCCAGTTAAAAGATCTAGGCAAGTAGGTGATGTGAAAGACCTCTGCCTGAGACCCTGGAGAGCTGCCGCTGATCTGAGTAGACAATACTGACTTTGATGGTCCAAGGGTCTGATTCAGTATAAGGCAGCTTCATGTGTTCATGTGTTGTATCCTTTAAAGTGCTAATGAGGGCAACAGTATGGGGTACTTGGTATTTATTTACAAAACCATGTACGTCTGAAAGGGTTAAACCCCTTCTTTCCTCCCCTCTAACTCAAGGCTGAACATGATTGTAACTGAGCTTTAAAAGGCTATGATGATCTGTGACCTGGCACATCTAGTTTGACCCTCATTAAAGCCTTTATGTAAGCTACTATATGAATTATAACAACATGTAGATTGATTGCCTACTCACACATTTTGTTTACTATGCAGGCAAACTAGGATGTACACAAATGCATGATTTTAAATCTTAGCTCAAGTTATATGTTCATTAATTTCAAAGTCTGTTTGAGATGAAATACCCAGTACCCTAACACATTTTAAGCAATTTTTACAATTGCAAGTTTTAGTACAACATTACTGTATATTTAGGCATGACTAACAGTGCAATCCTAAGAGTTACTCCAGTCTAAGCCCATTCATTTCAATGGGTTCGAATTTCAATGGGTTTGGATTGGAGTAACTATGCATTGAGGGTTCCACTGTTAATCTGTATTTTCGAAGAGAACAGCCAAATGCAAGCAATGCCCAACAATGAACACAATGCTCCTGAAAGTGTTCAAACAACATGCGAAGAAAGTGTGCGTCTCATTCCGCTTTCTCAAAAAAGCTAGCTTTTTATATTTGTTGTGGTGATCATTATTTATTGAAATGGGTGGCAGTCTGGTAGCCACTGGGAAAGGCTTGCTTCTGGCAAGCTTCTAAGCAGACACAGAAACAAAAAGTCAGATAAGATCCACTTGAATAGATGCTGAAACCCTGAAGCAACCTTGTGAGTCATACCTGGATCCCAGGGGCAAGCAATCATGCCCAAAGCAAATAAGCAAAGTAGTCTGGAAAAGTCACCCTTTTCACTTTTAAATGATACAGGGCATGTTTCGAAAGCTCCCTCTGGTGTGTGAGATTCAGTTAGTTCAGATAGATTCAGTGAGATTCAGTTAGTTCATACAATCCAAATAGAGATGTTTTCGTTGCCAGTTTGCATTGTTGTGTAACCACAGAAAATATCCCAGGTGATTGTCACCATAGAGGATCTAGAGTTGGGACTCAGTCGGCAGAATACTTCTGAGTACCATGACAGACACAGAAGAAGACTGTTGAATTCATGCACTGCTTGAGGGTTTCCCAGAACCATTTGCCTGGCTCCTTCTGGAAAATGCTGGGCCAGCTAGAATTTTTTGATGGAGTCCAAGAGAACAGATCTTACAATAGGTGGAGCAGTTTTCCTAGTTCTGCATCTACCTCCAGGGATTCAACATGTTGGCCCATTCCTATATACAAAGTAGGACAAAACAGCCACTTGTGGGGGAGGGCGAGGATTCCATGTTCATATTCCAGTTCAGATGCAATGCTTGTGCCTTAACAATGGGATAACTAACAATTTTGGAAGAATTGTTCAGATATTTAATAACAGCAGCCAGAGTGACTTTTGCAGCAAAATGGAAAGCAGAAGACTGTCCATGCCAAGAGGACTGGGAAAGCAAACTAGCTAAATATGCAGTAATGGCAAAATTAACAAATGATGTGAATAAGAGGAAAAAGAATAATAATAAGAGTTGGTTTATATGCCAACTTTCTTTACCACTTAAGGAAGAATCAAACTGGTTTACAATCACCTTCCCCTCCCCTCCCCACAACAGACACCCTGTGAGGTAGGTGGGGCTGAGAGAGTGTGACTGGCCCAAGGTCACCCAGTTGTGTAGGAGTGGGGAAACCAACCTGGTTCACCAGATTAGTGTCCGCCACTCATGTGGAGGAGTGGGGAATCAAACCCAGTTCTCCAGATCAGAGTCCAGCACTCCAAACCATAACTCTTAACCACTACACCACACTGGCTCTCCAATTAAAGAATTCCAAGATAAATGGAAATCATATTACTTATATTATTCTTAAAAATGGGGAACAGAGAAGGAGATAGTTGAAATTATATCTATGAATTATTAACAATCCTCTTGATATACTGTACTGAAAAGGAGTTAAAAGGGGGGCAGCTGAATATATTATGGATAGATGAGAATAATATGTGAACTTTATTTTTATTATTTGGGAAGCGTTTTTATAAAATTATAATAGTAATCACCATTGCAAGCTTTTAAAAAATCTATTCTTTTCAAGTATTGCATAGGGTATCCTTTGATGTTAAGATACATTATTAATTTAATGATAATTATTAATGATAATTTAATGATAACTATTCATGTCATTTAATGCTAATTATTATATCACTATTTACTGCTCATAACTGTTGCTATCATCATAAATTGTTTATTATATCATACGTATACTTTTTCTTTTCTTTTTCCTTGATGTGATTGTAATTGTTGTTGTGATGTGGCTTCTATTTTTCTCTTTATTTCCTGTTCTGTTTATATTTATAAAAAAATAAAATCTGAATACTGCACCAAAAAAGAAAAGAAAACAACCCCACAGTGGGTAGGTAGAAAGTCATTCTCTTAGAATGTGTGAAACAAATAAATTATGAATGCCCACACTGCATAAGAACATAAGAAAAGCCATGCTGGATCAGACCAAGGTCCATCAAGTCCAGCAGTCTGTTCACACATGGCCAACCAGGTGCCTCTGGGAAGCCCACAAACAAGACAACTGCAGCAGCATTATCCCACCTGTGTTCCACTGCACCTAATATAATAGGCATGCTCCTCTGATCCTGGAGAGAATAGGTATGCATCATGACTAGTATCTATGTTTACTAGTAGCCATGAATAGCTCTATCCTCCATGAACATGTCCACTCCCCTCTTAAAGCCTTCCAAGTTGGCAGCCATCATCACATCCTGGGGCAGGATTGTGTGTGAAAAACATAATTTTGTCGCTGTACTGCACTAACACATTTATGCTTCTTAGAGCTCAACATTGGCTCAGGAGTAGGGTTGCCAGGTCCCTCTTTGCCACTGGCAGGTTTTGGGGGCAGTGCCTGGGGAGGACAGGGTTTGGGGAGGGGAGGGACTTCAATACCATAGAGTCCATTTGCCAAAGCGGCCATTTTCTCTAGGTGAACTGATCTCTATCGGCTGGAGATCAGTTGTAATAGCAGGAGATTTCCAGCTAGTACCTGGAGGTTGGCAAGCCTACTCATGAGAGGTTGAGCCTTCACACTTAGGACCTCTGGCTGGGGTCTCATCAGAACGCAAGCGTTGTTTCTCAGTGCTGTCATGGGCAAATTCTAATGGGGAAAACCAATTTTGTATTTGGGACAACCTTTTCTTAGTAGTCGGTTGTTCATCTATTAATACTACTTCCCTACAGAGCTATTTTTTCTGAACAAGGAACAATCTGAAGAAATACTGGAACATCTGAACTGTGTATGTAGCTATTAGTCCTTTGCTTCTTTTGTGTTTCTTTATTGTTAATAATAGCCGCCTTTAATATCCCTAGAGCCCATTTTCTCCATTGATGCTCTAGGGAATTAAATGAGCATATCGTATTAAATTTAATTGGCACTCAAAAGGAAATATTGGCTCGGTTTTAAGCTGATCTATCTAATGGGAAATGAACTGCTCAAGAATACAAATGTGAAAAAGGGAGAGAGACTGAACAGATGTGCACTCCACACTGTCTGATTCCAGTACTGCTTCTTTTCCATTCTAATTATCAACTAGTTTTCTATTTAAACTACTGAGAACAACTCCACAAGTGTAGACATGTTAAACTACAGAGCCCAGTGGCCAGTTTCACCACAAGTGAAGGAGAAACAGATCAGAGCTATTTTAACAAGTTGTATGAGGTACAATGCATGATCCATTACACCATGGGTCCCCAACCTTCTTGAGCCTGTGGGTCCCTTTGGAATTGGGACACGGGGTGGTGGGCCCAACTACTAAATGGCTGCCATAGGCAGCAGAGCCAACCAGCAAATGTCAAGGAGTGCGGTTATGCACAATTCTAATAGTAACTCTTCAGCATTTCAGACAGTGGTTCTGATTAACTGGATGCCTTTTAAGATGAACATATTGTTTTTAAAATTATGTTCTTGTTTACATACACCTTACCTTCAGTCACACGGTAAAGATGCTTGTGCTGTAGTGGCAACTACAAACAAAATTAGCGCTGTATAAATGACATGTCAGTACAAAACAACAGCACTAGCTCTTAATATAGAAAAGTACAATGGTATATTTAGAACAATAAATATACACTAACACAAAAAAAGTACAACTGTACCATAGGCATATGAAAAACTGGTTCTTGAATACAGCTAAATAAGTAAAAGTCAAAAAGGTAACTGGTAAGTGACTGAAACGTTCATTCCCAAAGTTGGTAAGCACAGTGACTTATCCCAACGAAGACAGTCGGCGACGGGAGTGGTTGGTCATGTGCAGTATTGGCAGCTGCTGTTGAAGCAGTGCTTTTAAAAATCTACACAGCCAGTCAGATCTCCATCAGATGGTGTACAGCCCTAACCATGAAGGGGACCCCGCAGTATAGCATCCAATGAGAGTTGATATCTTTCCGGAACCCAGGATCCCAGAGGGATGCCAGTGGATTCCAGGCACACACAGTCCACGCAATGGCTTTGATCTAGCACGGTGTTTCCATGGGTGCATAGTTAAATTGTGGAACTCCCTGCCCCAGGATGTGATGATGGCTGCCCACTTGGAAGGCTTTAAGAGAGGAGTGGATATGTTCTTGCAGGATAGGGCAATCCATGGCTACTAGTCAAAATGAATACTAGTCATGATGCATATCTATTCTCTCCAGTATCGGAGGAGCATGCCTATTATATTAGATGCTGTGGAGCACAGGCAGGCAGGCTGCTGCTGCAGTTGTCTTGTTTGCGGGCTTCCTAGAGGTACCTGGTTGGCCACTGTGTGAACAGACTGCTGGACTTGATGGGCCTTGGCCTGATCCAGCAGGGCCTTTCTTATGTTCTTAAGTCCTGTTCTGGAGAAAAGGGGGCTCCCAAGGAACAGGATTTTGGAAGGCATTTGGGGCTGTCAGAGGAAAGATGGGCCAAAAAGGTAATGCTTCATGGGCAGAAGTCCTTGTACCTGTGGAATTGCTGTACTGGATCCAAGCCTAAATTATGTATGCCAGTTTACCATTGTAAATAATGTAATGTTTCCTTGGCGAAGCACACTGATGAAACAACTCTTACTTATGAGTCCAACTGAGAGTCGCAACATTAATATAGTTTCACTTTAAAATAAAAAGGTTTATGTTATGGTGGTGATAGCAGGAGGGAAGCAATTCAATAGATTATGTCATATCATGAAAACAGAATATTGTGGAAAATGCATTAATATAGCTCATCTTTGTCTAGTGTTAAGAATGCAAAGACAAAGGTGGGGAAATTACAAGCAGTAATCTCACCAGGCTGTAGTCTCCCACATCTTGTTTTCATTTTAACTTTTGTTATGTTGAATCTAAACTGGACTGCTTATAACCAGTTGGCAACGCCATGACTTGGATCAAGTTTCAGTATCCTAGCAAGGGTAATGTCAGGGTTTAAGCTGACCCTGATACTGAGTGTGCTGTGGTACACTGAGAAGGAAATATAGGCACACAGCAATAATGGGCATTAACAAGGCCCGCATTTCATGAAAAGAAACATAGCACAGTATACTGACTATTAAAACCTGTGGATGGTTATTACCTATTGTGTTCCAATTCACAGGCAAACTGATATGGGCAGTTAGATTGACTCATATCACTCAGAACCAGTATCTGATCGATTACTTGTATTACGTTCCTACTTATATCTAACGAAGGGAGCTTTGACTCTCGGAAGCTTACACCCTGGAAATCTTGTTGGCTTTTAAGATGCAACTGGACTGGAATCTTTCTGTTCTTCTGCAGATCACTTGAAACTATCCACTTGAAACTGATTAATTACTTGTTCCCCCTTCAGTGAAAGGTGGTTTTGAGATAGGTTCACCTTTTGAAGGGTTTGCACTTTTGCACCATACCTTCGGTGGAAGGTATCATATGTTCTACTTGATAGGTGGCTAAAGTAAGATATGGGAGTTCAGGTTTCTTATCAGGGTATTGAGAGATCAGAATTAATTTCATAGTATGTAATGTTGTTTCTGGTGCTCAAGACATCATAACTGAAGCAAAAATAATTTTACAGCATTGTAAAACCAATTTTCTGTGGTAGAACTTTCTGATTTGTTTTGAATAGCGAAAATACCTTTGGTTAAATTGATTAATTTAACCGTTGCCTGCAGTGTGAAAAAGGTCTTTGTAATGAAAAATTCTGCTTCATTTTATGTGCCATTTAATTTCCAGGGTAATTTTTATGTTAACCTGAAACATTTGCCTTTAGTTCTCAAATTATCCACTGCGACATTTAACGGGTTTCAGAGATGCGAGATTGATTAAAACTATGGATGGTGAGGACAGAACTATGATTAGGTTTCCCTGTATTGAGCATATATCAATGACTTTACCTTCATTAGGCAGAAAACATTTCTAGCTCACCAAGATGAAGATTTGAAAACTGGTGTATCAGTAAGATCATTCTGGCCATTTTATTATAGCATTCAGAGCATCTGTAATTGTACAAAGGTGCCAAGATTTCAGATTGCAAGGCATCTTAAACAAATGACCTGATGTGTGTCAACTGAAATTCCAGACTTCAGGGAGGGGCTGTGGCTCAGTTTGTAGAGCACCTGCTTGGCATGCAGAAGGTCCCAGGTTCAGTCCCCGGCATCTCCAGTTAATAGGACTAGGCATGTACGTGATGCGAAAGACCTCTACCTGAGACCCTGGAGAGCCACTGCCAGTCTGAGTAGACAATACTGACTTCAATGGACCGAGGGTCTGTTTCAGTATAAGGCAGCTTCATGTGTTCAGACTGTACACCATCACCAAGTTCTGGGCAAAGGAGAAACTGCAGTCAGACCAGCCATGGAATCCTTCACACATTAAAAGCCCAACAGGTGATAGTCCCTAATCTCTAAGAAAGCTTCTGGGTCAGTCTTGCTGATTGGTCTGAGCAACTCTGCAAGCCAACAGAAGATAGAGCTCAATTGAGATTTAACAAACCAACCAGACTTTGCGAGGTCATTAACCTGTTTAACTGCTACTACTCCATCCCTTTCTCTTCCTCCTCTCCTAACCCAGCAAACTAAGCTTGGAAGTGGAAGATGGGTGTGAATGTGGCTACTTCTACTAACAGATAAGCCTGGGTGGGAAGACATCAATAAAGTCATCAGTGCCTCAGTATGCTTGCTCCCTATCCCAAATCCCCTCAAACAATTAAGCCATACAAAAATTAATCTGGGTAAATCTCTCATCACCAAGGTGGTCACAGCCGTGCCCTACGATTGCTCTCCCATCTGAACCACACAAAATCTGTCAGCTGTGAGCTTTAATTCATTGTGAGACAGAAGACTAAAATAGTAAATAATTTCCCTACCAACCAGCAGTGCAAAATAGCATCTTTCCTTTGGTGAACTAGGGCAGACAGCCAGAAAATTCCTTTTTAGTCCTGTAAAGTGAATAGCTATCTTTGCACTGACCAGATATTGGATGGGTGGGTTACCACTTCTTCCACATATGGAATCTGTGAAGGTGGCATAGTTACCTTGAGTGTCACAGTGTTGTTTCCTTATTGGCCAGCAGGGTCAAGGACATCTCTTCTGGCCTCACACATCAGTCTCATGCTCTAATCCATCAAGAGAGTAGAGATAAAACCAACCAGCATCATTTATTTATATTTTGTTTTTAGTCCATCCTTTGTAACTCATGGCAATGTGTAGTTTGCTGTTGTGTCCAAACCAGCAACTACGGTTTATAAACTATGGTTTATGCTTTCTCTGAAAACCAGGTTTTCAAATCACCATTAAACCAGAACTTGGAATTATTGTTTATATGAAAGTGAAAAAAGATTTTGTAATAGAGTGTTTTCTCTGATGCAAATAATCTCTTCTGCTAGGGCAAGATTTTGTGCCAGTGAAAATCACTCTGTGTCAAAGGAAGGGAATTAGTGAAATGGAACCTTTGGATCAAACCCAAAGTTTGCAGGTTTGGAGGTGTTCCCATAACTCAACTCTGCTGAGTAGGCCACAGGGCCAGGCATGGAGCTGGGGGAAGGAGTGCCTGGGGCAGGGAGGAGGGAGGGTGTGTGCCACGTGCGCTGGAGCCAGGCGCTGGGGTGGAAACAAATGCACTGGGTGGGGTGTGCAGTGGCCACCCCTGCAAAAACAAAAAGAGAGGAAGGGCAGTGGCTGGGCAGATAGTGCATGCACCAGCCAGGCTGTGGGCAGGCAGCTGCACCTGTGCCGTTGTGTGGCGGCACTCCTGCCCGTACCTGTGCTCCCCATGCCCATTCTGGCAACCCCTCTCCTTGCACCTGGGGCAAATGCCCCCGCCAGACCCCCCAAGATCCGGCCCTGCACAGGACAGGTTCTTTTCAGGATTCTAGTGAGAGCAAGACCAGCCATTCATAAGTTAGATTTACAGATGAAACCAGTTGATTGAGCGCAATAGCACACTACACTAGCAATAGCAAATAATCAAGTAAAAGAAATACAAAGCACATTGTATTACCTCGCCCATGTGAATTAAGGATACCGACTGAAGTTACATTCATAGAAGCCATCTGTGTGGCTTCTATGCAGTCCCACATTGGGGACTGCGCAGGCGCAGGCCAGCCACGGATAAGATTTGTCAGCTTCTAGCAAAATCTAAAAAGAGAGTGCTCCCCTCCCCTCGGGGCATGCAGCTTTCCCGCCCAGCGGTCACGCAGATGAAAAACAGAGTTTCACTTACCTGTAACTGTTGTTCATCTGGTGGATCTTCTATGCAGTAACACATCCCTCCCTCCTTCCCCGCTGTGGGACCTCTCCGCAATACACATGGGTGGTTCCGTGGCGGCAGGTTGGAGAACTGGAGGGTAGAGTGCTCCCTCCCCCTGGGTCATGTGACCGCTGGGCGGGAAGGCTGCATGCCCCGAGGGGAGGGGGAGCACTCTCACTTTTGATTTTGCTAGAAGCTGACAAATCTTACCCGTGGCTGGCCTGCGCCTGCGCAGTCCCCAATGTGTTACTGCATAGAAGATCCACCAGATCCACCAGATGAACAACCGTTACAGGTAAGCGAAAGTCTGTTTTTTTAGATGTAAAGAGTACAACTGGTCTTAGGGATGATAATGTGGAAGCAAGCATGCATGGTCATGCCTAACTTTGCTCCTTCTATGGTTGGAGAGTGTAGAAACAAGTTTCTTTTCTTGGAACGGTATATTTCTCTCTAGGCATCTTTCTCTGGATTGCTGTGAGCTTCCATTGGCTAGATGGCCTGTTTTTAAAAAGAAAAAAAATTCTATTGCTTTCATAGGGGGTGTCAGAAGTTCAGTTACATCATCTCTTTGCAGTTGTCTTTTCTGTTCAAGTCCTAACCACATCTTGTCCAAGACAAGCATAATTTCATGTGTGCATGTGAAAGAAAGACTTAAGCAAGATTTTAGCAGTTTCTAACTGTTCCTGTTCCATCTTTCTGCAGATTGTCTTTGCAAATTGCTTCAAGCATCAAGTTTTGTTCCAAATAACTAGTTTGTGTAAACCGTCCCACCAATTTTGCAGACATTCATGCAAAAGACCCTCATAGACATCATGGCCAGTTTAACCAAAAACAAAACAAAACTTTTCTCTTGCCTTCTAGAGGGTCTTTCAGCAACTGGCTCTGCCTAGTTTTTATCCACAATTTACACATCACCTTTATGTCATGTATGTCTCTTCACAGCTGGAATCCCCCCTTTTTCTTAGTTATATCCTCTGAGCTTTTAATTTATTAGGCAAGTTCTGACTTGGGTCTGGGGCAGGCGGCAGGCCTGTAGCCACAGTGGGGCAAACAGGGGCAACACCCCACCAAACATTTTTCATGCCCCATCAGTCAACAGTGTTCATCTTCATGCTTTCTGGAAAAGAAAGTGAGATCATCCAAGAGGGACTGCGCAGCCAAGAGACCGAGCAGCCCAAAAATACAACCAAGCATGAATTAGATGGCCCAATAGATAGCACTTCCTTGCCCAATCAGACCTCTGTCAAGGCCTGGCATGGGTGGCTTTAAAGTGAGATTAGGCAAATTCATGGAGAAAAGATCCATCAATAGCTATTAGCCATAACAGCTAAATGGAGCCTCCATGTTCAGGAGTAGTATATCAGTGATAATCGCTGAAAGGAAGCAATAGCAGAGAGGATTTGGCCTCTGCACATGCACTTTCCAGGACAACTGTATGCCATAACAAACCAGAAACTGGAGCAGATGGACCACTGGTCTGATCAAGCAGGTCTCCCAGATAGTTAAACATATGTTCTAGAGATATGATAGAAAAGTTACAAGCCTGAAGTTTGTATACTTTTAAAATGGAGTATAGGAGATGTTGCAGTTATAATATGGATAGACTGAGCTTGGAAGAAAAGGATTTTAAAAAAGAGAGAGCAAGAAGATATTGCATCTGATGCCTGCCCTGATCTTGTAGGTAAAATAACTGTGTTTGTTCAGTGGGGGAGAAGAAAATATCCTTTGGATATGCTCAGAGGTACACTTTACTATATTACTTTAATACTACAAAGCCCTTGCATTCCACACTGGCTTGCAACTTGCATTGCAACTGGCTTGCAATTCAAGTAGAACTTAAGGATACTTGTTCATACAATATGTTTCTAAAAATAAAAACAATCTGATATGACCTGTTAAATAAGGCATGCAAGTTTGTCTGTTTTGCCAGTTTTTAATTAATAGGAATGCATAGTTCTGCTATAATGGTTCTTCAACAAGTGTTTTAAAAATTAGCATATCATACGAGATAAAAATGTACTTAAATATATTATGAATTATCTTTTTGTCTCTCATAATTTAGTACAAAACTAAATAGGCAGAAAAGCCCACACCGGATGTACCATAGATCCAATAATGAGATATGTTACACTAAACTAGTTTTCTGGCAGGCATCTTATTTCAGTGGGATACCATGTAACGAGAAGCTAATTTAACATTGAGTGAGTAATGTATTGAATAACTGGTTTTTCTTTTGTAGGGGAGTACTGTTTTTCTAAAATCTGTACTTTCTGGAATCTTGGAAAAAAAGTTATAGCTCTTCATTTGCTGCCTAGCATAACACTAACAAGATGTAAAAATGGTTTTTCCTAAGGTACCTCTTTGCCAAATAACGGGCTAGGCTGGCCTAGGTTAAAGAGAAACAAGTGAAACCATCTGTGTAGTTCGCAGCAATCTGCAGGGTGTGCACTTTGCTTTCATCCAAAGGCCTGCAAGATTCACAAAATACTGTGTGCATTTTGGCTGCCCTTCTGGTAATCTTATCATAAAAACCCACCTGTGGTTACGTGTCTAGCTCACCAATAGTGACTTATAACTCAAGAAGAACCGATTTAATTTGAAACTAAAATCAGATAAAATGTAAAGACATGGTGCATTTATTTTAAAATAAAAGCAAACCAGTTTTCCTCTCTTGCAGGTTTTAAATTTTTGTTACATGTATTTTTTCTAGAGTTTTAACCATTACTATCACTCCAACGCACTTCTAGATTGTGTGTGACTCTAGCTAAGAAATGTAAGCGTTGTGCTTCACTTTGAAGAACTGGCCTGTAAGTACTGGAGTAGGAATCATAGTGCCCCATGGTGGTTTTATTTACTTATGATAAACCAAGATATCTTTTGCAGTAGGACTAGCTTGTCAGATCCGTGTAAAATTAGCAGCTTGTGTGCATGTTGTGTTATTGTGCAAGAGACCTGCATATTCCTGTAGCCTCATGTAGAAGAATCAGCCACCTATTTTGTTCGTTGTACTCCCTTAATACCAACCTTGGAATGAGTGTACAGATGGTAACAAGTCTCTAGTGAAGTTTACACAAAGCTGCCACAATCTGGCTTTCATACACAGGACATCGGCCATCACTGCTGAAAAGAATGAGAACCTAACTAGTCCTGTGTCTGCCATGGGGACACACTGCCATTTTAAGGCTAGAATTTAGTTTTTTTCAAAAATGCTTGGAGGCTCAATCCTTAAAGCCAATCGGAAAGCTCCTCAGTTGGTGTGAAAATGGTAGTGGGGGTGGGTGGGAGAAACACGAGCCCCCAGTGGAGATGAGGGCTGGTACTTGTCAGGTGATGAGAAAGCAGCCGGGGCAGAGATGGGGACGTCAAGCACCACCTCTCACCTCTTCATCTGCCTGGGCTCCTGTCTCATCCCATGCGGCACCATTTCCAAGTAGGGTTGCCAACCTCCAGGTGGTGGCTGGAGATCTCCTGTTATTACAACTGATACCCAGCAGATAGAGATCAGTTCACCTGGAGAAAATGGTTTCTTTGGCCATTGGACTCTATGGCATTGAAGTCCCTCCCCTCCCCAAACCCTGCCCTCCTCAGGCTTCACCCCAAAAACCTCCTGCCAGTTGTGAAGAGAGACCCTGGCAACCCTATTTCCATGCCTCCTTAGCCAGAGGAAGCCCACCCAGGTCTCCACCCGGTTGGCTTTCAGAATTGGGCCCCCACCGTGTTTTTGGAAGAAGAAAATTGCGACATTAAAGTGATAGTGTGCCCATCTGGTGGATGCCATAGCATCCAGTGGAGCATGTGGAGGCTGACTGTTCCAGCTGGGGCCAGAGTTTCTGCTGCAGTGTACTAAATGGGCAAAAAATATCTGCAGTCTTACGTCTGAGAATTATTTTGTGTTTCTTTCTCATAGCGAGGCGATGATAATGCAGCAGTTCAGTGTACACTGGAATGAGTGATCCTGTAGAAGATGTGTTGGTGATATCCCAGAAGACCATTAATTAATCCAGAAGTATATTAATTATTCTGTTCCCACATAATTGATTAGAAGGAGCTAATGCAATGCTCTCTCTTGTTTGCAGTTTTGTTTTACTGGCAGATGTTTAATAGTGTGGAAGTAGAGTCAGTTAACGGCAACACAGGCATGTTGTTCACATTTAGTTGTCAATACATGGCCATCTGGAACAGCAACATCTCATTCAGAATATGTACTAATTGCTGTAAAACACAGTGGATATTCACCATCTTATTGTAGCAATTGATTGTTTTGTGCTATGCTATAGAGTTCTCTTTACATCTTAAGGACAGGGCATTATGGCAGTGCTGGGGTTGCCAACTCCAGGTTGGGAAATACCTGGAGATTTTGGGGGTGGAGCCTGAGGAGGGTGGGGTTTAGAGGGGGAAGGACTTCAATGCCATAGAGTCCAGTTGCCAAAGCAACCATTTTCTCCAGGGGAACTTGTAATGTATGTAAATAGTTAGGCGATATGCAGGGGGAAACTTAGGAGCTTGAGTCCTGGATGAAGGATCCTAAGTCCTGCATGCGCCATTGGTCCAAACCGGCTCGCACCATTGTCCCTAAGCCGTGCCATTGGTAACCCGGGGTTGTTTCCCCCCTATCACGGATCGGGGGGGAGTGGCGCGGGCTGGACCAGGGAGCATATAAGCAGGGCCGGACTAGGGAGCATATAAGCAGGGCCGTTTTTTCCCTGAGTTCTCCAGTTCTGTTCTGTTCTTCAATAAACGCGTTGTTGTTGGAACTCCTTCTCGACCTCGTGTGTCCTCCCCATGCGGACTTAACATAACTGATCTCTGCCGCCTGGAGATCAGTTGTAATAGCGGGAGATCTCCAGCCACCACCTGGAGGTTGGTAGTCCTATGCAACACAGACAGCTGCTTGTCAGTTTCGGTGGCTGTTTTTTATAGCAGTGAGGTGGCAGGCTTAGGTGGTGGATATGGAGGTATAGCAGCCTCTGCCATTACTGGCGCCTCTGCTTTGTCTTGTTTTGTCAGTTTGCTGCCCAGCTCTGGAACTGAAGCCGTTAACACTTCGTTCCTCCTTGTCCCTCAGGCATCTTTAAGTAGTGTCATAATCTGCATGTGCCCCATGGTCTCCCAAACTCTGATTAAATTTCTCTTGCGAGAGCTGGAAAAATCCTATTGAAGATGCATGGCTTGCCATACTTATTTAAGGAACATGTAGATTAGATTACTGCAGTGCCCTCTGTGTGGGGCTGCCCTTGAAAAGTATTCAGAAACTTCAGCTGGTACGGAATGATATAGCTGGCTGCTGAGTGGAAAGAGTCGTAGGGGTCATATCAGTCTAGTCTTGTTCCATCTTACTGTTTCCCAACTTGTGTCTGGGCCCAGTTCAGGGTGCTGATGCTGAGCTTTAAAGCTGTATATAGTTTGGAACCAGCATTCCCGCCAGACTACACAAACCCACCTGACCACCACAATCATTTTCTGAGACCTACTTTGGGTGCCCCCACCTTCTGAGTTTAGGGGGGGGCAACTCAAGAGAGCTACTTCTCGGCTATGGCACCAGAACGGTGGAACTTCCTCTCCAGGTTTGTCCCCTTCCATCATACTTTTCTGTTTCATTTGGCATTCCCTCAATGGTCTCTCCTTTCTGCCCTGTGTTTTAATTGCTGGTTCCTATATATGTTTTTGGTTTTAAATGAGTTTATGATGTAGTTTATAATATTTTGTTTTTTAATAGTTAGATGTCTTGGTGGCCCTGTTTGTAAATAAAGACATGACATGCATCATATATATTTAACAACTTTGAGGGGAAAGTAGGGAAACAGCATTATCTGTCTCGGGCAGAGGCAGTGGGGTGAGAAGAGGTGGTGGTGGTGGCGGCAGCCGTGGGGCACAGACTTCCTCATTGTGGGTGACCTCAGGCAGTATCTCTTGTTGAGCCACCACTGCTGCAGCAAGTTGTTAGGGATGGCAGGTCCTTCCTGGCAACTGGTGGGAGAACTTACCAAATACGAATACGAAAGCCTTCATTGGCATTAAAAGGGAAATCATGCAATGGAGTTTACAATAAAATCTTATGATACAAAATATGCAGATATCAAACAAAAAAGTTTACAAGAAGATTATATTATAGGAACATGCTGATACACTAAGTTGGTGACTTGATTATCCCTATCCCACGTCAGCCATTATGTGGTGCAAAATTACTATACCGAGCTGTAGGAACCTTGCCACCGAATCAATTATTATTGGGTCTTGTGTGGCTTGCGCTGCCCACTCTTTGCCCAACAGCACTTGCAACTGATTGAGTACTAGTGTGAGGGTCTGATATTCTGTAGTTTTCCTTCCCCACTTTGTTCTTTGCCTATCTCTTTGAACTCGTAAAAGCAGTTCACACCTCCCTGCAACCCGGCGCCTCTGCTGTCTTTCCCAGGTGCCCTCCCCTGCCGCGCTTCCTGTGAGCACTCCCTCAGGCCGAGTCCGGCCTTGAAGATCTGATAGCCCTAGCAGCCTCGCTGAGACCCGTTTGATGTTTTGTATTGCACCAATCTATCTTGTAACTTCCCATAACACCAATGTGAACCCCAGTGCCCTGGAATAGATATATTTTGTAACCCGGCTATGCCAATTCACTTGCAACTTTGAATCCGTGTCTGTCTCATCTGTCTGAAGCCTTCAATAAATCTATTGTTTCTGCATTCAAGCCTGAGCAGTGATTTTGCGAAGTTAGCCCAGGGAGTTGGGAACTCTCACATTAAGTTGCAAGTCTCTGCCTTTTCGCTCTGCGTCTGTACCTTAAGGGACAGTAATGCCTGGCGACGAGGATCCCTCTTCTCCCCCGGGTTCACCGGGGAAACCCGAGGTTCCGGAGAAACCGGACCCAAAGGAGGAGGATGCCAGGCGGAAGGTACCCGGTGCCCCACACCCGGGACCGGGCTTGGGTACGAAGCCCAAGAACACCTTTAACTCCTGGCTGGACTCTCCGAAGGGCTGGTCGCTTTCCCGGACCGAGGCGAAGCATCGCCGTCTGGGGTTGTCCGGTACGGGGCTCGTGGACGACCCCGCGCGTAGAGAGGTCCTGATGGACGAGGAACGGAGGCTCTGGCAGGAGGAACGCCAAGCCATGCTGGAGCGGATGGATGCCATGCAAACCGTGATGGGTGAGATGGCAGCCGCCATGGACGCGCTGAAGGTACAGCCTCCCCCCGGCAACCCTCCGGATGGAACGCCGGCGACTCCTCCCGCTCCTCCCAGTGCTCCGGCCCGCCGTGACCTGAAGATCACGTACGATGGGTCGGGGGATCAGTTAACCTTCTTTATGGTCCAAGTGGATATTTTTATGAGGGAACAGGCCCGGACCTTCACCTCGGAAGAGTCCCAGGTCCAGTATGTGGCCTCCCTTCTTCAAGGCGAAGCGGCCGCGTGGATGGTGTTACAGTACGAACTCCGCTCCCCTGTGCTGCGGAATCTGGATGAGTTTATGGTCGCTCTTCGCAACAGATTCGAGGACCCGAACCTGGGGGAGCGGGCTAAGGCCACTCTGATGCAACTGCGCCAAGGGACTAAGTCGGTGGCGCAGTATGCGAGTGAATTCCAGTCTCTGTCGAGCAGAATTCTTGACTGGAGCGAGGCTACCCGGGTGCAGTGCTTCAGAGAGGGACTAAACCCGGACCTGCAACATTGGGCCTTCATGCAAGGCAACCCCCCGGACGTCGAGGGCTGGGTGCGCCACGCCGCCGACATCGAAAATCGGAAGCAGCTCCTGACCCTGTCCAGACAGCGCACCGGTCGCGACTCTAAGCCGAAGGGAGACCGGCCAGGCGGTATCAAGGATTCCCGAACCCCGGGGGGCCCCTCAACGGCCGAACGCCGCAAGCGCTTTGAAACCGGGGTGTGTTTGGTGTGCGGTGGCAAGGGCCATTTCGCCTCGCAGTGCCCGTCCCGTTCCGGACGCCCAGCTACCCCTCGCCCAACCCCGGCCGAACCGGAGAAAACCCCGGCGGAGGGCCAACCTCGACGCCGCAGCGGCGCTCCTGGACGCCGGAGCGCACCCACCGCACTGCACGCGAGCGCCCAAGAGGAAGCCTCCACCTCCACTGGTCCATCGGGATCCCGGATTACAAATGCAGCCTTTGACTCGGCCGAGTCACGGATTACAACTACCACGTCTCCTTCATCCAGTGAGGAGGAAGAGTGGGAGATGCCGGCAAAAAACGCCGTCGGTCTGCTGTAAGGGGGGCTCCTCAGCAGACCGCTCCCGTTGTTGTGCAAGGAGCTCCACCGATGGTAAGCGCCCAAGAGGACAATGTGTATATTCGGGCACACCTCTCGCTGCCCAAGGGGGGTCCAGTTTGTCGCCAAATTCTGGCGAGCCTTCCTAAAATTGATGGGGGTGGAAGAACAGGGTCTCTCCTCAGCATACCACCCTCAAACCGATGGTCAAACGGAACGGGTAAATGCAGTGGTCGAATGTTATCTCCGTTGTTACGTCAATTACCACCAAGACGATTGGGTGGATCTGCTGCCGTTTGCTGAATACGCCTATAACAATGCCCCCCACTCCTCTACAGGTTTCAGTCCTTTCCGTGTAGTATACGGAACGGAATTTGGTCCTTTCGGTTCCGCTCCCGTCACCCCCGAGCTCGAAACAGTCCCAGAGGTCCAGGAGTGGGTACGAGTAGTCCAGTCTACCTGGCCCTGGTTGCTCAAAAATCTCGAACGTGCCAAGAGCAAGTACAAAGAACAAGCTGACAAACATCGATCCCCGGGCTGGGAACTCAAGGTGGGGGGGCAGGTCTATCTCTCCACTAAGAACCTGCGCTCCCTCCGGCCCTGCAAAAAGCTCAACGATCGATACGTGGGGCCTTTCCCCATTACCCGGGTGATCAATGAAGTCACTGTGGAACTCGAACTCCCAAAGACCCTTAAGGGCGTCCATCCCGTCTTTCATATAAGCCTCCTCAAACCGTACGTTGCTGCCCCCCAGTTCCACCCCCCTCCGAAACTCGAGGTTCCTACGGTAGTGGGAGGGGACACCCATCTGGAAGTGTCTAAAGTGTTGGATTCCAAATGGAAAAAGGGGAAATTGTTCTATTTTGTCCGATGGAAACATCTGGGACCTGCACACGATGAATGGGTGGCAGCCCCACACATGGCGGCCCCCCGCCTGGTACAAGAATTCCACACCGCCTATCCCGATAAGCCCCGTCCTCCTGACCTTGCGGGAGGGGGGCCTTAAGGGGGGCAGAATGTGAGGGTCTGATATTCTGTAGTTTTCCTTCCCCACTTTGTTCTTTGCCTATCTCTTTGAACTCGTAAAAGCAGTTCACACCTCCCTGCAACCCGGCGCCTCTGCTGTCTTTCCCAGGTGCCCTCCCCTGCCGCGCTTCCTGTGAGCACTCCCTCAGGCCGAGTCCGGCCTTGAAGATCTGATAGCCCTAGCAGCCTCGCTGGGACCCGTTTGATGTTTTGTATTGCACCAATCTATCTTGTAACTTCCCATAACACCAATGTGAACCCCAGTGCCCTGGAATAGATATATTTTGTAACCCGGCTATGCCAATTCACTTGCAACTTTGAATCCGTGTCTGTCTGTCTGAAGCCTTCAATAAATCTATTGTTTCTGCATTCAAGCCTGAGCAGTGATTTTGCGAAGTTAGCCCAGGGAGTTGGGAACTCTCACAACTAGGTTTTTGTTGATGGATAGAATCCCGGACGTTACTGAGCATGTTGCTGAGTATCTTGCTATTGTTATTTTTTTTGCGGGGGGGGGGCAGAGAGAGAGAGAGAGAAAATATGGTGTAGGATAAGAACTGTGGCTAAATATCCTTATCAATCCAATTTTGGCTAGCTTCCCAGACAGTGCTAGAGATAGTTATACTACTCTTTTACTAGATGATAGTGTGAATGACATTACCTACCAGGTTGCGCGACTTTGTGCCAGGGCATGTACAGTAAGGCAGAAGAAGATGTCATAATGTTCCATGTGAAAAATAGACTATTTTATTAAGAGCTGTTATAATTAAATTCTTCTTTCAGCTGATCAAATTTTAGACATTATTTTAACTATGAAATTTTTTTATGTAAGCTGGTCTTTGACCATAATAAATAAAATGAATGAAAAACTGTGGCTATAGATATGTACCAGCGTATTTGACATTAAAGGGTTTGGATGGCATTATCTGCCTGCTATATGAGAAGGAGACATTTAGCAATTTTATTGAAGCAGATGGATAGCTCATGATAGAATATGATTTTCCTTTGGGTCCTGTGTGGTCATAAGGAAGGACACCTTGGTTTTAGCAGGTAACTATTCCCTGTCAGCAAAGAACAGGTCTATGAGATCGGCCCCTAGCTTAGAGGGAGAACTTACCAACAGTGAAGGGGCCTAGGCCAGTGTTACAGCGATGTCATCGGCAATGCAGTGATGTCACTTGCGGTGCACTCTGGAAGTGTCTTCATTGCATTGCCAGCCATGTGGGGATGCTCTGTTATTTGGGCAAAAACTCGTTAGAAGCTGTTTTTACCACAAAGTGTTTGCCCAAATACTAGAGCATCCTACACTGCTGGTGATGTGATGACGTCACTTCCGGAGCACACCAAAAGTGTTGTTGCTGTATTGCTGGTGACATTGCACTGGCATTGGGCTCTCATAGCTGCCAGTAAGTCCCCCTGCCAGTCATCTGATCAGTGGTGGGACCCAGTAGTGGGGGATCCCTGCCCCCAGTGAGGGCATGGCTGCCATAGATGTGATGATCACTTTGAAATAGTGTGTCATTCTTGTATTATTGTATTTAAGCATTTGGCTTCAGTCTAAGGTCCTGAAGTCTAAAAAGCCTACTTCCTTGAATGGAGGGCTGCAACAAAAGTTGAAAATACTTTGGTAGCTTTTAAAATAAGATGTTTACCAAATTTATTTGAAAGTTTTTAAAAAAATCCTGCCCCAAACTATACAAGAACAAAGAATAGAAAAAAGAGGGCAATATTTCTGTATATATTTGAAAGATTGTGTTTAATTTATAAGATATTGAATTATTTTCAAATAATACATATTTAGTATAAACTTTTATCTACCTATATGCTGATGAGGTCAAATATTCATAGTTTGCATGAAAAATGCTTATGTACTTTATGTACGGCGTTCCCTTACAAAAAAGATTCTAGCAAGTGAGTAGATGTTAATGACAACCTTAGGGCAGGACTGAACACCTAGTGAAACTCCCCTCCTTACTGGCTCTTTTCCACTTTTCAGGAAATTTCTGTTAAAATGCGTGACAAGCCCCCCACTTTAATTCTGAGTTGCATTAAAAAATTACAACCAGCAGATGTCTGTAAATAAAGTCCAAATTCTATTCCTAATGTTTTCACTGAAAAGGAATGAGAATTAATGGCGTTAAATTGTTGCACTCTGAACATTCATTCATTTTTAGATCCTTGAACCTTCAGAACAGAAATATAAACAAAAGATCTAGTTGAATGCTCTAAAGCACTGTAGAAATGACTCGTTTGAACCCTGTGTTTATTTTTTCTAAGACGATTTTTGAATAGCCTTACCAGGGGTAGGTTTGTGTGTATGTTTTGGGATCTAACCCAGGGTAGCCAACCTCCAGGTGGGGTCTGGAGAGCTCCTGGAATTACAGCTGATCTCGAGATGACACAAATCAGTTCCCCTGGAGAAAATGGCTGCTTTGGAGGGTGGACTCTATGGCATTGTATCCCACTGAAGTCCTGCCCCTTCCTAAACCCCACCCTCCCCAGGCTCCATACTCCAAGCCTCCGGGTATTTCCCAACTCAGGGATGGCTATCCTAATCTAACCAGCCCTGTACAATGTTGTTCATTTTGATTAGCTTTGTTTAGCCAGCAGCATTCAGTGCATTCAACTGTTAATCATACTGTAAAAGGACAATTGATAGCTTTTGACTGGTGGCCCAATTCACAGGAACTTCATGAATCATTCATATGGGGTTTTGTGTACACTCGGAGATAATTCATAATTCATTCTCCTGAAGGAAAGCACCCATTTGTGTATGTACAGTACGTTCATTAAATCCCTTTCCCTTGTTTATACAAGTGATCATGTCTCTATTGATCTCTGTTATTTACCGAAGTAGAACACAGCACAAAATAGGGTGGTGTTGCATTTGGTGATGGAGTGGGGAACCAGCTGATTTTCTTCTGATTTCAAGAAGAGTAATTTCACTCACTTGAACAGTGATTAATGTCTCTGTGTATGATATTCCTTTGCAAAGAATGGTTCACTCACTGAAGTAGGCACCAGTTAAAGATTTAGCGTTTACCCACTCCTTCTCCATAACCCATGTTTTCTTCCTTCTACATTTGCACCAAATGCTTCAATATGCTCTAGCTTCCAGTGTGTGCATTATGTGCTGTGAAGCACACATGGTTAGAATCTCTCCTCTAACTTGAAATCAGCATTCCCTTTTTTCTCCCACTCTCTCTTTTTAGACTTTTTATAATTTTAGTGCAACGAATAAGTAGCCATTCGTTGTAACACACTACCATATTTTCCAAATTGACATTTTTAATTGTAATGTTTTTGAACCTGGGAAAATGTAATCCCTCCCCAGATAGTGCGTTTATCATTGTAATTGGTGTGAGAATGCAGGTAAACTAATTAGACAGATACTGAGTATTATTTAAATATATATATATATATATATATATATATATATATATATATATATATGTGTGTGTGTGTGTGTGTGTGTGTGTGTGTGTGTGTGTGTGTGTGTGTGTGTGTGTGTGACTTTATTGCCCCAGGGCATTCAAGGCAGCTTCCAATGCATAAAAGCAAAACAGTATAGAACAGAATAAGCCACGTTAACAATAAAAACAGCAGCAAACAAAATCCTTAGCCACCAAAGACTTGGGTAAATAGGCACAGCCACAGGAAAGGCTATTTACACTAGACACTTGTCTAGTGGCGGGGGCATCTGTAGAAGGGCAACCAATAATCATCTCAAGTGGAAGGCAGGTTCATATAGGAAAAAGTGCTCCTTCAAATACCTTCTTTTGGCTCTGAAGCAGTTCCTTACCCCCCCCCAGTTCCCACACAGTTTTAAAAACTTTTCAAACAGGCTTTTTAAAGTATTTTAGCAACTATATTAACCCTTGCCAGAATGGGAATATGCAGGTTTTAAAAAGGAAACACTAGCCTGTTGTTTCACTGTAAAATAAAATGTTTTATTGTTCAAAAGTTGTTTACTCCTTATTACTCGTGTCAAAGCACTCATTTACCCTGATTTTTCTTCTTTTGAAAAAAAAAGGAAATAAAGGTTTACCTCTATAAGGTTCCTTCTAGGGTTACCAACCTCCAGGTGGAGCTTGAAGATCTCCCAGAATTATAACTGATCTCTAGTCTACACAGATCAATTATCGATAGCATTGTATCCCACTGAGGTCCCTCCCCTCCCTAAAACACTGCCACATCCCGAAATCTCCAGGAATTTCTCAACTTAGAGTTGGCAACCTTAGTCCCTTCCTCTTGTCCTACATGAGGACTGTCTTACAGTATTGTCTTTATCATGTAAAGCCTGAAATGTGGTTGGGGGTATGCATTTATTGTTCATCTGGATAAACCATCTCTTTTGTCAAAAATTTATTTTATGTTATATGCTCCCAACAAGACTGGAAGATGTTTCTAAAACTTGTGGCTTAATGAAAACTGTGGGTGAAATATTATCCTCCTCTATTCAAAATCTGTAAAAAAAGAAAGACCCCCCCCCCCGCCAACTATTAGAGCAGCCAGTGGAAGAGTTTGTGAACAAATAATTGGGGCATTTGGCAGGCCATATGGAACTTTTCTAACAATTATTTACACGGCTCTAGTGTGTTTATTTTCACAATAAACCTGACTTATTGCTGAATATGTTGGTTTCAAAATGGAATAAATTCTAAAGATTACAAACATAACTTTTTAATAAACTTTTCTGAAGGCCTAAGGCTTAATTCAATAAATTGAATGTTCTATATAGTGTTTAAAAATACATGCCAGCTCTGGAGTCAAAGAATAAAAGAGGACCGGACCTAAGTTGTAGATTCAATGTGTGTGTGTGTGTGTGTGTGTGTGTGTGTGTGTGTGTTCTGATTAGATTTATGGCCTAGGGAGTAAACCTTGGCTAAAACCTCTTAAGTAGCCAGACATGTCAGTTCAAAATGACTGTGAGAAAAGTGAAATATATAGATAACACATGGAAGAGCCATATTATCATAGTTTCCTACTAGGGTTTTGGTATCATTGCTATTGTATTAGCATAAAACAAACTTTTAAGTGGGAGATTAGAAGACACCAAGAAATGATACATCCTCCTTCCTTGATCATTGTTCTTATGGTTGCCAGGTCCCCCCTGACAGGGTATGGGGGTAGAGTTGCCCCTTAGTGCATTCTCCTCAGCCACACCCTCCCATCCTAATTTAAATACTGGGCTGCAAACTATGCATACTCAGTTGGGCTTTCCAAACCCTCTCAAGATTCTATCATATTGGCAGAGTTCAGGTGCCATTTGGCGACCTTAGCAACCTCAATGGACAGCAAGGATCGCTTAAAAAATGAAAAAAAGCCAAATGGGTTGAACACGGTTCAGCTGTAGCGCAGAACTCTTATCTGTGCTTTGTAATAAACTTTTGAATTTATCTTATTGCTTTGACTTTCTGAATTTGCAGTCCAGAAAATTTCTTCATATGCCTGAATGTGTTCCTGCATGACCTGGTTTCATGGGGGCAAATATGGAAACTGAACATCAGCATGTCCAGCAGAAACTAGAAAAATCTTGCAAAGGGAAATCTCTCATCAAGGTTACAAAATGTCCCCAGGGACTTCTGTTTCTGGTGGACCTCTACAGTAGGGTTGCCAACTGCCAGGTAGTAGCAGGAGATCTCCTGCTAATACCTCGGATCTCCAGCCGATAGAGATCAGATCACCTGGAGAAAATGGCCGCTTTGGCAATTGAACTCTATGGCATTGAAGTCCCTCCCCTCAACAAACCCCGCCCTCCTCAGGCTCCACCCCAAAAATCTCCCGCTAGTGGCGAAGAGGGACCTGGCAACCCTACTCTACAGAGAGGTCTGTTCCCTCATGCTGGCATCAGTGTTACGTAGGGCTGCCAGCTCCAGGTTAGGAAATACCTGGAGATTTTGTGGGTGGAGCCTGAGGAGAGCAGGGTTTGGAGAGGAGAGGGACTTCAGTGACATAGCGTCCAACTGCCAAAGCTGCCATTTCGTTGTATGTTGAGTTTGCACCGTTGCACTGCACATTGTTGTATGTAAAGAGAGAGTTTTTCAGTAGATAAATGATTGTTGATAGAGCCTAGTACTGGTATTTTTGCTGACCACCTGGAGGCTGGCAACCCTAGTCTTAAGACAAGGAGACTGAACTTCCCTGCTGAGGTATTGGGGCAGCATGCAAGGCATCAACCTTACTGTCTGAATTTCCTAAGGCAACCAAAATGGCAACCAAGGGAACACTGCAAAAGTTTGGAGCACTGTAGTGGTTATTCAGAGTGTGTTGGCCATTGTCTAAAGGGGAACAGCCAAGGAGAATGTATTTAATGTTTTTTGCTGAAGGATAAGAGTAGGGAGGAGGAAGAGGATGTGAAAATAAGGGTAAGTAGCATTGTCCAAGTGGTTTTATGGCTATAGATTATTCAGTACACATCGTTTTATATTGGGGTGGGGGCTACTGATTTGTAGTAATTTATTTTCAAGGATGGCTCTGAATATCAAAATGTTTTCAGATAAAATATCATGCTGATTGAATTTATATCTACAATTACTAGATATATTTTAATAATGTTTTTAATTTTGGATGCGGTTTTTGAAATGTCAGAGAACCAAAGCTCTCAGGATGTGCAAAAAGGTTATTTGCTTTTTGAGGTGTACCTTAATGAATGCTGTAAACCACAGTATGTGTGATATTATTACTATATTTTTTCAATGCTGAGTTGATACAGATGGACGTGCTAGTGGGGAAAAACACTCCAGCACTGTCAAGTTCTAATGCATTCCTTAGTAATTAGTGATTTTTATGAGCAGAAAATCTTTTAAGCCACATTTGATTAGATCACGAAAAAAACCCTAGCTTATAACAATAAACACAGCATCACATTCCATATTTGTCTTGAAATAACAAAGACTTTATTAGCAAGAGTTTATGCAATGGTGGTAAGCCTTTCAGGAATAAATGTATGTTTCATAAATGGTAGCTTTAAACTAAGAGAATGCAAATAAATTTGAAATCGAGTTCCTGTTGAGAGGGCTCTGCCTTTTGCCAAATAATTAGCTGCTCATAAGATTACCTAGACTAAAATGATCTTCCAAAAACAACAAATACTTCGCTCAAAAATATTTGCCCACTGTTAGAGACGTTACGGGGTCTGCGTGCTTTTATCTTATAAGTTTAATTACAAGACCAGGAGCTGGGGTGGAATAAAGACCTGTCTGACAAGACAGCCAACGAATTTATTGAAAAGAAACATCCAGTACGGGGCAGAATCACATCCGTACCCATCCGCAAGTTTAGTGTTA
The DNA here is from genome assembly GCF_029931775.1 of Euleptes europaea. Classification (NCBI taxonomy): domain Eukaryota; kingdom Metazoa; phylum Chordata; class Lepidosauria; order Squamata; family Sphaerodactylidae; genus Euleptes; species Euleptes europaea. Next base: position 78,573,188 of record NC_079316.1, read on the forward strand.
GTGTCTCAGAGAATGAAAGATGAAGTAGACAGCAATGGGTATTTTCCTCTGTCATATAATTTTAGGAAAGTTGGCAGAGGAGATAAATGTAAACAGGAAACCCTATGATTGTCATTATAGTTTGTAATATATAAATTATTCATTACTAATGTCCTGCTGCACAAGTGCCTAGGATTGTATTTGGGCCCAGATGGCTACAAGGCTACCAGGATGCCATGCGGCTGTTGTCTAGTACCATCCTGCCACTACAGGTAAGGATAAATATTAGCATCAAGGTCGACACAGTAGGTATCCTTCTATGTCACATAGATCCATTTTGAAACTAAGGTGACTTTCAAAAGTAGTGCATGACATCTAGGGTTGCCAGGGTTGCCAACTGCTCCGCCCCAAAAATTTCCCGCCGAAGAGGGACCTGGCAAGCCTAATGACATCTAATGCCTGGACATGACCCTTGGATCCTGTTCCTTCCTAAATCCTGGTTACCATATCCCCTACAATTATCATTTTGTCATCAATTAATCTCTTTCATCTGGCTCTTCACTATGGTGTTGAAACATGCAGCTGTCTGCCCCATTATTATTTTTTAAAGTCCATTAACTCATCTCTTACTGGCTGATGCCTTTTCTTTGCTTCCAGATTTCTGGAGCATGTTGTTAATTACTTCTGCCCTGACATTCTCCATTCTAACTCCATTCCTGATCACTTACAATTTAGATCCTATACTGACTACACCCTGGAAACTGCCCTTGCTAAAATCACAGATGATTTTCTTGCTGCCAGATGTGAATGTCTCCACCCTTATCCACCCTCTCTGCTACGTTTTGGTATAAGCCCTTTTAATATGTTCAGTCTTGGTGAGCTATGGGAGTGTGCCCTACGAGCAATCCTCCGGATATGAGGGGTTGCCATTTTGTGCACATATTTCCATGTACATGCAGCTTTGATAAGTGTGAATGGAACCTTAGATTTTTAAGGCTTAAAAGATCATTAAAATCACTAATGACCAAAGAATGAATTTGAAACTGATAAGTCTGGAGTGTCTTTCTCTACTACTAAGGTTTTTTTTCCAGGTTTTTGATATTTTTGGCTCCATTATTCCCTATGGGGAATATTTTGGTGTGTGTGTGGTTTTTTTTTAAAGGCACTGACACCAAAATGGTCCGGGAGCTGCTTGTGCGTGTCCTTTAAATAACCCCTACATTTCAAGTGAATTGGACCAAGGGGTCCAATTCTATGGGCCCCTGAAGAAGGGGCCTCCTGAGCTGTTCTCTATTGTTTCCTATAGAGGAAAAAACCCACAAAAAATATAATGCCCAAGAATCTTCCCCCATAGGAACCCTATTGAAGCCATTGCTATGCTAAACCAATCTAATGTAAAACCTGAGAATCCAAAACTATGTAAAATGTGAGACTCTCAAACTATATAAAACTTGTGAATCTTAGCATCTGTAAATACAAGAATCTCAAAGTAAAATAAGAGAATCCACCAAAAAACCCATGAACCCAACACAAACCAACTCCAGTAAAGAAAGAAAAAAAAGTTTTATAACCAACAGGTTTTAAAACCACAGGTAACCTTACATAAAGCTGCCTGACAAGCTGTTTCCAAGCCCTGGGAGACACAGAAACACAGGTTTTAAAAAGGGGGGAAACTGGATAAAACAGACCTGGAAACCTGCAAATGCCAATTCCTGATATTCCTGGTTAATCTGAAATATTTCTGGGATTTTTCAGGACCCTTTTTTTGGGGTGGGGGTGGCAGTGGCTGAGAAACTTTAGCTCAGTGGAAGAACACAAGCTTCAAAAGTGGAAGGACCCAAGTTCAATCCTCAGCATCTCCAGTAATAAGAATCTCAAGTATGGAAAACCTCTAAGCAGCCCTTAAATCACTGCTAGTCAGAACAGACAATACTGATCTGGAAGGACTTGGCATGGGGCTATTTATTTTTATTAATATTTTTCTATGCAGTTCACAATGTCAGCTTCCATTTTGTGGGTGGGGGGGCGGAAGAGAAGCATAGTTTATTTCAGCCCTTTCCAATAGCTTTTCAGTGCTTAAAGTCTCAGGAAAATGTGAACATTTCTTCTTCATTTTTGTCCCTAGAAGCATTAAGCAAATCATCCAACAGATTATTATATTCAATATAATAACCTGCAATTTGTTGTTACAATCTACTTTAATTTTTAGCATTAGATTAAAAAAGATAACATTAATATCGTAGGCTTACACAATTTATTAAAATGGACCTCAGCAATGGAATTACCTCTTTCCACATCCTAAGATCTCTGGTTCTCCAACATGGCATTATTCTTCCCTTCATCTCCAGATGTGACTAGTTTAAAAGATGCTGCTATAGTTTGAAGTCCTCTAAAGGGGAAGACATACTTCTTGGCTACCCAGTTTTTCTCTGGGTCAGATGGCATATCTCAGCCAGATAAGATTTCCTTCTTCCCCTCCTCCACACCCTTCTTCCACCTCAAACCAATCTATCTGCCTTATTTATTGGGAGTGATGCAGTGGTAGTACAAGGCATCAAAGAGGAGAGAAAATTCTTACATCATCCTCCATTTTTTATCCTCCCACTTCCTCCTGCCCAGTCTGTTCGAAGAATTGTAATTCCCAGAACACCTTGATTTTTAATGCCAGGTATTCAGAAACTGCAATAAGCAGAATGCACTGCGGGGGAAGGAATTGTAGGAATAAAGAATGATGGCATTAAGCTATCAGCAGTTCACATTTCTTTAGATACAGCCAGAATTTGAGGGGGGGCCTTTTACTCTGTGGTGGCTGTGGCCATGGACTCTCACCTCATATCTGGTTCTAGGGTTGCCAGCTCCATGTTGGGAAATACCTGCAGATTTTTGGGGCCGAGCCTGAGGAGGGCGGGGTTTAGGTAGGGGAGGGACTTCAATGCCATAGAGTCCAATTGCCAAAGTTGCCATTTTCTCCAGGTAAGCTGATCTCTACTGATAGGAGATCAGTTGTAATAGCAGGAGATCTCCAGCTAGTACCTGGAGGTTGGCAACCTGATCTGATTCTGAAGTTTTTGTTTGCTTGTTTAAAACCTTTCTATGTTGCCTCTTTAGAGAGCTGCTTGAGGCAGCTATGACATAAGCAATAAATTCAATAAAATAATTTTATTAATTTAGTTAATAAAATTTATTAATACATTAATTTAGTTAATAAAATCACTAAAATAAAATAACGAAAACACCATTAAAAATAGCCAATAAAACTTGCAAGCATAAAAGGACATAACAAACCACATCCCACGATTTCTTTCTATTTATTTAATTAATTTGTTCATTTATAGCCTGCCTTTCTTGATGAGACTCAAGGCAGATCACACAATTTTATACAGTGCAATGAGAGATAGCACACAAGCAATAAATACATGAATAAAACTGGGTTACAAAATTATGCATGAATTATGCTCCTTAAATATGTACGTGGCATGCTCTTTGTCTTCTTTTTCCTCCCACCCATCAAATCATTCTTCAAAATATGCCTTTTCTATGAGGCCTTTGGCTTAACCTCTTAATCATAATTCCCAAGTGTAACCAAGGTTTAAATATGTACAGCTGCTTGTTCTTCATTTTCAGCCCTATTCTTTCCTTCCCCTTCCCATGTTATTTCCCTTACTATCTATTTTTGGACTGTAAGATCCTTGAGGGTGGAGGACTCTCTCCTTTTCCCTGTGAAAAGGTGTAAAGTTTCATGTACACTGGATGAAAAATGATTTAAAAAAATGTTATTGTGAGCAAAACATTAACTGCTAATGTAATTACATTTAACTTCATCCATGCCAATTTAATTGCTCATATTAACTTTTTGATGAATAAACGGAGTTCTTTCTTTAATATAGCAAAGTATTAAACTAGAAATGCAAAGAAAAACCTCTTTGTAAAACAGTAATGAATGACAACCTAAAGAGAGCGAGCGTGGTGTAGTGGTTAAGAACGGTGGACTCTAATTTGGTGAACCTGGTTTGATTCCCCACTCCTTCACAGGGGGGGAGGGGCTGCATTTCCCCCTCAGCCTATACACGGGTGCCTAATTTTTCCCCATTTTGGGGGTGAAATTAGGCACCTCGGCTTATACTCGGGTCGGCTTATACCCGAGTATATACGGTATTCAGAATTGGGAAACCTATTCATCAACATGCTGTATAATTTATGGCAACTTATTGTTCTGAATTTCCAGTGATAAGAAACGGGAAGCCAGGAGTAAATTCTTATAATTAGAGAACTTTAGGTATCACTATTTTGATCACCCAAAGTAGGTTCTACACATAATTACACAAGGCTTCTCTACTGGTTAGTTGCCTCTGCCCAAATTAAGCCGGATATTTTCCCCACTGTCAGTGTTATTAACTTGACACCTGGTTTCAAACCTTCTGATGACAGAAGATTATCACTTTAAGCTATTTTGCAATGTGAAATTAGACTGTTGGGGTGGAAGGCTTCCCATCCAAGAAACGTATTGCAGCCCCGAGTGAATGGTGACTGCCCTTTTCTAGAAGTATCATCAGGCTCACATTAGATTTTTTTTTACGCTGCAGTTAGCAGTGAACAAGGACTATTTTGTGTCAAGTCAGTCAAGGATGCCATATGGAATCTGCTGAAAAAGAGTTACCTCATTTTGTTCAGAACACTGGAAAAGAAGCCATAAACTATATCCTTGTCTTGGAAAACCAGATGGGCAGAATGTTGCCAGGGTTCAAGCCCCAGTGTAGCACTGGCCATCCAGTATACTCTTCTCATTCAAAGAGCCAGTGGAGGAGACTTCCAAAGAGTCTATGTTCACTTTCTTCTCATCATCATTAATCTGAATATTACTTCTGGGTTTTGAATGGGAATCCATACTTCCTCACCTTCATATCTTGGCCCTTACAGAAGCACATACTTAAAAATATAAGCATCTCTACATTTTATTTGATTTAGCTACTAATTCTTATAATTAGTGAACTGTGGAGCAGAAGGGGGAGCGAGCATTTATTTTGTGATGGGGAAAATATTATATGTTGATGGATGGGCATGTAATCTGTGTGAAAAACGTTTTGTTAAATCATCAACACTAGGTTGTTTGTCTCTTGGATCAGTGACCCCTTCTGATGGCAGCAAAGATTTTGCTGTGATCATTTTTTTTAATATTCCTCCTCCCCCCACCCATTAGCACAAGCAGAAAACAGTTTTAAAGCAGCCACTGTTCCACTTCAATATGAATAGATAAATTGTCGGAGGTTGCCAGCCACATAGCTTCTGTATTAGAGGACTGTGTTGTAAGCACACTGCGTACAGTGTTTTAGCTGGTAAACACAAACTGTGCGCATTTAGTGGCACATCTGAGTTCTCATCCTTCCCTTGAATTTAATGAGCTGTAACATTGTGATGAGATTGGGGAGAATGGGCTCAGTGTGTCTTGAGTGGAAGCCAGATATGGAAGGTCATTGTTCAAGATTTGCCCTTTCCCACCACTTATCAGCCAAAGAGGAGGGGCTGAGGGTGGAAACTGTGTACAGTTCATGTAGTACAAATGGGAAACAGACTTCAGGAACTTAACCACGTTGACGGGAGCGTCTAAGATATGAGAATAGGAATATGCAATCAGTTTGAGCCTTTTTAATGGCTCAGCTATATACTTTGGCTTGTAACGACTAGCGGTTCGACATGGAACAAATTGCCCGAGAGCAACAACGGAATTTCATACCTTAGGAGTATTCAAAGAAAAGCTGGGTAGCCATCTGTCAGAAATCTTTAAACACAATGTAGGACTGACGAACTGATACTGTTTTCCATTGTGGTTCAACTCAGTAAGGGCTCCATCCTCACCATCCCACCACTATACGGAATTTTACTCAAGTTTGACAGAGCTGAGTCAGTTAAGGCTTCTAGTTATTGGACAGAACTTCTCAATTACTAAGGCAAATATAGTTTCTTTGGGTATGTTTCCATTTCAGGTACTTAGATTGTTTTTGGTGTTCCTTTTTTGCTTTTTATCCAAGTCTGATTTAGATCTTTGTTTCTAAACAGTTTATATTTCCTAGTTCTTAGCATCAGCTGAAATGAAAATAACCAAGAAAGAAGTCTCTGTGGAAAGCATAGCATCAATTATTGAGATCCCTGGCAACAGTAGTACATTTTGTTGCAAAGAGATATTTTCAGAGCTGCTTGCGCCGTATCATCCCCAGGAGAAACAATGAAGGTAGACTCTTGAGATCAACTTTAGAAGAAAAAAAAAATCAGAGTAAGTTGTTTGCCTTAAATCAGGTTCACACAAGACAATGGTCTTTTACGCATGGGCTGGATCTCCCTGCTTGGACCTGGGTTCATTGCACATTAAAGTAACCCGGGTTGGGGGAAACTGTATGCATTGGCTTGAATGATCAGGGACGAAACTGTGTGCTAATCGAACCATGAACACAGAACAGCAGTCTCCCAAGCTCAAATCAAGTCCCACCCCTTTAAATGCTGCTCTGTAATTGGCTTACCTGGCAGTGCTCCCCGTTAGAGAAGATTTCCTTCCCCCAAACCCAACTGCTGCATAAAAAAAGCATTTTAAGAACAAAAAACAAAAAATGGAGCAATCTGAAAGAAGGGGGGGGAAATCCAAGCCTTGTTTTTAAAAAGCCTTTCGTTTGCTCAGAAAGAGCTCCGAGGTAGCAGGAAGCACTTGAATCCTCCCCGCCTTTACACACTGCTTTGTGATTGGCTGTGAGAGAAGCCAATCTTCTGTTTTCCCCTCTGCATGCTGCTTTGAAGAATGGGTTGGAAAAGGGTGGGGCGTGATGGCGAGGGGAAGCTCAGCCTGAGAACAGAGTAGGCACTCACTGTGACTCCAGAATGAGCCAGGAAGAACAGTTTAATTCGTGCCGGAAGAGGAATTGGAAAAGCTGTGTTCATTTTGCATCGAAACAGCTTTGAGAATGAGATATCATGCATACTGAAAAATTTGATCCTGGCTGAAACAGGGAATAAAGGAGGTTAAAGTGATCGTGCATAAAACACCTATGTGTTGCAAAGTGCCGAACTGGCTTACCTGAAAAAAGCAAGGAGCCACATTCAATTAAAAATATTCTTAATAATTGCAAAACATATAGTTCATTTACCTATGCAGATGTAATGTTGGCTTCCTCTTAACTACACTTCAAGAACTGGTTTCAAATTGACACATTTTCCTTCTGTCTCTTTTTGCTCTCAGGAGCAAATTTCCTCCTCCCTCATCTTGACCCTAGCTAAGGGGAAATTAGACATCTTAGTGGAAACATACTTTCCCACTGGGCTCAGTTTATTGTTCAAGGGGAACCATGTTTTTTGTTTTTTTTTAAGTAATGATGGTTAAAAGAAGTGCCTGTGTTTCCTTTAGCAAAGCTGGAGAGGATAATTAGTTACTAAGAAGAGAAGATGGGGGAGATGCAGCATACGTTTCCAAAGTGTCTTAACTGAGGCTAAGAGGGAGCCAGTGCAATACCTGGATTGTAGTCTTAAGAACGTAAGAAAAGCCCTGCTGGATCAGACCAAGGCCCATCAAGTCCTGCAGTCTGTTCACACAGTGGCCAACCAGGTGCCTCTAGGAAGCCCACAAACAAGACGACTGCAACCGCATCCTGCCTGTGTTCCACAGCACCTAATATAATAGGTAGGGTTGCCAGGTCCTTCTTCACCACCAGTGGGAGGTTTTTGGGGCGAAGCCTGAGGAGGGTGGGGTTTGAGGAGGGGAGGGACTTCATAGAGTCCAAATGCCAAAGCGGCCATTTTCTGCAGGCCAATTGACCTCTATCGGCTGGAGATCAGTTGTAATAGCAGGAGATCTCCAGCTAGTACCTGGAGGTTGGCAACCTAATAATAGGTATGCTCCTCTGATACTCCTCTGGTCCTTTAACATCCTAACTACATGTTAGCTTAGTTGTTAGCTGATGTTTAGTTTTGGAGGAGGTGTGAAGACCTCAAAAATGTATTCAAGAAGAAGAAAAATCAGTTCTAATAATAAAAGATTAGTGAATTTGAAAGAATCTATTGGTCAGATCTTCTACAGTTTTTTTTTTTGAAGAGCAGACAGGTGGACACAATTTTGAACAACTACATAAGTTATTTAAACAATAAAACATTTTTAACATGTTTTAAAACAGAATGTGGCTTTATAATGAGAGTGATGTAAATACTAAGTTATGTAGATTTAAAATAGTGCAATCATGGTTTTAAAATTCATTAAGGATAGGCCTGTTATTTATGATGGCTAAAAGGAGGGTTGCCAACATCCAGGTGGTATTTAAAGCGAACACCTCGTGCTTGAGTAGGAAGTTAAACAAACAAAGTAAAGCACTGAAGGCACACTGTGTATGTACAGAAAATCCTTTTATCTATATAATAATAATAATAACTTGCAATTCAACCCGACTCTCTGTAACGTTTACAGAACATATGCAGTTAGCAAGGCGGCTGTAGTGTGGAGGCAGGCGGCTCTCCAGAGCAAACATGAAAATCCGGAGTGGATTTCAAAATGAATGAACTTCTTCAGGATTGAAGTACGCTGTACCAAGATATATAGTTCATTCGCATAAGCCGCATAAGATGGTAGGAATTACTTTATCCCGAGATGGGAGACCGGTAAGACCCATTTCGCCATGGCTTTGTCCATCGGGAAAGTAGAGCATGAGATGGTGCCTATCTCTATAATATAATACAATATAATTACAAAGGTTGACAATATATACAAATATTCCAAAATTAAACAAGGAAAATGAATTTTACATACCATTGCTGAAATGCTTGTAGCATACAGATTGTAGGATGGCTTCTAGCAATCTTACAAAAGCATAGAACTACCCGTGTTTTATGCACAATAATTGGCAACAGGTGCTTGTCGCAGAGAACAGTCTTAAAGGGACAGACAGTTAACTCTTAGCAAGGAATTACATAACTGTTAGCACTACACAAGCCAGCTAGCAATTATAGTTATAGCTATGATATTACAAAAAATACAAAAATTACAAAAAACAACTTAAATCTGAAGCAGAATTTAATCCATTTGGAATAATCGTATTAAAAAGAAAAATGAAGCGTGATTCAGCTTGAGAAAGAATTCTATCAATATTTTGCCTAGAAAAAGGTTTGGGTTTATACTGCCAAATGACAAAAAATTGTATGTCATTTTCAGAATGGTGTAGTTCTTGATAATGGGAAACAAGCGGAGCCTCTGCCACGTGATTTTTAATTCGTGATTTATGCTCACCTACTCTAAGTCGAATGGGGCGTCTTGTTTTGCCCACGTATAAAAATCCACAGGGGCACCGGACGAGGTAAATCACGTTTTTACTGGCACAATTAGAAAACTGCTTTAGTTTAAAAACGAAATTAGTATTGGTGTTTCTAAATTCTTTTACTGGCATAGAATATTGGCACATATTGCATTCCCCACATCAAAAATGACCTGAAGGTAAACTAGAAGTGGGTGGTGGTGAAACATCTGTATGAGTAAGATAGTCCCTAAGAGATCTGGTTTTGCGATAACCAAAACGAGGAATCATCTGGCAACCTGGTAAATCGCGTACTAGATGCCAGTGTTTGGCTACTATAGTTTGTATATCTCTTGTGTATTGGTTGTATTCTAATGAGGACGTTATACCAGAATACGTGGTCTTGTGTTTGGTTGTAAGTAATTGAGAGCGGTCCCGCTCATCAGCTCTAATTCTAGCATTATGTATGATTTGCTGTGGATATCCCCTGGTCATGAGTGTTTGCGACAACTTTGTGGCAGCAGAGGCATAATGGGAATACGAAGAGGAATTCCTTTTTAATCTTAAGAATTGTCCATAAGGTAAGTTCTTACGTAAGTGTAATGGGTGAAAGGAATGAAAATGTAAAAGTGCCCCTTTGTCAGTGGCTTTTCTATATGGAGTGACTATGAGTTTTCTAGAGTCATCTATGACCACAGTAAGATACAAAAAATTCATCTGAGTTCCTAGTCATGGCACATTGAACTGATTCATTTGCTTACACTGCAGAGGATCATGAACGAGTACTTAGTGATATGCCTTCTTTGCAGGACACAGTCTCTATTAAAAAAGATGTTTATGAACAATTATTTAACACTAGCAAACGAGGAATAAGAAGCGAGTTACATGCCTCCTCGCTAGCAGACTATCTTAAAAATAAAATGATTCCAAGAGGTCTGCGAATCAACAAAGCTCCTAAGCTTTTTAGGGCGGATGAGGAATTCAAAAAGCGCTGGATTGCCATCTTGAACAAATGTTCATATGATCTGATGTTGTTGATTGTAACTCAAGCCAATGCAGAAGTAAAAAAAAAAAAAAAGAAACTGAGTCCATGAGAGATAAGCTTAAAGGAGAATTGTCTTCTTCAGAATTAAGTAATGTTATTAAAAAATTGGAATTGGATTTGAAATCATACACGGATAACATTCGTAGTTACAAAGTTAAGAAATATGAACGTGATTCAGAGGATTATGCCAAAAACATGGCTTATCCATGGTTTCATACTTTACAATCTGCTGATAATACAGGAGGAGATAATCACAGAGGTAACTACAGTAATCGTAGGAACCAGTCGGAAAGTGACTCCTCAAGCCTTTCTAGCCGATCCTCCTTCAGAGAATATACTTTAAGACCTAGAAATAGAGGCAGGGGCTATAGCAATTATTTTTTCCCCCGCAGAAGGAGGAGACAAATGACTTAGTTGTTAACCTTTCTAATTATACCTTGTCTAATGCGGAAAAAAGGATATTAAATTTTGGCTTGGGGTTTGTCCCCAAGCCATCTTACTCCGCATTCCAAACACGCATTGACATTTTCAAATTGGTACGTTTAATTAAACTCAGAGAACATTTTGGACCTTCTGTTAGTAGTGTGACCCATTTTCGACCCCGTTCCACTTTTACTCCTACATCTTGTAGCCACCTCACATCCACTTTCCAACATTTAGTAATTTCTGATTTGCAAAAAATGGAAAAAAGGCGCAGAAGTGGCGATAATAACTTTTCTAGAGATGATTACCATACTCTCATTCAATTAACCAACAATACTAAAATTACTATCAAAGAGGCGGATAAGGGCGGGGCTATAGTCCTTCTAAACACTGAGGACTATATCGCAGAAAATATTAGACAGTTGCAAGACTCTACCACCTATTCTAAATTAGCTACTGATCCTACAGATAGAGTCGCTCTTTCTATACGAACGGTAGTCCAAGAAGGCTTGTCCCTTGACTACATTACTAAACGGGAAGCAGACTTCTTAATCAATGCATATCCACGTATGGCTATATTCTACACGCTTCCTAAGATACACAAGCGTATAGACAAACCCCCCGGCCGCCCAATTGTTTCTGGCAATCAGTCTCTAACAGAACCGTTGGCTAAATTTTTGGAATTCCATTTACACAGTTTTTCAGAAAATACTCCATCCTTTATTCTTGACAGTAAACAGTTTATACAATCAGTGGAAGGCACATCAATACCTGAGAGAGCAGTTTTGATCACTTTGGACGTGGCTTCCCTCTATACAAGTGTACCCTTAGATTCTGTACGTACAATTATATCAGAGCTTCTTAACACTCGCAGCACATTAATTCCTCCATCCCATTTTCTCCTTGACCTATTGGATTTGGTCTTGGAGAACAATTTTTTTCGTTTCAGAGATGATATTTTTTTGCAGAAAAAAGGCGTTGCTATGGGGTGCGCATGCGCCCCGTCAATCGCAAATATTTTTATGATAGCTTTTGAGCGCCAACATATTTATAACAATAATCCATACTCTGAGCATATTCTTATGTATAAAAGATTTATTGATGATGCCTTCATGGTCCTTGATGATGCAACTGTTTTTCAAGAATTTATTTCGTGGTTAAATACCAGAGATCCTAATATTATTTTTACAGGAGCTTGTCATCCAACTCAGATGAATTTTTTGGATCTTACTGTGGTCATAGATGACTCTAGAAAACTCATAGTCACTCCATATAGAAAAGCCACCGACAAAGGGGCACTTTTACATTTTCATTCCTTTCACCCATTACACTTACGTAAGAACTTACCTTATGGACAATTCTTAAGATTAAAAAGGAATTCCTCTTCGTATTCCCATTATGCCTCTGCTGCCACAAAGTTGTCGCAAACACTCATGACCAGGGGATATCCACAGCAAATCATACATAATGCTAGAATTAGAGCTGATGAGCGGGACCGCTCTCAATTACTTACAACCAAACACAAGACCACGTATTCTGGTATAACGTCCTCATTAGAATACAACCAATACACAAGAGATATACAAACTATAGTAGCCAAACACTGGCATCTAGTACGCGATTTACCAGGTTGCCAGATGATTCCTCGTTTTGGTTATCGCAAAACCAGATCTCTTAGGGACTATCTTACTCATACAGATGTTTCACCACCACCCACTTCTAGTTTACCTTCAGGTCATTTTTGATGTGGGGAATGCAATATGTGCCAATATTCTATGCCAGTAAAAGAATTTAGAAACACCAATACTAATTTCGTTTTTAAACTTAAGCAGTTTTCTAATTGTGCCAGTAAAAACGTGATTTACCTTGTCCGGTGCCCCTGTGGATTTTTATACGTGGGCAAAACAAGACGCCCCATTCGACTTAGAGTAGGTGAGCATAAATCACGAATTAAAAATCACGTGGCAGAGGCTCCGCTTGTTTCCCATTATCAAGAACTACACCATTCTGAAAATGACATACAATTTTTTGTCATTTGGCAGTATAAACCCAAACCTTTTTCTAGGCAAAATATTGATAGAATTCTTTCTCAAGCTGAATCACGCTTCATTTTTCTTTTTAATACGATTATTCCAAATGGATTAAATTCTGCTTCAGATTTAAGTTGTTTTTTGTAATTTTTGTATTTTTTGTAATATCATAGCTATAACTATAATTGCTAGCTGGCTTGTGTAGTGCTAACAGTTATGTAATTCCTTGCTAAGAGTTAACTGTCTGTCCCTTTAAGACTGTTCTCTGCGACAAGCACCTGTTGCCAATTATTGTGCATAAAACACGGGTAGTTCTATGCTTTTGTAAGATTGCTAGAAGCCATCCTACAATCTGTATGCTACAAGCATTTCAGCAATGGTATGTAAAATTCATTTTCCTTGTTTAATTTTGGAATATTTGTATATATTGTCAACCTTTGTAATTATATTGTATTATATTATAGAGATAGGCGCCATCTCATGCTCTACTTTCCCGATGGACAAAGCCACGGCGAAATGGGTCTTACCGGTCTCCCATCTCGGAATAAAGTAATTCCTACCATCTTATGCGGCTTATGTGAATAAACTATATATCTTGGTACAGCGTACTTCAATCCTGAAGGATTTTCATGTTTGCTCTGGAGAGCCGCCTGCCTCCACACTACAGCCGCCTTGCTAACTGCATATGTTCTGTAAACGTTACAGAGAGTCGGGTTGAATTGCAAGTTATTATTATTATTATATAGATAAAAGGATTTTCTGTACATACACAGTGTGCCTTCAGTGCTTTACTTTGTTTGTTTAACATCCAGGTGGTGGCTGGAGATCTCCCGCTATTACAACTGATCTCCAGCCAATAGAGATCAGTTCCCCTGGAGAAAATGGCTGCTTTGGCAATTGGACTGTATGGCATCGAAGTCCCTCCCCTCCCCTAACCCCATTCTTCTGAGGCTCTGCCCCAAAAACCTCACACTGTTGGCAAAGAGGGACCTGGCAACTCTACTAGCAACCCTATCTCTCCCCCAGCCAGTTCTGCCTGTAGGGTTGCCATCCTCCTAGAGAAGGTCGGAGATCTCTGGGAATTACAAGTTATCTGCGAACTTCAGAGATCAATTCCCCTGGAGAAAACAGCAGCATCAGAGGGTGTATTCTATGGTATCACATCCCTGCTGAGCTCCTGGCTGTTCCCCAAACGCTGCCTTTCCCAGGCAAAGCGCCCAAATCTGCACGGATTTTCCAAGTAAGAGCTGGCAGCCCTATATGCCTGCTAACACCCAGCTGGACAATCGGGGGAAATAGTGAAGGTGTCTCCGTACTCCCTTTCACCAACGACTATGCCCATGCAAAACAGAGAAAGTGGAAACAATAGAACAGGTTCTGCTGCAATGTCCCTTCTACAATGACATAAGATCGCAGTACATTCTCCCCATATTGTCATCCTTTCCTGGGAGATCGGAAGAAGCTAAAGTTTCCCTTCTCTTAGCAGACTCCTCTTGGGAGATAACCACTCAAGTAGCCAAATTTTGCCTCCAGTCTAGTGGGATTCGTAAACGGCTAATTGAAAACCTTTCCCCATGGAAGATCTTTCCTCCTCTTCTTCAAATCATCCTTCCCAGAATCATCAACTTTTATTATTTTATTTTATTATTTTAACCTAACTTTGATTTTCGCTCAGAGCTGATATTCTATCAAAATAAACCTTGACTATATAAACTGTAATAAAACAATCTGTTTCCAAGCCACCTCTCTTTAAGAGAGCCAGCATGGTGTAGTGGTTAAGAGTGGTGGACTCTAATCTGGGTTTGATTCCCCATTCGTCCACATGAGTGGCAGACTCTAATTTGGTGAACTGGGTTTGTTTCCCCACTCCTACACATGAAACCAGCTGGGTGACCTTGGGCTAGTCACAGTTCTCTTCGAGCTCTGCCAGCCTCACTAACCTCACAAGGTGTCCTTTGTGGGGAGAGGAAGGGAATAGGGTTGCCAATCTCCAGGTACTATAATGTGAAATATACCAACTGGAAAAGAAAACAATATTATAGAATATAATAATTCTATGTTTTGGAAAATCCAAAACACAACATATACCGTATTTTTCGCTCCATAAGACGCACTTTTTTCCTCAAAAGTGAGGGGAAATGTCAGTGCGTCTTATGGAGTGAATGCCGGCTGGGCGCGTGCGCGTCGGGATGGCGCGAGCCAGCGTTCCCCACCCCAACAGCCAGCTGGGAGGCGGGCAGGGCCGCACAGAGCGAGCCGGCGCATGCGCCCAGCTGGCTCCCAGCTGGCTGTCGGGGCAGGGAACGCCGGCTCGTGCCATCCCAACGCGTATGCGCCCAGCCGGCTCTGTGCGCCCCGCCCGCCTCCCAGCTGGCCGTCGGGGCGGGGAACGCCGGCTCGCGCCTTCCAGACGCGCACGCGCCCAGCTGGCTCTGTGAGCCCCACCGGCTGGAAGGCGGGTGAGGCGCCCAGAGCCGGCGGGGCGCGCGCGTCAGGACGGCGCGAGCTGGCGTTCCCCGCCCCGACGGCCAGCTGGGAGGCGGGTGGGGCAGCACAGAGCCGGCTGGGCGCGTGCGCCGGCTCGCTCTATGCAGCCCCGCCTGCCTCCCAGCTGGCCGTCGGGGCGGGGAATGCCGGCTCGCGCCATCCCGACGCGCACACGCCCAGCCGGCATTCGCTCCCTAAGACAAGATTTTTTCTTGTTTTCCTCCTCTAAAAACTAGGTGCGTCTTATGGAAAGGTGCGTCCTATGGAGCGAAAAATAAGCCACACAGAAACCTCACTGGGTCTGAAATAACAAAAAATGTATATATACAGATTGCTTTTAACAACAAAACATGAACAACATAAATTCAAGAGTTATTTCTGTGGCCTTAAGTAAGACTCATGTATACTCAAGAATTATAGTCCATGAAAAATCACGAAGAGACGAAGAAAGGTCCAAGGTGGGTCTATCACAAGTACGCATTTTAGAATCCAATCCTTCCTCAGCTTGGCGACCACAACAATGTTTAAAGAGACCAATAATAATGGCTTCACTGCTTTTCAAAAAGTCCAAAGAATCTTCTTGGGAACAGTTTTTTCCCCATATGAAAGGGATCTAGAAAGAGTAATCAACCCATTCAGAAGTCAGTATTCTTCGAAGAAGAATCCATTGGACTCTATGGCATTGAAGGCTCTTCCTTCCCAAACCCCACCCTCCTCAGCCTCTGCCCCAAAACCCACCACCACCAGTGACGAAGAGGGACCTTGCAACCCTAGAATGGAACGAGATTGTAAGCCAGTTTGATTCTTCTTAAAAGGTAGAGAAAGTCGGCATATAAAAACCAACTCTTCTTCTAAATCCAAAAGCAGCTTACTATAACAAAGCCATTTGCTCTGAATTACTTCATTGCATTTATTTACCTTTCTTGGGGGGGTTTAATTAACATTGCGGTGCAGTTCTATGAGTAATTTGAACAGTAAACTGCTAACAACCTAGCTTCCCAACAATGTTCCTGCATTATTTTTGCAGCTGTGTACTCTCAATATAAACAGTGCAATTGTTACAGCATGGCCAGACGTAACGTAGCTTTGTATAGCTGGATTATAACAGTAATTTGGTTTTGATTTATTTTCAGGTCATGCAGCCAGATGTGCACGCCCACACCACAAATAACACATCATTGGTACTCAGCTTAGAATTCTCTGCCAAAATGATACTAAACCATAAGTGTTACTTATTTTGTTTTATTTTGGTTTTTTTAATGGATCATACTGTATAAATTGTTTTTGTAAAATGGTTCAAAATGCTCTCTCTGTCTCGCTATGCTTGGCCACTGCTAGTGCTATGTGTGTGGCCCAGATTCTGTTTCTGCTTGTTGTAATTAGCAGCAACTTGTGTGTGTGTGTGTGTGTCAAACAGCAATTTTGGGTGGGGAGGGGTTAACATGTAAATGCGTGACCAATATTGCTTTAGCTTCCTTATGTAACTCAGTTAAAATGTATATGAACAAGAATTAAGCTTTTAAAAAGAACATACAAAATGTTCCAGAATAGTGTCAGCTGAGCCGCAAAATGGTATCCCACCTTAGTGTGCAGATGTGTTTTCAATGCTGGAAATTAAAAGATAAAGTATGACTTCACTGTAAAAACGGGAAATATAAGGAACAAGAAGCTGTAATAATAATTTGCACGTTTACTCTTGACATGTTTCAGGCTGCAAAGGGATTTAGATCAAAAAGGTTTGTTGGGCTAATGTATGCGCCACCACAGTGCAGTGGCGATCGTAAGTGCCAAATCTGTGGGCAGTATATAATTGCAATTTTCTGGGAACAGTATTCAGTGAAATGTCCTGTGAGAGTCAAAGTAATTCCAAAATCAAGAAGCCAGATGTCGTACTTTGGCCTTGATGAGGCATGATGGACAATTTTTCCAGATGCATTTTGGCTTTGACTAACTGCTTTTCTGTTGCTGAATATAATAGTTTAAAATCAATCTACTTTTTTTTGCTGCATAGCTGTTATAAATGACCTTTCATAGTCATAAATCTGTTCATTGTGAAATTTGCCAAGGTTAGTTTCCTTGACTATTAGAAAGCATATTTTGTAATAGTAAGGGTACTTACACAACCACTTGCATCCAGATTGGGCATTAACCTCTGGTTCTATTATACATTATGTTAAAAAGGTGAGTTCCAGACAGCCAAATTCTACTGCTCGTACAGTTTTATTCATGCTGATGTGCCACGGTCATTTCTGTATTACGAAGGTTAAAAAGATGACATGCACGAGAAGTGGAACTGATCTGTGTCTTGCTTCCCCATCTTTTTTTTCTGGGGGTGTTTCCTATGTGGACTGTCCTTGAGTACATAAGTGTTCTCTTTTGCTGGCAATCGCTGTAATAAACTGACTGACTGAGTACATAAGTGAAACCTAGGGTTGCCAACCTCCAGGTGGTTACAATAAAGAAACAGTACCAGCTCAAATTATATCAAACTTGGTAAGAATATATTATGTGTGAAACAAAGACAGTACAAGTGCTAACATATAAAATACAACATACACATTTATATACAAAAACTAGTCCACAAGAAGACCATTGACAGCACTTAAGCATAATAGCTGTCTCCAATGATAATACAGGCAACAAAGTCCAAATAGAACATATAGGTATAATAACCAAACTTCTGGAGTGTAGCAAATTGCTGTTCCGTGAATGTTCAAAAACAGGAGCGAATGGAGAAAAGAGGAAACGCTATTCCGGATATTTGTAGCGCTTTCACCATAAGCGCTACGAATATCCGGAATAGCGTTTCCTCTTTTCTTGTACTGTTTCTTTATTGTAACCTCATACCATTAACAGTATAGTGAGTCTTTCCATACAACCTCCAGGTGGTGGCTGGAGATTTCTCACTATTATAACTTATCTCCAGCCAATAGAGATCCGTTCACCTAGAGAAAATGGCTGATTTGGAAGATGGACTCTATGGCATTGCAGACCTACTTTGACACTTAAGAACAGACTGAGCTCATCAGATATACGTTTGGATTTCATCGAGCAACTCAAGCAGCTCCCAAACACTTATCTAGGGTTGCCAGTGCTGGGTTGTGAAATTCCAGGAGATTTGGGGGTAGAGCCTGAGGAGGGTGGAGTTTGGGGATGGGAGGGACTTCAGTAGGGTGTAATGCCATGGAGTCCACCCTCCAAAGCAGCCATTTTCTCCAGGGAAAATAATCTCTGTCATCTGGAGATCACCTGCGATTCTGGGAGATGTCTAGGGCCCATCTAGAAGTTGGCAACACGATGTTTAACCACCACACCCCCTCAACAAAATAGCTAAACATTGACGTTGAAAAAGAGAGTTCCAAGCTGGTTGGGTTCAGAAGCAGAGCTTTTTATCTCTGTATTGCAAAAGGGAGACGAGAAAGAACTCATTTCTCTCCTTTTCTCTGAAGCCCAGACCAACAGCTTGGGATGGGGAGAAGAAAAGAGAAACCAGCCAACTTTCTGACAACCCCCCACACCAATTTTTCTTCATCTCAGCAAGTCTGGGAGGCAGCAAAGTGTCCAGACTGGGAGATCAGAAAAACCTAATTTCCATCAGATCAGCTGCAAGTTGGCTCCAGATCCCCCCCCCCAAAAAAAACCCTGCTGGTTACAGAGGAAAGTTTCCCAGCAGGAGATAAGATTAAGCATCAGCTGGGAGTCCGCTTCTGATGGTTGCAAGTTTCCCAGTCCTGTGAATAGACACAAACAAGTTGCAAATGGTCAAACAGCCCATCAATTAATCGGCTACCTGATCACCACTTGCAAATGGGAAGTGAGCTGAAATTGGCAGGTGTTTGAGCACCCTCAATTACAATCACACATAGCCATTCAGGTTTGACTGCATGCCATTACCCCTGTTCACAGGGACATTGCTGAAAGTGGACAATTTTGTGGGAAGCAAAGTGTTGAAGCCCAGCTGTAGAACACAAGCAAGCGTTAATGAACAAGATGGAGGGGAGTGCATTTCATAAGTGGCAGCCTCATGTGGGGGAAAAAACCCTGCTTTGGGGGCCTTAATATTGTAATGACACATAACACATGCATTGACCCAATTGTGTAGACTCTTTGTGATGGCATAACATGTTTCTGACAGCTGCGGCTTAGGAAGCTGTCCACGGCATCAAACTGGAATGTAGTACAAAGTTTAGAAGAAGAAGAGGAGTTGGTTTTTATATGCCGACTTTCTCTACCGCTTAAGGAAGACTCAAACTGGCTTACAATCACCTTCCCTTCCCCTCGCCACAACGGACACCCTGGGAGGTAGGTGGGGCTGAGAGAGCTCTTAAGAGAGGTGTGACTAGCCCAAGGTCACCCAGCTGGCTTCATGTGGAGGAGTGGGGAAACCAGCCCGGTTGACCAGATTAGCGTCCGCTGCTCATGTGGAGGAGTGGGGAATCAAACGCGATTCTCCAGATCAGAGTCCACCGCTCCAAACCCCCGCTCTTAACCACTATACCAGTGTGCTACCCCTTGCAAGTCACTACCACATGGAAGCAATTTTTAAGGTTGTGGAGTACTAAGCTGTTTCTACTGTTGCTACAAAAAAAGTCTTTAGCCATTCCTGCCTTAATGAAATCTTCTGTATTTTCACAGGCAACTCTATTTTCCAGTGATTTGGGACTCTCCAATAATATATTTTCCACACAATTTTAATTCTCTCCCCCCCAAACCATTAAAATACAGACACACAATACATAACAACAATAAAACAAAAACAACACAATACAAACATAAGAACATAAGAAAGGCCCTGCTGGATCAGACCCAGGCCCATCAAGTCCAGCAGTCTGTTCACACAGTGGCCAACCAGGGGCCTCTAGGAAGCCACTAACATGACGAGTGCAGCAGCACCATCCTGCCTGTGTTCCACCGCACCCAACATAATAGGCATGCTCCTCTGATACTAGAGAGAATAGGTATGCAGCATGACTAATATCCATTCTAACTAACAGCCTTGAATACCCCTCTCCTCCATGAATATGTCCACTCCCCTCTTAAAGCCCTCCAAGCTGGCAGCCATCACCACATCCTGGGGCAGGGAGTTCCACAACTTAACCATGCGATGTGTGAAAAAATACCTCCTTTTATCTGTTTTGAATTTCTCACCCTCCAGCTTTAGCAGATGACCCCGTGTTCTAGTATTATGGGAGAGGGATAAAAACTTCTCCCTGTCCACTCTCTCCAAACCATGCATAATTTTATAGACTTCTATCATGTCTCCCCTCAGCCGCCTTCTTTCCAAGCTAAACAGCCCTAAGCATCTTAACCGCTCCCCATAGGACAGTTGCTCTAGTCCCCTAATATACTACAATATACCACAACAAGCTTTAGTTGGGAGAATCTACAAAATTTTGTATATTTTCCACACAAAATTTTCATTCTCTCGCAGCTTGAAATCTTTGGGGCCATTCTCATTACTGTGAGCCAAACTTCCACCATTCTTTGATTAAGATTTGGTAGGGTCAGTAGAGGTCAGATAGGAGCAAAGCCATTTGTGGTGAGCTTTTCTGCCTTTATTTAATGGACCCCCCAAAAAAGTCCTGTGGCATTGTGAGGACTAACGGATTTTAATGTAGCATAAGCTTCCATGGGCTTGAGGCACTTGGTTTGACGCGGTGAAGGAACCGGCACTGAAGGCTGACCGCCTTTCTCTCTGTGATAGACAGTTGTCCCTGTTAATGAAAGTACTTTCAGCCTGAGCACTTGGAAGATTAATGGAATCAGAAGGCAAAAGTTCCTTCAGTGAACAGCTGGGGATTGTACACAAAGGCTGGCTGAACATACAACACTCTTACAGCGACAGTATTCTGAAGAGAGTGAAAGCAGGTCACACAGATAAGTATTTTTGAAACATCTGAGAACTGGGCTAGAGCTGATGTTTACATGGAGGGACTAACATGGGACTGCCAAAGAAAATGAACTTGTGCTGGTTAATGCTGAAGCATAGATTCTAGGAAGGATAAGATAGCAATCACAATGTCCACAAATGTGATACAGTATATTTCTCTGGAGTTCTACTAGCATGAATAATTTTGCATTACACAAGAAAATGTTAGTTTTCTGGACATGTGAATTTGGGGGGAGAGGTGCCCATTCTGGGCTGGAACATTTTTTGTACTTGATCTTATTAAGGTCTTCAGGCAAAGCTCTCTGGTTATCTTGTTAGAAAACAAGGAATATGACGTGTAGCTTGAAACTGATTGATTGTAGCTGTCCCTTGTAGGATTTGGTTCTGGTGGGTGTGACGTAGTGGTTAAACTGTTGGACTAGGATCTGGGTAAACCCAGGTTCGAATCCCCACTCTTCCATGGAAGACCTTGGCCAGTCACACACACTCAGCCTAACCTACCTCACAAGGTTGTTGTGAGGATAAAATGAAGGAGAGGAGAACAATGTAAGCTGGTGTGGGTTCCCATTGGGGAGAAAGGCAGGATATAAATAAAGCAAGTAAATAAATAAAGATAAAGTGATTTTCATAATTCTTGTCTCTCCGGGGAGAGGGAGGTCTGAAGAGGACAGAATGACAATGGAACCATGATTTTGGTTGTGGTCCCTGGCATACTTAGCATGAAGCAATCCATATGGCTTTTAGGAAAATCTATTACAGGAATGTGCACTTCCTCTCAGAAAACCTGACACTCCTCCTCCACTGGATGCCACAGTAGATTGTTTGGAAGTTGTCGAATTTGTGTGATAGTCTAGATCAGCTGGGCAATACATTTTCACTGGTTAGTTGGAGTGGTGATTGTCAGAGTAGCACAAATGTATTAGAACTGCAATTCTAAAGCTATCGATGACCTCCTTTATTGGCATGTTGCGTTGATGAACCAAATCTCTTTTTTTAAAAAGACCTGAGTGGCTTTTGGAGGATGTGTACTGCCCAGGTCTGTTGCTCCACTTCACTGTGTTCAAAGTGTTGCATTAGCTACTGCAGCACAAACCTTTGTTTATGCTGCTGCGGTGAAAGTGCTCATACTGATTTAGAGCGCTCTGGATATATGTTTAAATATCTCTTGGCTTTCTTGTACAGTTTTTGCTTTTGTAGGCAAGTATTTAATTACAGGGATTATTGCTAAGTATACAAAGGCCACTTGTTCTACCTGCTTTTCATTTTAAAGAACTTCTTAAACAGTTCCAGCATATATATATATATTTATACACACACACACACACACAGATTTAAAAATGCTGCTCTCATCGCTTTGTTGCCCCATGGGAATTATTGTGATTATTTCACGAAATAAGATGGCATCACATAGTTTTACTTGGAACACTGACCCACGCTGTGCAAGTCACAATTGTTGATTTTAAAACTACAACAAGCCTGAAGCAATCAGCTTGGGTCAAGGAGGTGACATGGTGTATTTGACGTATCGTAACCTAAACTGATAGTGTGACCAGTGATTACATTGTTATATTATTGACTCCTTTTTTCAGTATGTCTTTCAGGGCTGCCACTATGAACCCCCTAGGCAAAGATTCTCTCTCTCTCTCTCACCACCATCATATGACGAGGGGTCCAGGAATTCAACCCCCCCATCCCTTCACTCAGTTACCCTGCTCTTCTGTCAGGAGATTCAAGCTCAATTTAAATATGGGGCATAGAAGAAGACTTTAGTCATGCAGTGCTGCCCATATCTACTGTCTCATTTAAATGAGATTGCCTAACTGGCATTATTAGCACACCAGGGAGCCATAACAAAGATGGGGTTCTACTCTGGTATACGTTGCAGCCGAGGACCCAGTTTAAATGAGATTTCAGATGTATGCTGTGTCTAGGGTCGTCAGCGTCCAAGTGGCACCTGGAGATCTCCCACTATTGCAGTTGATCTCCAGGTGACAGAGATCACTTCCCCTGGAGAAAATGGCTGCTTTGGAGGGTGGACTCTATGGCACTATGCCCTGCTGAATTCTCCCCTCCCCAACCCCCTCTCCCCAGGTTCCACCCCCAAAATCTCCAGGTATTTTTCCAACCCAGAACTAGCAACCCTAGCTGTGCCACCCAGGGGAGTTCTTTGTGCTTGCCCAACATTATGTTTAAACTGGGTCTCAGGCACCGTGGTGCAGTGGTTAAGAGTGGTGGTTTGGAGCAGTGGACTCTGATCTGGAGAACCAGGTTTGATTCCCCACTCCTGCACATGAGTGGCGGATGTGAATCTGGTGAACTGCATTTGTTTCCCCACTCCAACACATGAAGCCAGCTGGGTGACCTTGGGCTAGTCACAGCTCTTAGAGCTCTCTCAGCCCCACCTACCTCACTGGGTGTCTGTTGTGGGGAGGGAAAGGGGAGGTAATTGTAAGCCGGTTTGAGTCTTCCTTAAGTGGTAGTGAAAGTCGGCATATAAAAAAACAACTCTTCTTCTGTTTGCTGAAATTTTTTGTTAACTAGCTTTGGAAAAAATGAGGTCTTCTCAAAGAGTTTCTGAGATGTTTCATATGTAGCTTGTCATGGCTTCTTTTGTAATGCAATTTAGTTATCCATTTATGTTATTTCTCACTTGGACTAAAGATGGATTCCACAGAGTTTTGGGAGGTTGTGTGAGTCAAACCTAGGTCAAGAGTAGAGATGGTCCAGAGTATTGGTAAGCATAATATTAAAGAGATATTGTATTAAAAGATCTTCCCAATTTATACTGTATTACAGCAGGATCTTTAGTAGTATGTGTGCCTCAAAAGCAATGCTAAAAAGTACTCAGTATTCTTTCTTTAAAATATATTAGTGTATATTTAAGGTACCGTATATACTCGCGTATAAGCCGAGTTTTTCAGCCCAAAAAAAGGGCTGAAAAAGCCGGCCTCGGCTTATACGCGGGTCAATACGGTAGAGGGGGGAAGGAGGAGGGAGGAGGGAGGGGGGAACTTACCACCGCCATCTTTTCCAGGCTGGGAGCGGCCTCCAGAGCCCCCCTGCGGCCGCAGAGATGGCGCTCCGCCGCCCCCGCCGCCTTCTCCCGGCCGGGAGAGGCCTCTAAAGGCCCTCTGCGGCCGCGGGGAGGGCGCTCCGCCCCACCGCCGCCTTCTCCCGGCCGGGAGAGGCCTCTAGAGGCCCTCTGCGGCCGCGGGGAGGGCGCTCTCCCGCCCCCGCCGCCTTCTCCCAGCCGGGAGAGGCCTCTAAAGGCCTGCTGCGGCCGCGGGGAGGGCGCTCCGCCCCCTCGCCGCCTTCTCCCGGCCGGGAGAGGCCTCTAAAGGCCTGCTGGGGCCGCGGGGAGGGCGCTCCGCCCCCCCCACCGCCTTTTCCCGGCCGGGAGAGGCCTCTAAAGGCCCTCTGCGGCCGCGGGGAGGGCGCTCCGCCCCCCCCCGCCGGATCCGCCGCTTCCCGCCACCAGGAACCCAGAAGGTAAGTCTTGGGGGGGGGGAGGGGTTATAAGCCGACCCTCGGCTTATACGCGGGTGCCTAATTTTTCCCCATTTTTGGGGAGAAATTAGGCACCTCGGCTTATACGCGGGTCGGCTTATACACGGGTATATACGGTAAAACAGCTTTCCAGTCTAAAGATATATATGCAAAACTCAATTAATTCAACCATTACAAATAACATTAATTCTATACTGTCTTAAGATATATCTCCCCCCTCGCCAGGCTGTGAACTTAAAAAAAATATACATTTCATTTTCTTACTACAATTGTTGCATGTTATATCAGCAAAGTTTCCAGTTTCAGTGAGCACAGTTACTTTTTTCTTCTAGGAAGAAATGAAAGGGTTCCTTCTCTTTGGTGTTGCATGCAGCCCGGTTGGCTTGTTACTGGAGCATCAGCTTCCAGACCCCCATGGGTTCCAATATAAACAATGAAGTAATTTAAAGGATGGTAAAATGACAGTGGTAGCAGATGATGATGTATTTGTTCCTGCCATGTAGGGCTGTACATATTAGGTTTACTGAACCAAAAATAAACCTGAAAAAAGCCATTTTGGCTTTTTTGGGGTTTATTTTCAGCCAAATAGCTAAACCAGGAATCAGACCAAAGCCAGATAGCCGATCCCCGAATTCGAAAATAGAGGTATTCATTTGGCTTTTTCGGCTATTGGACTTTGCTCAGTTTCCCAGTTCTGAACCTCTATAGGGCTTTCCCCATTTTCCTATCTTTTACTGGTTTTGTTTGGGAGGGGACATTGTGTCCTCCCCCCCACCCCAGACTCCATAGCTGGAGCACTTGTCAGGTAGTGGTTGTGTAATCAGAGCCAACTTGGTCAGACCAAACTATCCATCACTCTAATAATCTGGATAGCAGAAGGGTCATTTAAAAGATGGGGCTCATCCAGTCCTATCCGGAGGGATCTACCCTCCAAGTAAAAGCATCAGCTTCAACATCTGCTTATTGGGCTTCTAAAGAAGACTCCCTCACCCACACAGATGAGCAGTTTCCTTCAGAAGAGCCGCCTCAGTCGTGACTTTTGCTGGCTCCGATATCACCCCCCCTTATGAAAACCTGCTCTCAAAACTGAAGGTCGCCCTGAGTAGCATCTTCGTTTCCCCTTACTATCTCTTGAAATCAGATTTTTGATTACAATATTAAAGGACTGCTTACAGGATGTCATTTGCCACCAAAATAAATGTTTTCTGTGCCTTATTTTTTTTTGCATTTAAGCAGGTTTTTTTCAGTTTGGCAGCTAATTTGCATGGTCATCATGCTATGCAACCCAAATATGAATGAAGCCCCCAGACTCAGTGGCACCAGTCAGCCTTGGCTTTTTCTGCCAGACCTCGGCAACACTGACCTTCTGAACCTCAAAACCAATTGACAGCTTGGCTCTCACAAACACCTATGGAAGATGGGGGCAACCCATTTGGGGGTCCATAAAGTTGGCAGCCCTGAACCAAATTTAACCAAACTTGGGGGCTTGTTCGAGGAAAGTCTTTTGCAGCTACATGGCAAATTTGGTGACTCTACCTTGAAAAATGCCCTCCCCAGAGCCTCGAAAAAATTCCCATAGACTATAATGGACCTGAATTTTTCCGGGAAACCCAGGAAAAAGCCAAAATACACATTTACCGATATGGGTATTCCTATTTCAGGTTTCCCGACAAAAAACAGGATGAATAAACCCAACCCCGAAATTTATCAGTAAAAAAATTTTTTGCGCAGCCCTACTGCCATGTTCTCCCTTTCCCATACCATAGACATAATTAATATTAAACAATTAGTTGTTAATGCTAACATTGTTTTTTTTTTTTATTCCCAGTTTTGTAGCACTCAATAGCAATTGTTTATATCATTAAATCTGTATGTGGGTTTTAGTTTGCCATTTTCATCTGTGATTTGAAAAGCAGACTAGGGGTTTCTAGCAGCTCCCTCAGTCTCAGTAGGTTGAAGAGGTTGGTAACAGAGTTAAAGAGCTTTGCTTCACATATTGATCTGAAGGAAAAGTGCATGTTCAAAGTGTGGGGTCTTAGCAAGGTTGGGGATTCTTCAGGTATTCAGCTCCGCTCATTGCACAAAAGACTTCCTGACTAAACTGCTGTTATTTTTTCAAATAATTTTGGGGACTTTTTGGGTTTCATGCTACTGTAGATTTATTTTGGTTAATAACTGATATGTAATGCATATGGGTGACCTGCATGGACTACCAGGGTCATGACGCGGAGGGAGGCAGTGGCAGACCACCTCCAAACTTTGTCTCTTGCCTTGAAAATCCTGGGGGGCCACCATAAGTCTTTGGTTGCCATCCTCCAGGTACTAGCTGGAGATCTTCTGCTATTACACCTGATCTCCAGCTGATAGAGATCAGTCCACCAGAAGAAAATGGCTGCTTTGGCAATTGGACTCTATGGCATTGAAGTCCATCCCCTCCCCAAACCCCGCCCTCCTCAGGCTCCACTCCAAAATCCTCCCACCAGTGGTGAAGAGGGACCTGGCAACCCTACATAAGTCAGCTGTGACTTTACAGCACCCACACACACAATGCAGAAGACATGCTTCTTTGCCCTAGCTCAGAAATGGATTTTTAGATGGGTTCATGACCTCAAGAGAACAAATTGTGTAGAACCATAAGACGTTGAGAAAATGGCATATTAATTAAGGCCCTGAAGATCTTAGGAGTGCTTTTAGGAGTACCTGTTGAATTTGGCTGCAGTAGAACTGTGGGATAGCAGGCTGAACATGGTTACAGAATTGCCTCTCCCTGGTAAGTTGACTGAGGGGAATGAAGTGGAAATTGCATGAAAGTATATAGAGCTGCACTTTGGCCAGGCTCTACAGATAGCTGCAGATATTATTTTGAATTTCCTTGGTAATTGTGGCAGATTTTGTTGTGTGACTTCCTTCTGTCAGTGGGACTGCAGAAACTGAAGCTAAATCTAGATAGGGCTGAGCAGATGGTGATGACATACACATTGTGAGGAAGTTTAGGATCCCCTCTGTTTACTTACAGCTAGGGGTGTTGTGAACTTGCAGCAATCGTGTTCGGCAGGCAAACATACAGTGCTTGACAGCTGGGGTGACTCATGACCTGAGCCTTGGGTTTCCTCACCCTGCTGTTGTCCAAAGCGAATAGCTTTGTGGCTGCACAGTAGCTGTGGTGGTAGAATTTCATTTCCTTGCCTTGCAAGTGTTTTTGCTTCTGTGCAGTAGATGAAATTGATTCTTCCCCCAGGGGCACCATGGTTGGTTAGATCGGGGGATTAAATGACACAATGGGGGGTGGGGGAAGCAATACCTCCCCTAATACTGTGCGAGAATGCACATGCACAAAATAACCTTGGTAGTAAAGACTTAGAGAGATAGTGTGGTGTAGTGATTAAGAACGGTGGCCTCTAGTCTGGAGAACCAGGTTTGATTCCCCACTCCTCCACATGAAGCCTGCTGGGATGACCTTGGGCCAATCACAGTTCTCTCAGAACTCTCTCAGCCCACATGGAGGCAGGCAATGGCAAAACCACCTCCGAAGATCTCTTGCCTTGAAAACCCTATGGGGACGCCATAAGTCAGCTGTGACTTGACAGCACACACACACACACACAATACAAGCTTAAATGATTAACAATGATAAGGGTGGAATGTGGGATTTTTTTTGGAAACACATTTAATTATAATCACTGGCTGATCGTTCATTGTTTAGTTGTACAATTAAAAAAACATTTTTTTTTATTTTTCAAACAGATATTATAAAACATAAAAACATACAGATATACATTCGCATCCGATTCTTACATTATAATGGGACTTACTCTATATCCTCTATTCTATTGTACCTTCTTTGAATATTATAATTGCATATCCAATAGCACATGTCTTACTTAAAATTCTTACATTCTATTATTTTTATCAGTTAACAACTATATACTCAAGAAATACTTTCCATTTTTCATAAAAATCAGAGGTCGATCTATTATTCTCTAAAGAAGTTAACTTAGCCGTAGTTGCACATTCTACTACTTTATCTATCCATTCAGTTACATCCGGGTAGTCTTCTGCTTTCCACTTTCTTGCATGCTGCACTTTTGCTGCTGTCACCATATACTTAAATAGTCCATTATACATTTGTTGACCTAGAGCTTATGGGGAGCATCTGGAGCCCACTACCCAAACAGCCACCCCCGTCCACTGGAGCATGTTATGCAACTTCCCTCCCCCTGCTCACCCACCGATGATGCTGGCATAAGATTAACACACAGAGACTGTATTGGATAGGAAAAACGGCGGCAACCTTTATTGGTTACAGTGCCAGGTATTGGCATGGCATAGGGACGTGATCATTTCTGTTGGCCAACCCACTTTTCAGCTGATGTGCTCCTACCCCAGCCCACCTGCTGGGGTCCATGAGATGGCAGTATGTGAAGCCCACTCAGATGGAAGCCAGCTGTGTGGTGCTAAGTCATGTTGGTTCATGGTTTCCTGCCTAACGTCATATGGCATCCTATGTGGTGCTTTTTAAAAAGCAATATAATATTATTAAATCAGTATTACTAAGTAACTTCATTAAGTGTGTGTGTTGTTTTTAACTGTCTGCTTCCATAGCAAAGTGGACCACAAAGAGCTGGAACAAGTACAGGGCTGGAACAAGTGTCTTCTAGCCAGGGAGAAGACAAAGATCTTTTCCTATTTATTTACGGTTCACAGGGGATACAACCAATGACTAGTCCAGCCATTTTAACAACTCAGTCCAGTGCATACTAACTTCAGAGGAAGCCCTGCTAAACTAAATGTTAGCTACTTCCCAGCAAGTGCACACGGGATCAACCTGTAAGGCTGCAATCCAAGCACAGCTACTAAGAGGTGGGCTCCAGGAGAGCCCATGGTGCTTACCCACGAGGAAGCATGAGGCGGAAAGGGAGAGAAGAAAAAAGATAATCTTGTCTTTAACCCCTTTCCCCCAGTTCCCAGCAAGCTCTCTGGGCTCTATTGCAAAACCTGCCCCTTCTTTTCCGCAGCCACAGGCGTTCCTTTCCATTAGCAGCTTACGAGGAAAAGGGTGGGGGAATGCAAGGCTCCTTTACTTCCTCCCACACCCTTGTGTGTGTGTATGTATGGGAAATCACCCGCCCACACCAAACACAGCCACCTGCCTGCCCTCACCCTTCCCCCACCCCCCACGGCAAGGGGAAAAGCCAAAAGCTTGCAAGAGAGCCGCCAGTTACCCAGCTGCTAAGCAGGCAAGGAGAACAAGCAGCTGGTGCGGGAAAGGAAGAGAGTGACAGGCAGGTGCCCACTGAGAGAGTTGGGCTTGCCTGAGAGCTGCAGCTGCCTGCTTTGCATTGCCCAAGGTGGAAAAAGAAATTAATCCACCCGCCGGCAGCACCGACACTCATCTGAGCCATAAAGCAGGAGGCTGCCGTCAAAGAAACCCCCTTGCTGACCTTCACCCACAAACAACTCAAAGCTGAATGCTGGAGAGGGGTTGCAGGGAGGCTCTTTTTTATCCCTATCGGCTGGACCACAGTAAAAATGCTCAGGTCCGAGCCGGCCTGCTGGACCCAACCATAAGTTCCCCTGAGCCTGATTGGCCTGTTTGAATATGAGGGCAGGGAGGCCAGGCGACACACGCCACGGTGGGAAAGTTCCCGCCAAGGCTTGTGAGGCCACGCTCCTTCTCCCTGCTCTTCGCCATTACGCCACGGTGCGCCAGCTGGTGCGCAGGCCCTGCAGCACCTGGCCATTCGTCCCCCAGCCCTGACGAGCATCCCAAGACCTCCGCGTTGGCTCGAGCTGCTCCCCATCGCAGGCCAGCAAACGGGGCTCGGCGGTGAGTCAGAGCCCTTGCTTTTGACATGTGATTTAGCAAAATATTTAACAACATACTAACACAAATTTGATTTTCAATATCGTTTGCATTCCATCATGTATCATTTTCCAGTATTTTCTTGCTTTTTTGCACAGAGCCTGCACATAGTACAAACACAAAATTAATCTGTGGTAGACTCCTGGGGTGGAAGGAATTTCACCACAAAATCTGTGTATACATCCGCTCCCTTCAATATATACAGGGAGAGTGTGCATCTTTCCTATGGTAGTGCCAGTTCTTTGGAACAACCTCTGGGAAGAAATCCATAGGGCACCCTTCCTCCTTAGGTTTTGGAGGCTATGCACGGTTGATCTATTTTGAAGAGCTTTTCCAACTTAAGGGGAATTTGAAGGGTTTGGTTGTAATAACAGTACTATCTGTATAAGCTGAAATCAAGATGTTTTAATTTCAACTGTTGATTATCTGATTCTGTGATTTTATATTGTTTTAATTTTGCGAGCCACTTTGAAACCTCGTAAAGCAGCATATAAATTTAAAATAGAATAGTTATATAAACTCAACAATGTAACCATTCCTATTTTTTCTCATAAAAAAGAATCCAGAACAAATATTTTCCTTTGAACCTTTGTCCACATAACAGTTCATGCGAGCTCTCCCGTTGCAGAGTAAACGAAACAGTTCTTATTTATGGGCTTCCCAGAGAACTAAAACAGTATATAATAAAACAAAGGTATTTTATGCATGGATGTTTCCCTCACCATCACCCCTCCGATGACTTTGGGTCTTTGTGTTCATTATGCATGCCGTTTCCAACTGTCAGATGTCGCCTCTCTCTCCCCCTGCATTTCCCCGCGTTTTGCCTGCGTTTTCAGAGACCTGTTTTATCTTGAATTTGAAAACGTGGACAAAACACGGGGAAAAGCAGGGGGAGAGCGAGGTGACCTCTGACAGTCAGAAATGACACGCATAATCAACACAAAGACCCGAAATCGTCGGAGCGATGACGAGTGAAACAGCCATGCATAAAAGACCAAAGATAAACAAGTAGGAAAAGGTTTCTTTGAATCTTTCCCTTGCTTATTTACTGTCCTAAGCCAAGCTGCACAGGGCCTAATTATCCACCAAAGGAAATATATTTTATTGGTAAGCAGCAGCTAGCTCATGTATTCCCTAACATGTCTGAGCTTCACAGTTTGCAGTATTTCCCGCTGTGCTGGTACATATCTTCTGCAAGAGTAGCATGTGAATCGGCCTGAGCATCTCATCTCTGGCCAGACTCTGTTGTTCAGCCCCAGTCTCTTAATTTGTGAAATGGAAAATGTTAATGCACCTCTGTTAGGACAAATATCATGGCTTGTACTATGGCTTGCAGGACTATTGTGCTTATGTATATGTGTGTGTGTGTGTGTGTTAAGTGCCGCCAAGTTGCTTCCGACTCATGGCGATCCTATGAATTAATGTGGTTTCAGGTAGCCGGCTCAAGGTTGACTCAGCCTTCCATCCTCCCGAGGTCGGTGAAATGAGTACCCAGCTTGCTGGGGGTAAAGGGAAGATGACTGGGGAAGGCATTGGCAAACCACCCCGTAAACAAAGTCTGCCTTGGAAACGTCGGGATGTGACATCACCCCATGGGTCAGGAATGACCCGGTGCTTGCACAGGGGACCTTTACCTTTACCTTTTAAAACATCCTATTGTTAACAGCCGTGCTCAGGTCTTACAAGCTGAGGGCTGTGGCTTCCTTTATAGAGTCAATCCATCTCATGTTGGGTCTTCTTCTTTTCCTGCTGCATTTTATAGCAAAGAATGAGTGGTGTTAATACTGTGAAACTCTGCTGTTAGAAAGTTCAGTAATCCTGCAGCTGGCAAAGGATATCAGACATAAGATTACAGGGTTTTTAAAATATCCAACAGAAAGTGCATTTCCCTAATTGCAACAGATAAGGCTAATTGTGCATTTAGTGAATAATAATGAAAAACAATAGCTAGGTGACCAGCAACCTCTGTATTCTAAAATAGTCTGATACAATTTCAATATTACCCACCAAGGGCTTGAATCTTAAGGTGCTGCATTGTTGGCATAATAGCAGTTACTGTGACAGAATAGCATGTCTGTTTGTGGAGAACGGGATGGCCCTTTGTCTGGTTTCTCACTTTGGCTCCCACTTGCCTCCCACACTGGGGTATTCTTCATGGATATTTGCTGCTGTTTCGACACTGTTTTGCGTCGGAGGCAAATTTTGGTTATTCACTGCAGAGCCGTGTTTTCCCCCACTGAGCAAAATAAGCCGGTTTAAAAGAGAGGCAATCCAAACCACTTCTGAGCCGTACTTTCCAGTAAAAGAGCATTTTGTTGCTCGGATGCCCATGAAGAAATGTTTGCTTAGCTCCCCAGGACGTCTCCTTTCTCCTCCCCCAAGAACGGTGATTGGCTGGGGGAGTTGCCACTCTAACAGCATCGCACCGGCAGGAGGGAGACCCAAAGCAGACTGGCTGCCCCTCTTCAGAAGGGTGATGGGGGTTTTGGCTTGGATTTGCCGCTCTCAGGATGCCCCTCCCCAACACACACACACATAGGATCACACTGGCTGGAGGGAGACCCAGAGCAGACTGGCTTCCCCTCTTGAGAAGGGTGATGGGAGTTTTGGCTTGGATTTGCCGCTCTCAGGATGCCCCTCCCCAACACACACACACATAGGATTGCACCGGCAGGAGGGAGACCCAAAGCAGACTGGCTGCCCTTCTTCAGAAGGGTGATGGGGGTTTTGGCTTGGATTTGCCGCTCTCAGGATGCCCCTCCCCAACACACACACACATAGGATCGCACCAGCAGGAGGGAGACCCAAAGCAGACTGGCTGCCCCTCTTGAGAAGGGTGATGGGAGTTTTGGCTTGGATTTGCCGCTCTCAGGATGCCCCTCCCCAACACACACACACATAGGATCGCACTGGCTGGAGGGAGACCCAGAGCAGACTGGCTGCCCCTCTTCAGAAGGGTGACAGGAGTTTTGGCTTGGATTTGCTGCTCTCGGGATGCCCCCCCCCAACACACACACACACAGGATCATGGGAAGAGTGGGCGGGATTAGGCGGATTTGGAGCGGTGAGTCATGAGCGGCAGCAGACGTAAGCAGCGCAGAGAAGTGCGTTGTTTCTCCCGTGAAAAATTGGGATGGGGGTGAATCTGCACTGCCATGAAAAAGCTATTTAAATCAGTTTATTATTTGCTCCGATTCGAAACCGAAGCAAAATCCACCGTGAAGAATACCCCACTGTTCCTCTGGTTCCACTGATCCACTGAAGAACAACTTTGAGGACCATGTAAATGGGAGAGGCAGGCAAGGAAGCTGCCTTTCTCTCTGCCCACACTGTTTAGGATTAGGGTTGGCGCCCCCACCCCCAGCCATCGTCGGGAGCCTCATAGAGGAAACCATAGAGTTTTGGGATGAAAATGCTGGAGGGTCCCCATTATGATGCCGGCACTTCTGGGGTAAACCCGGATGTGACATCATCATGCCACGTGTGTGGATCGGTTCCCCCTTCAGCAGGCCTCCTTCCTCCCGTTGACCAGCTGAGGGGCAGCAGGCAGCCTGGTTAATTGGTGGGCAATTGCCCACCGTAACTGGGCAGATGGGAACCCTAATTAGGATACATGCCAGGTGTTCACAGAACATACAACGCCAGCCGCATTTATAGACTGGTTAGTGATGCACCCAGATCTCATTCTTTAAGCACAAAAGAAGCCGACAGGTGATCTATTTTTCTGTTCTGTGTTACCTTAAGGCTGTGGTTCTCAACCTTTTTTGCTCCATTCCCACCTTTCACCATTGTTCAGAATATAATTTCCTCCTTCCCAAGATAGTCTAACTCAATAATAATAATAATAATAAAAAACCCCTACAATTTTACAAATTGTACGTAATCTACAGGACACCACACTTTGCTGAATAGTGGTCCCAATTCCACCCCTGGAACCCTAAAATTCCCCCCCCCAGAGGGGAATTCCCCCCTTGTTGAGAACCTCTGCCTTAAGGTATTGTGTTCCAAGAGATGCTTTATAAACAATTGTGTATGTAAGGTGGTGCAGCAAGGGTTGGACTCCAGGCTACAGTTGAATGTAAAGAACCTGTCTGCATGTCAGAAAGATTTTACATAGCCTTTCCCCTAATGTATTTGTGTCCCACTTTCAGGTTGGTTTGTTTTATATGTGGGGAAGCATTTTAACATACCACCCACTATCCAACTGAAGTCATTGATATGACACTAGCAAGAACTAGTGTTCATTTGTTTCATTTGGCATTAATGGTTATTGGCCCTCTCCCTTGGTTCTAGTAGGGTTACCAGATAACCCTGGCAAGCAGTGGGGGACGAGGGGGGGACTTACCCACAGTAGGGGATGTCTACACCAGCATTTCAGCGTCATTGTTGGCAACACCATTTTTACCATAGAGCCTGCCCAAATACCAGAGCATCCCCACATCACCAGCGACAATGCTGAGTTGCTGGTGTAGGCCTCCCTTGCTGGCGGTAAGGGATCAGTTGTAATAGCTGGCCAGCTTATCAGAAGCAGGGGCAGGGGGATGGCAACCCTAGCTTCAAGTGTTTTTAACCAATTATTTTAATTCTTTAATGTTGTTTTATTTGATCCAATGTTTTATGTGTGCTGCCATGATCAGGTAGAATGACGGCATAAAAATGTTTTTAATAAATAAGAACTATATAGTAGCATTCTTCTGAATGCCTTCATTGGTTCTGTTTGCATGGTATTTGCTCGTGTCTTAACATCACTGCTGCAAGCATTAATTTGATAGTAATGCCAGTGAAATGTTTTTGAATCTGTGTGGTTCCTGATCCCCATGGTTACTATCAAGTACAAAATTAAAATTACTTTTTCTGCAGACATCTTTTGGTGTGTGTGCCATTGTGAGTCTTTTGACAAAAAATGTATGCTGGTAGCTATGCATGCATGCCATAACAGTAAGTAGAACATTAACTTGTTCTGCATGAGCAGTAAGCAAATAAATATGTTGTCTTTCTGCCTTATTATTTCAGTCCCTTAAAAATATTCCATTAAATTTTCCCTGCGGCTGGTAAAGCTGCCAGTTTTAATTGGGACTTATAACTTAAGCGGGAGGAAGCAAAAACTAAACTTGCTTGTCCCCTTCTTCCTCCATTTATTTTAGCTGCTGGAGACAAAGACAGTGATTTTCTGTAACTAAAGAGAGAGCCTCTCCTTGCAAATATTGTAGTTTTGTCCTGTATTTGATAACTTTTCTCTTTTAGAAGTGAGCTGTGACTCAGGAAAGCTCATACCCAGCCAGAAATTTTGTTAGTCTTTAAGGTGCTGCTGGACTCTTGGTCTTTTCTTCCCTTTTAGCTACAACCCAAGCAAAGGCATTTCCAGACCTTTTACTCATCTTCTTTTTCTCCTGTGTTTTAAGACTAAAAGCTGTATGTAAACTGATAATTAATTGCTCTTGCTATTGTGTATCTCCAGAGATCTGAAGAATAACTTGATTAGTACTATTGAGCCTGGGGCCTTCTATGGACTTTCAGAACTGAAGCGTCTGTAAGTATTAATTCCATCTGAATTGTGTTGGAAATGGCACTTGTATTGACATTTCTGTCTTTAGGGAATTTGGAATATTTCACCAAGCAATTATAACACAGAAAGCCTTTGCAACCACATATGATGGTTTGTTCCATTTTGAATTTTCCCCCAATGCATGATTTGTTATTTATTTATTATTTGTTATTTATTTATATGATGCCTTTTCTGTTTCCTCTAAACTTTAGGATCTTTTGAAATTGGCTTCTGACCTCTAAGGGAAACATTGCTTAAAACTATAAAGGAACACTCTTTAGTTGATAGTAAATAAGTAGCCCAAGAATAAAAATTAAGATGTAAGGTTCTACTAATATTTTATTATTAAGATCTTTCATTATAATGGCTACAGTTCTACTAGAATCACACAGATTTCCTGTAACCTTCCCTATGTTTACTGTCATTTTATTATCCTTGATCAAACCTGTTCTCTAAGTTTTAACAGTGCATTTATTTTCCGATGACATACAATGAGCTTTAGAGTGCTATTGTAATATGTGCATTTTGAATGCTTTTTAGCAAAGTATTTTTAAGTCACAGTGCATGCATTCTGTGTTTGCTAGGGAGCACAAATTGTGGGCACGCTGTTCTTGCCTTGTCATTCCCTCCCCAAATGATCTGAATTTTAATAGTTTGCACATTTTCAAATGGATCTGAATGTGTTTTGAGTTAGCATAAATACAGGAAATGTAAAAGGTCCGTGATGACAAGTGTGTCTTATTGCTGTGGAGATGATATATTCCAATAACACAACCCTGACCTCTTGTGGGGAGAAATGGTAAACTATAAAAAAAACTATGATGCAGTATGGCTCAGTTGCCAGTGTGTGAATGGAAAAGGCAGAGGTCATACAACAGAGAGATGCTCTGAGCAGAGATGCTGTAGCAAGCAGAAATAAAGTAATGTTTTGTATTGGGCTGTCATTATACACACACATGTTACTTACTAATCTCAGTATATTTTAGTTACTTTCAGTATTATATGGATAGGATTGCTAAGTGCCAGGTGGTGGCGGGCAAACCCCTGCCAATCTACCTGGTTGCCCGTCGACCAGCTGAGGGTCGGTGGGCAATGCATGCATGCGCACCTCCCCGCAGCACCACATCACTTCTGGTTTACACCTGGAAGCGCCGCATCGCAAGGGGCCATTTTACTACTCAAACTCCCAGTTTGAGTGGTAAAGGCCCCTTGCTATGCAGCACTTACAGGTGTAAACTGCCCCAAAAACCTCCCACCGGAGGAGAGGGGGAACCTGCCAACCTTATGTATAGAACATCTAAGAGGTAATAAATAGTGTGATTATAATTCTATGCCTCAGGACAGTATCTAAGCCCTATTCTAGCCTGTGTCCTGTGTCTGAGGCATAGCACATTCAAATGGTGCTGGTTTCAAGATATAACTTTTTTCTTCTCGGTAGGAGAGGCAATTAATCGTTTACTCTCCATAGGAAAAACAAAGTCCAAGAAATGACTCTAATAAGTCTAAACCAGCAAGATTCAAAATCCCTTTTTCAAAAAGAGCACAGATCACTTGGAAGTAGAGTTGCCAACCTCCTGGTGGCAGCTGGAGATCTCCCACTATTACAACTGATCTCCAGGCAACAGAGATCAGTTCACCTGGAGAAATGGCTGCTTTGGAAGGCATTATACCCCATTGAAGCTCCTCCCCAACCCTGTTCTCTTCAGGCTTCACCTCTAGGGCTGTTGAAAAAAAATTCGGTAAAATTCGGATTCGGCAAAATTCGGCCCGTTTTTATTTGGGAAATGCCGAAGTTCGAACTCCCCCGCTTCGGGTCTCTGCAATTCGGCATGAGATCCGGAGTTCGGGGAAAAATTCGGCCGAATAAAGCTATTAAAATCACAACCGCAACTTTCCGTGGCTGTGGGGGGGCATTTTTTGGGGTAGAGGTCCCAAACTTTCAGCGTAGCTTCAAAGGACTCTTCTTGCAATAACCCCCAAGTTTTGTAAAGATTGGATCAGCGGGGGCTGAGATATGGGCCCCGAAAGGGGTCCCTCCTCCTTAATGTTCATTTGCAATTAGCAGAGCTTGTCGCCCACTCGAAGCTCCCAGCCCCGACAAACAGCTGAGCTGCGGGGAGCAAGGACAGGGCAGGTGCAAAGAAGTTTGCAAACCATGAAAAGCAACACAACCATGCAAATCATCACGTTTGCAACCATGCAAAGCAACACCTGACGTCTGGGAGTTTGCAAACCATGGAACTGGACAGAAGAAGTTTGCAAACCATGCAAAGCAACACAACCTTGCAAAGCAACACCTTTGCAACCATGCAAAGCAACACCTGATGCCTGGGAGTTTGCAAACCATGGAAAGGGACAGAGGCATGCTAGCTAAGCATCAGGAGCAGGAGGGGGTGGATTTTCCCCTTTTGCATCGGACTCGGGACCAGGCAAATGCATTCTTTAAGTCACAATTTGAAAACCAGTTCTGAGCAAGCATCAAAGTAGACCTAACCAATCTAACCGATCTTATGAATGAGGGAAAACCTAAGGACACACAACTGAAGCCC
This sequence comes from Euleptes europaea, assembly GCF_029931775.1. Taxonomy (NCBI): domain Eukaryota; kingdom Metazoa; phylum Chordata; class Lepidosauria; order Squamata; family Sphaerodactylidae; genus Euleptes; species Euleptes europaea. The sequence continues at coordinate 78,611,763 of NC_079316.1, forward strand.
CCCCTCAAACCAGGTAGAGAGAGACTCGAGGGGGCACCCCCCCAGACAGAACGGGCGAAAGCCCCCTTTGGCTTCCCCCACCCACCCACAGAAACTGCTCCCTGCCCACACACACACAGACTCTGCTTCCCCCCCACACACACACACAGGAGAAAAAGTATAGATTAAAGCCCCCAAACTCGCTGAATTCGGCTCCCCGTTTTCCCGCCTTTTTTGAGTTTGGTTCCATTCGAACTAAAAACCGCCGAATCAGGGGAAATTCGGCTGTTTTCGGTTCGGGATGAACGGAATCGACAGCCCTATTTGCCTCCCCAAACCTCCAGGTATTTCTCAACCTGAAGCTGGCAACCCTACTTGGAGGTCATTGTATTAACTTGGCCAGTGTTTAGGCAATGGAAGATTACTTCACAAGATTAATAAATGTCTCTCAAGGAAGTTGCATTTAGTGTTAGAAAGATGCTAGCTGTCTGAAGGCTGTACTTGAGTCTGTTTCCTATTCATTCATATCTCTCCCACAGAGAGTATAGTAAGCAGCTGAAAGCTAATGCAACCCAGACATCTGTACGTGACACGGGGCTTTGTGCGTCAGCTGGAAAAACCACAGGCTGCCAAATCTACATAAAATTAACAATTTCATTTGGAACCCTCCTCAGTGTGTCTGGACTGGACTGAGTTAATTTCATATCAGCAATAGCAGAGTAAGAGATCTTGGGGATTAACACAATGGGGATGTCTACAAGGGAAAATAAACCAGAATACAGCCCACGTGTCTGCTTGTTTTACAAGATCAATTTCATGAGTCAACATTTCTGGCATAAATATTTACAGCAAAAAAAATGAATGCCAGATTTGTGTGACATGAGGTAAATTTGGTCTGAAATAATCAGGAACAGTTGAGAAAGGCATGCGAATGCAAGCTGATTAAAAACTGTTTTTCCCCCTTTCCAAATGTTTCATTATAAGAAAGCAATTGCTTAACAATCTGTGCGACATATTGGTTGGGGAAACAGCACTTACTGCTGAAGGTCTGTGCCAGTACTTTGATGACAAAACTATTACACACAGATTGGCAAAAATTTGCATGTCTTTGTTTAAGCAATATTCCTAATCAGTGAGAGTCATGTCCAAATAAAGATTGGAGGATTTAGTACAATTGCCAAGTAGATTTTTCTTTACTTGAATTTTTTTTTTAAACCCTTTACTACAGCTCTTCTTACTATTTGATCCAGGTATTACACCGCGAAAAGTTTGTAGGATAATTCGTACTCTGAAAAGAAAGGACCACATTCACACAACCACAGTCCCTCACCAAATTTCAGCAACACCAATATTTCAACGAACCCATTAAAAAATTTATCTATTTCAGAAAAGTATCGATATTTGTGATTGGCTCTATAGTTGATGTGATGGTCTTATGCTTACCATGTAGGTGATGATCCTATGGTTTCCTGTTCCTAGTTTAGCTCTGATATCTCTGTTGCCCTAATGAAAATGAAGCAAATACTGTTGGTGTAGGGTCCCCAGTCCTTTTGACTCTAGTAGGGTTGCCAACCTCCAGGTACTAGCTGGAGATCTCCTGCTATTACAATTGATCTCCAGACGATAGAGATCAGATCACCTGGAGAAAAATGGCTGCTTTGGCCATTGGACTCTATGGCATTGAAGTCCCTCCCCTCCCCAAACCCTGTCCTCTTCAGGCTCCGCCCCAAAAATTTCCCACCGGTGGCAAAGAGGGACCTGGCAACCCTACTCTGTAGCCACCTTTGGGATTTTGAGAGAGCAGGGAGCTGCTCATCAAAATTGTTACAATAGGGGCCAATTGGAGCCAAACCCCAAAAGGATGTTGCAGAGGTGGAGCCAAATGTAATACCTCCCTCCTCATGTTGCAAAAGAATTGCGTGGCAGCTGTGCTGAACACACAAAGCTGCGTTGTTGAGAGTCAGTCCATTGGTCTGTATTATCCATCACTCTTACCCACTCTTCCTCATTTTATTCCATGATGAACACATGAAGCAGCCTTAACACAGAATAAGGCCATTGGTCTATCAAGGTCAGAATAACCTCTGGCTGACTGCCAAACATTGATGGCGTCGTTCTGTTTAGTGAGAATCGTGTCATTTAAATCTCTTTCTGACTTCCCACATTGTGTGTGTGTAAAGCGCTGTCAAATCTCAGCTGACTTATGCCGATCCTAGCAAGGGGTTTTCAAGGCAAGTGAGAAGCAAAGGCGGTTTGCCATTGCCTTCCTTTGTAGAGTCTTCCTTGGTGGTCTCCCAAGTACTGACCCTGCTTAGCTTCCGAGATCTGACATGATCGGGCCATACCATGTCACCTTTCCTCACTCCTCAGATTAATAAGCCTTTTATTTTTTTGGGGTGGTCTGTTTTTCTTTAAAAAAATCCTTTCCTGTAAAAAATATAAAAGCTTGTTTCTCAGAGAAGAAATGAAGGAAAGTCTGGGGTGGGGGGAGAGAAAGAGAAAAGAAGGAAAGCTTGAAGGGAGGACAGACCCTCAAACTGAATAAGCAAAGCCCGGGTGTTTACCAGTGCTCCTGTTCCTCCAATGGCTACAGGTGTGGAAACCACTTTCATTTGATCAAGGGCAACCAATAATAAGCCCTTCCTTACAATGGCCCTGCCTACATTTTGAAAAGCTGTGGTGCCCATGGGCAACATGTTTGGGACACATTGCTGTAAGTCAGGCTCTGTTTTAGTTAAAAAAAGAAGAAAGAAATCCACCTTCATTTAGATGTTTCCAGCATCAATTTTCCAGCCTACCGGTGTGTCATGCCCAGCAACAACGCTGCTGAATCTGCCTCACATGTGCCCACACATCCAGTGTTCCCCTTCAGTGCACATATTTCATACAGTTGCTTCTCTGAATAGATTAATGACACTAAAAGTTAGAGCAGAGTAAAAAAGCACAGTGCTTTTTGTGTGTGTGGAAAATGTTCATCAGAGGTGAAAAGCAACCTCCCATTTGGTGTCCTCCCCCCCACCAACATGATGAAATATAGCAAAAGCCTCTGTCCTTTCAGAACGAGGGCAGTGCTGATGCAGGAAGCAAGGATGTACTTCTGAGTTAATTTTATGCTGCCTTTACGTAACTAAATCTGATTGCTTACATAGTGTTATGATGTCATTCTGGAAAGCACATAATTCCCAATTTGCTGGGATTAATATTCAAGTAAGAACATCTGCCTGGAAAATATAATGTCACCGAGGCCGCAGCAGTCAGGGAACTGTGTGAATGTAAAGTGCCGTTAAGTCGCAGCCAACTTGTGGGGACCCCTAGGGTTTTCAAGGCAAGTGATTAAGCAGAGGCGGTTTTCCATTGCCTTCCTCTGCAGAGACTTCCTTGGTGGTCTCCCATCCAAACAGTGACTCTGCTTAGCTTCCAAGATTTGACAAGATCGGGCTACAGTATGCCATTCCATATTGTGTCAGGAAACTAAGAATGAGTAAAAGAATGAGGGAAGGAGGGGGTGTGATTAATGTTGATAAATAACAATTTCTTGTAAATAGGGTTGCCAACCTCCAGGTGGTGGCTGGAGTTCTCCTGCTATTACAACTGATCCCCAGCCAACAGAGATCAGTTCACCTGAAGAAAATGTCTGCTTTGGCAATTGGACTCTATGGCATTGAAGTCCCTCCCCTTCCCAAACGCCGCCCTCCTCAGACTCTGCCCCCAAAATCTCCAAGTATTTTCCAATCCGGAACTGGCAACCCTATTTGTAAACAATGACATGGGTTGACAGTAGGGTTGCCAGGTGCCTGATGGTGGTGGGCAAACCCCCAGCAATTCACCCCTCTGCCCGTCGACCAGCTGAGGGTCGGCAGGCAGACGTGCACGCATGCATACACATCGTGGCACGTCACTTCCGGTTTTGAGTGGTAAAAGGCCCCTTGCAATGTGTTTACATCTGGAAGTGCCGCATCGCAAGCGGGAGTTTGAATGGTATAAGGCCCCTCGCAAGGCGGCGCGTTGGCGCGTGGGTGCGCACGGGCGAGATCCCCTCAGCTCTGTCCCAAAAGTCTCCTGCCAGAGGAGAGGGGGGAGCTGGCAGCCCTAGCTGACAGCCTCATCTGACGTAAACACAATGCAAATCTTGAGGCTGTATACCTTCTGTCCAGCCTGGTCTAGGATTGCCAACTCTGGTTTGGGAAATTCCTGGACATTTGGGAGCTGAGCCTGGGGAGGGCAGGGTTTGGGGAAAGAAGGGAACTCAGTGGGATATATAGTTGCCTCTTTTAGCATCAAACTATGATCCAGTAGAGAGGTAAGAAGGGAGTTACATAATGGTCTCCATTATTTGATCCAACAGTTCCCATTATGTGCATTACGTCCTTTTAAATTACTGAACAACTCTGGAAATGATTTTTATGTTTTTTTTAAAGCTGTTACCTTAAAATGAGAATGTAAGTATGTTATATATAGCAGAGAGATCTGTATGAATACTTTTTGACATCTCTATACATATGACTAATTGATAAAATAGTTTATTTAAATATAGAATTTGTCCAGAAAAGATTCCTTAATGCTACATGTCTATCTAAGCTACAAAATGTTTTTAATGGTTTTTAATATATTTAACTTTGTAAGTAGTTCTAAAGGTTTTTCTAAGGCTGATATGTGTCTTTTTATGACCATGCAGTATACTTTCCACTATAACTAATGCTGTTTTTCCCCGCCCCTTTCTTCTTTCAGGGATCTTTCTAATAATAGAATTGGTTGCTTAACACCTGACATATTTGTAGGCCTTAAAAATCTTCACAAATTGTGAGTATGGCTCCTATTGAAAGCACATCTAACTGGTTTCAGTTAGGAAAACCCAAACATTTGTTCTGGTTTACAGCAATCATAAATTTCACAGTATAATGCAAAAAAAAAAAAAAAAAAAAGGTCATAACACAAATCTTTTTTTTTGTTTTTATAGCATGCATCAAGTAAAAAATTCTTATGTGAAGTTGCTCAGAATTTGGGGCTGAGTTCAGATTATTTATTTGGTTTCATGTGTGCTTCATGTTGAAAAGTAGCTTTCGTTTTCAATCTTTATTTACATACTTTGTCACCTTTTTGAAATCCAAGTAACTGCTGTTTCATGGTATCATTTTTCTTCATTGTTGTCTTCAGCTTTATTTGGTCAGGGCCATTTAATGTGACATAGATTTTATCAGTAATGATGAACTTAAAGATACCTGTGAACAAATCATGTCAGTTGCTATAGCCAATCATATTATATGGTTGTGAGGGAGAGTAAAGTTTTAGACAATGTGGGCAAAGATGAAGAAGAAGATTGGGTCAAAGAAACAGCAACCAAGAATGTAAAAAAATCACCAAATGATGGTGAAACCACATCAGTTTTGACAGAGGTGAGTCTCTCTCACTGGAAGCCTGAACAGAATTACACCTTTCTAAATCCATTGGCTTAAGAAGGGTGCAACTCTGTTTGACATTTTTCTCTTTCTCTCTAGCCTTTTATGCATGGCTGTTTCCCTCGCAATCACCTCTTTGGTGCACGATGTCTAGCTATAGCTCGCTAACTAAAAGATCAACTATCAACTAAGGTTGGTAAAATGAGTACCCAGCTTGCTGGAGGTAAAGGGAAGATGACTGGGGAAGGCACTGGCAAACCACCCCGTAAACAAAAGTCTGCCTAGAAAAGGTTGGGATGTGACTTCACCCTATGGATCAGGAATGACCCGGTGCTTGCACAGGGGACCTTTACCTTTTACTTAATCAAGATAAAGAGAAATCCTGTTTATTCACAACAATTACCTTGAATATGTGTACCAAACCTTGCTGTTTGGTGTGTAAGTTGCACTGTGAGGTACACTCTGTACAGAAAATGCAAATGGAATATTAACTTTTATTATATTCTGCCTCTTGTTCTTATAAGTATATTTTTACTGAAAACCAAACAAATGATTGCTACAAATGATCACTAATGATCAGTATTAACAAATCAGCTGAGCCTCACCTGTTATTAAACTTTTTGATTCTATTAAGTCCAGAACTTTTAAGGAAAGCCTATCTTATTCATCATATTACAAAAGGGTTAATTTCCAAATTCATGAGTCTGCACATTCACTTAAAATAGTTGATCTTTTAGTCAGCAAAATATAGCTGGACATCGTGCACCTTAAATAGAATTATTTCAACTCCCATTTTACCTAGAGTTTTGTATGTGTCATTTATATGCTTCAAACAATATAAAGGATAATGTAAATGTAAATATCTGCTACATGCATTCAACAGCAGCAGATAATGTACACATTTCTAATCTAAACTGTTTAGAAAAGTGTATGAAAGATTCAAAATGATAGTGGAAGTAAAAACAGTTTCTGATATTAATGGATAATTTGGAGACAAATTAACTGATCAGAAAAACCAATAATCTTCTCACTAGGCTGCTTCCATAGATACTAGCACAAGCTGATCAATTTTAATGAAGTAGTCAGTGTGTTGTTTGGCACCAATTTAAGCTGATTAATTGCTTGCTTTGTACACATGCAGTCTTCAGTCCTGTCTGCTCTCAGTTTTGTTTCTGCTAGATTAGTAAAAAAAGAAAAAAAGTGAAATACACCCTTGTTACTGAAAGGAAAGCCTGGAGAAGGCTTTGGATAGTAGCTTCACTGCGGTTAGTACAGCATTTGGAGAGCACAGGTCTTTGGAAGCTTTGATATTCCTGTCCTGTTACAAAGGCAAGGCTGTTGTCAACGTATTTTCATTGTAGTTTTTCTTTCTCCCTTGCCCCACTTTGGTGGTAGGACCAGATCCTGTCTGTGTGTCACATGGGGCTAAGAAGCATGGTTTCTAGTTATTTTCATCACAAAAGGCAGTGCGAGTAGGACTTCACCTAACGAACCGGTATCTGCAGTAGAGGCCTCTCAGTGATTAAGCAATAAGACTTGAGCTACAAAGGAACCTGATCCATTAGCTTCTGCAATAAAAAGGCTGTCCTTTACATAAATTCCCACATAAAGGCTTCTTGCTCCAGATTGGTTTAATTTGGATTACTTACCCAGAAAGCCAACAACACAACCAGGTTTTCATCAGAAGTGGCATAACATGCTCCTTTGAGTCCCCGTGGAGTCCAGCATTCTGTTTCCAACAGTGGCCAACCAGATGCCTCTGAAAGAGTAGTTAAAAGTAGTGGTTAAGAGTGGTGGACTCTAATCTGGAGAACCAGGTTTGATTCCCCACCCCTCCCATGAGCTGCAGACTCTAATCTGGTGAACCGGGTTGGTTTCTACACATGAAACCAGCTGGGTGACCTTGGGCTAGTCGCAGTTCTGTCAGAACTCTCTCAGCCCCACCCACCTCACAGGGTGTCTGTTGTGGGGAGGGGAAGGGAAGGGGATTGTAAGGCTGTTTGATTCTCCTTAAAAGGCAGAGAAAGTCAGCATATAAAAACCAATTCTTCTTCTTCTTCTTCCAAGCAGAACACAGAGGCCCAAGATCTGTCTTCCTGTTGTACTGGCTGGCCACTGGTTAAAACAATATCTTGGACTAGATGGGCCACTGGTCTTATCCAGCAGGCTCTACTTGCATTCTTATGTTCCAAGTAATCCAAGGTGTACTATTTATTAGCATATGTATTACATTTACCCATTGTGACTAATATCCATGGCCAATGTAATTGTAGTATATGTGCTGCCAAATTTTTGCTGTGATTTGTGCTGGTCTATGTATTAATAAAGATTGATTGGTTGCTTTGATTTGCTTTGCCATGGCTGAATCTATGAATTTGTCTAATCCCATTTTAAAAGTCTTCTATTAGTGGTCATCACCACATCCTGTGGCAGAAATTTCCATAGGTTAATTGTCTGAATAAATACTTTGGTTTTTTTCCTGTCCTGAATCTGTTTCCCATCAACTCCATTGGGTGCCTCAGGTGTTAGCATTCTCAGAGAGGCAAAGAAAGTCCTCTCTTTGTACTTTTTGCATAATTTATAATCCTCTGACATGTACTGCCCTTAGTTTTTGTGGGGTTTTGTCTAAACAGAAAAGCCCCAAATTATTTAGCTCCATAGCAGCTGTTATTCTTCATAATTTGAACCGTATTTTCTGCAACTTTTCAAGTTCTGTGTCTTTTTTTTTTTTTTTTTTTTTGAGATGGGTGAACAGAATTGTGAGGAGTTGTCCAAAAGTGGCTGGTGATAACTACTGCAGAAGTTTCAGTAGTCAAGAAAAGAGGCGATAACCAATTCATGAACCAGAGTGTTAGCTGAATGAAAGTTGGAGAAGAAAGGGCAGATTTTAAGGGGAAAGCAAGATAAATGGCATACAGTCAATCTGTGGAAAAGAGAGGGAGAAATCAAAGAGAAAGCCAAGTGTGCATGCCTAGTGGATGGTGATATGGTTGATAGAGATGATGAGCGATCAAGAAAGTAAGGTGTGGAAGAAGAGATAATTTGGACATGTTGAGACTAAAATTGTGAAGAGTTATCTAAACATATATCTGACAGGCAGATGGGGTTGCAGATTGGAGGTCTGATAGAGAGGGATAAGATGGATGTCAGCAGATATAAATTTTATTGCAAACCCTAGGATTTAATGAGGTCACTGTAGAGATAAAAATATTTGGGGCTGCTTTGCAGTTAATTATGTTCAGTTGGTTAAAATACTTTGCACGAGCTCTGATTCTTTCTGATTACCTCATGCCTGCAACACTTTGGGCTCAATCATCCTTTGACAGACACTGTGCATGGTTTTTCTTTATTGTCTGCTTTTCAATTTGGTAAGATTTTTCATTGTGAGAGTCTTCATACCTCATACTTTTTCACATCTCATACTTTTTTCACAACTGGGACCTGGTTTTTAAAGTTATTACATACAGTTATTTATGATTGATTTTACTCTCTCTGTGTCTATGTATTTTTTCAGTTTAATACTTGCATATGATTATTATTATAGTGGAAATGTACTGGAGTGATTCACATCATATGACAGATGTGGTTGACAGTAGCTGGTAGCTAAAAATATGCCTGACTAATATACTGGACTGACTTTTTATGGCTTGCTTATTTATCCCTTGGCCATATTTATGTTTGGTGAACTGCTCATGTTCTACCCATGATTACAAATGACACATTTTAAAGCAGCACATTTTTCTTATCTCTCTTAAAATTTCTCAGTGGGCCATGTTGCTTGTTCTAAGGGTGAGTTATGCAGATTGATTTTCGAGAATGTAATGGGGCTTTCAGTAATTCATACATCTCTTAGGAATACTGTGCTCAAAATATCAGGTGATACTGGATATGCGGTGTTCACTTTAATAATATATCTGGGTCCACTTTGATAGATCTAATGAAATCAACAGCTTATTTTTTTTATAAATGTTCTCATCCAAATTAAGCGGTGCATTAGCATCTTTAAACTTCATTCAGTTGTTTGATTAAAGCACTGAATAAACATCAGCAGTTAGCTGTACAGTATCGTATAACCACTTCTATGTAAATGTCACTGGGGTAGCTAATTGCTCTCTTCACTGCCAGCAACAAGCAAGTTACAGGGAAACTGAATAATAAATCCACTCGAGTAGAAATCAAAAATATGTGTTCTGAAATGTGTGCTTTTTTTAGATCACTGTAATCACAAATCCAATGCGGTCCATATGACAGAGAATTGCATAGGGTGATTGTGATCTCATTGCTACAAAGCGCTCATTGAGGCCTAACCGTGCATTACTTGGCCCCTTGGATTCTACCTCAACTTTTGCTTGGGAACAGGCCACCCTAAGAATATGCACAACATCCTGTTAGGATATGTTTTGAAACTGCATTATTGGCCTCTTCTCCCCCTCTCCCCTGATTGTACTTTGGTTTAAACCTGATCTACGAGGTATACATTGTGGGGCCCCCCCACACTCAGTTCCCCGCCCCCAGCATGTAGAGAGATGGTTTCTCAAAGCCCGAGTCAGTGATCCCAGAAAAAACAGATCCATGAATTGTTATAGAAACTACAAAGATAACAGCTCCTTAAAAATTAGCCCTTTGCTTAAACCTTTGTTTTTGTTGTTGTTTTTCAGCAGGCAGAAAGCAAGTTTGGGGAAGGTCCTGTTTTTTTTTTTTTTGTTTCTTTGTTTCTGAGGTGGACAGTTATACTCTTCTGTATGAAAGAAACAAACAAAAAATAAGAAGAATCCCTGCAAAACTAGGCCTTTGTACCTTTTCAGTATGCAGAGGATTAGTTTTGAAGGGGTTTCTGTTGACTTCACATCTCCGTGAAAAACAGGAGGATTTTATCTCCTTATTTCTTGGTTTCTGCTCTTTCATGTGCTGCTAAAATTTACCAGAAGACATTGAACCCCTGACAGAGCTGAGGGCATCCGCATCCCTCCTTCACATGTTCCCTCATTCACTTGTCTTACATCAGGAAGAATGTAATGAATGCCCTAGGAGAGTTTTTTGTTTGGGTGCCCAATTTCCCACACTTTGCCAGTTTTAAGTCATTTTCTGTTTCACACGGGAAGTCCTTATGCTTGTAATGTACCTTTCTGAAGACAAAGAGGCTATCTTGGGGACTATGCAATCCAGAAAATGATGTGTAGTGCCTGTTTTACTAAATTTTATGTGGCGCTTCAGCTACGGAGAACCTATTTTTGACAAAAATGAAACTGTTGCAGTAACATTGGAATCAACTGACAGTCACCTTCATAAAAAGAATCCAGTGGAAGTTAAAATCCACCACAGAAACAGGCAATACTATGGCTTGGATTTTGCCATATATTTACCATAAGGGCCCATCCATCCATATACTTTTTGTAGAGGCTACAACTGAAGGCCGTGACCTGGATTACAGTCCACACTATATCAACAGACAAGAGAGGAATATATTGAGTGTAGGCGGAATGATGAAGAAAGTGGACAAATAGAACTTTTTCTTCCTCTCCTATTAACACTAGAACTTGGGGGTGCACCCAGTGAAGCTGATGGTCAATAGATGTGTGTGTGTAAAGTGCCGTCAAGTTGCAGCCGACTTATGGCGACCCCTTTTTGGGGTTTTCATGGCAAGAGACTAACAGAGGAGGTTTGCCATTGTCTTCCTCTGCATAGCAACCCTGGTATTCCTTGGTGGTCTCCCATCCAAACACTAACCTGGGCTGACCCTGCTTAGCTTCCGAGATCTGACGAGATTGGGCTGTACCATGCTATCTTCTCTCCTGGGCAGTAGATACAGGACAGACAAATGGAAATACTTCTTACTCAAGGAGTATTTAAAGTGCTGAATTCCCTGAGAGTAAAGTTAGTGATGGCTATGAACATAGATGGCTTTAAAAGGGGGTTGGACATATTCCTGGTGAATAGCTCCATAGCTACTAGGCATGAGTAGAGGGAACCTTTACATTCAGAGGCAGTAAACCTCTGAAACCCAGTGCAGAGAGACAACATCAAGGGAAGGCCTTGACCTCTGTACCTTGTTTCTGGGCCCCCAGAGCAACTGACTGACTGCTGTGTGAAACTAGATGCTGGACTGGATTTCTGGTCTGATCCAGCAGGGCTGTTTTTAGGTTTTAATTTGTTTTATTCTGCTTTTGAATGGCCTGTGAGATGTAATAAAGACTAAACTCAACTGGTTTGAACTGATGTAGATACATGATTATGTATGTGTGACCCTAACTCCCCATTATCCATGAATATGTGGTGGTTTTCTACAGTTGACTTCTAGAAGAAATCAAGGCATCTGTTGTATGTATAATGCTCCATTTGTACATCAGAGCCCATGAACTGTGTTGATATTAATGTCCCCCCAATAGTCCTGTTATCTTTTTGACAATATGGCTGACTACTATTTCTGTACATTGGAGCCAAGATGAAAACAGAAATGTTACCATGTTTGTGTATGTGTCCATCCATTATTTTTAGCTCTAGCAAAGAAGAAAAAATAAGAAATGCATGTTTGCATTTTACTTTTTTCCAATACGGATAAAAATGTAATACAATTCAAAACATTTTTACTGTTGTTTTAAATAATCGTGTGTTTTTTTCTCCCCCTTAGGAATTTATCAGGGAACATTTTTTCAAGTCTCATGAATGGACTTTTTTCTGAGCTCTTAACTTTGAAAGCCTTGTAAGTACAGCTTCATCATGTAAACGCCCACACATAAATGCAGCGCTATTTATCCATCATTATCTAGAGTTTTGGTATTGCATGTTCCTACTATAATTAATAAGGGCTGAAAATCATATTACTTCCTTGGTTGGATTTTTATAAAATGTATACTAATTACTTTCTGCAGCTTGGACTAATTTCGGATCTCTGGAATATTAAGCAATTGTGCTGGAGACACGATGATAAGGGCTGCATTAATAGCTTTATGAAGAGTTGTGGGGTTTTGTTCCAATTTGAAGTTGACTTTAAAAACACTGAAGCTTTACAGTTAATTTCCCTTACATTTTATGAAGGGATGAATGGAAGCAGAGGACAAACAAATTAATTCCTTACAGCATTTACATAAAACCTCTTAGATGTTCATTACAGCCATCCTTAGATTAAATGCACACATTAGATTGAAAACATTTAAATATTCCTCTTGTTGGCAAATAAGGAAAGAGAGTTTTTATTAAACAATAAAGAGGCGGATGAAAAATTAACCAGAGTGTAGAGGGCAAATAGTGTTTCCAAATTTATAGACATATGGGAATTAAATTTTGTGGGGTCCACACTTTTATTGACTTCATTTAATTAGGAACTTAATATGGTCCCTGTTCAGTGAAATGATGGAACTGTGCATCAAACATTCTTTATTCAGGAAATGCTCAGAGATCATGCGCACATTTTTTTCACCTAAATGCCACTTCAGAATTCCCATGTTCAGAGCAAGCATCAACTATAAGTCAGTGATTCTGAAATTATATTTTGTTATGATTGAATGTTGACATGGATTAGACATGAGTAGGGTTGCCAGGTCCCTCTTCGCCACCGGCGGGAGATTTTTGGGGTGGAGCCTGAGGGCGGGGTTGGGGGAGGGGAGGGACTTCAATGCCATAGAGTTCAATTGCCAAAGCGGCCATTTTTCTCCAGGTGATCTGATCTCTATCGGTGGAGATCAGTTGAATTAGCAAGAGATCTCCTGCTACTATCTGGCAGTTGGCAACCCTAGACATGAGTGCTCTATAGGGCTAAACATAACAACATATGAATATATACTTCTTCCTGATCATTGTACCAGGGAATGGTGTGAAAGTGTGTGGTAGGTCCAGTCTGATCAGCAGGGATAGGAAACCACCTGGTAAACCCTACTTATGCAGTTTTCAGTTACATGGAAAAAAGCTGAGATATAAAAGTAAGGAAATAAACAAAGGCCATTGATGTGTGGGAGGCTTTGCCTTGGATTTGCTGCTCTGAAGATGCACATTTTCCCCATCCAAATTCTTAAAACTCAAAAATAAACCCCCATGCAGAGTTTTGACAATTCAGATGGGGGAAATGTGCATATAGAAAGCTGCAAATCCAAGGCAAAACTTCCCATTCGTAAATGGCCATACTATTCTTGTTTGATTCTGTTAGTAGAAACCATATATCTAAATGAAGGGGATAAGTAAAACAGTTTAAGTAACTTGGGTTTCGAATACTGCATAAGCATAGAATTGTAGCTTAGGAGCAGATGGCTAGATTGATCTTCAGACATCCATAAGTGGCAAAAAAAATGTTATTTGCAGTTATCACGCTTATGGCATTTGGAGAAAAATTCTTTCCTTGCTTCAAACATTAGTTACAAGTTGAACATACATACATAAAGCAGGAAGTATATTGGTGTACCTATAGAAAACAGCATGGTGCACTCTAAACACTGAAACAAGGTAATACCCTATCTGTGAACTGTCTAAGGAACTGGTGTACATGTATGTCATCAATGTCTGAAGCCACTCAGAACAAAAGTAAAACAGGTGGCTAGATAGCTGGAGTTTGGTCTGCTAAGGAAGTGAGCTGCAACTCACAAAAGCTCATACCCTGCCAGAAAATTTGTTGGTCTTTAAGGTGCTACTGGACTCTTGCTCTTTTCTAAAGGAAAAAAAAAGTGCCCTCCCTATTTATTTGTTTATTTGGGGTTTGACTTTTAGACATTTCTACACTGATTCACTGATCTGTGATTGCAATCTCAAATGGGTCTTACACTGGGCTAGAAATGCCTCAGTTCGGATCTCAGAAGAAACAGTTTGTGCATATCCCAGGAGTTTACAAGGAGCCGTATTTCGGAACCTGAAGGAAAATCAGCTAATATGTGGTGAGTTGTACCTTTAAAAAAAAAAAAAAAGAATTATACATTTTTTAAATCTTCAGAAAAAAAGAATATACTGAAGGTTAAAGTGGTGACTGATGTGAGAGAGATTGTTTAATTTGGAAAATAAACCTTATAAAATAAAACAGGACACATGAGTTTTTTGGGGGAAGGGAGGTGTCTGTGGCGGCAAAGAAGCTGCATCAGGAGGCCAAGGCAGAAAACACAGTGGGACAGCAATTCGGGATGCAAGAGAGACAAGGGACCAACTGTGAGGGTGGGGGGTAATAGGGTGATTCCATACCAGCTATAAAAATTGGGGCTTTGGGGGGGGGGGGTTATACCTTTTAGCCTGGATTCTGAGGGGAAGGGGTCATTCACATTGGAATGTGAAAATAATAAAAGTGCAATTTTGGGTGTGTGTGGAATCTTAGTCTCTATTGTGGAGTGAGGTTTTCCTGTTTTCATTTGGAGTGTCAAAAATATTCCCTTGGGGAGATCGAGAAGTCAGATATTTGTGCATCTACGGGCCAGGTATCTGCCATAATCGGGGAAGGGCTGGAATCTTCCTGTCTGGTTGCTTAGACAGGGAAGAAATTGCTGAGGTTGGCCTGTTGCTTATTGTTTTGGAAATCTGGGTCATTGGTTAGGATCAGATTATCTGGTAGGAAGCTCTGGTTCCCTTGGAGGAAATTGCCCTCGATTGATTCCCTCTTAGAATGGGTTTGTGCATGTGATTGATAGAGGAGCAGCCTTGCATTTCTTTCCTCCTCTGGCATCACTTACTGCCTTTTCATATCATTTTAATTCAGGCTCCTTCTATCATTTCTGGACCCACACTCAAATGTGCATGTGTACAGAAGAGGAATCATACCATAATGAAGGTCCCTGTGGGTGAGGGTCTCATGGGCATCATATCTCTGCATTCTAGACATTCATCTGTCCTTTACCTTGATGTTATTTTCCTTAAAGGATGTATTATGCAACTATTCTATTACTTGTGCTGTTTAAGTAAAACAAAATTCATCTAACTTGAATGAGAGGTTTCTACATTAATAACCCTTTCATAGGTTTTAGCTGCATGAGACAAGGCAAGCTAATGCTTCATTTTTATTGATATATTTATTTTATATCATCACACCTTCCTGTGATTTATCGCTTTGCAATTAGGAGGTAAAGTGACATGATGTTGTGGAATAGAATTTTCATAATGCTTTCTCGCATGTTGAGGCGCTGGGATACATTTTCAATCCATGCTGTTAAGCATATTTCTGTGCACCAGATGTGGAGACAATAAACGATTTTTAATTATTTTTTCTTTACAGACTTGTTGCAATGTAACCTTTGTCTAATGTTGATTCATACTCTTTCTCTGTTTGTCACCCACTTAATAAGGAAAAAATGGTGGAGCTGAACATGCACATATAAAATACTCATTAACATAAATATACAACAAAACCCAAATGGCACATGATTATTTGTAAGCTCTCTGTCATGTTTAGGCTTTCTGGCAATAATGTTCAATTCATTCCACAAGGGATGGTTTATATGGGTCTCCAGGATCCTGTTCTGAAGGGGAAGCCAAAAGAAGGGGTATGATAAAGGCATTTCTCTTCAACCGATTTACTTTAATTTAGATTTCTCCTAAGAGATGTGCAGCCAATCCTGAAGGGGGGAAACTCCCCCCCTTTAGGATTGCTCTCGTAGAGTTCAATTTTTAAAATGAGCAGCAGGGACTCGAACCCAATGAAAATGCAGAGGTAACATTTGGCTATGCCATCCCTTTCCCAGTATTTCAGGCCATTTGAGGATGTTCTTGAGGAATTTTTATTTATGATAAAACCATAATTATAATTCTCTAAAATGCACTTTTTATATTTATTTAGTTGTTCTATTTAATCCCACCCTCTCTCCAGGAGCTCATTTTAATCCCCTCCCCCATACATGTTATCCGCACTACAAACCTGTGAGGAAGCTTAACTAGCCCACAGTCACCCAGTGACATTGTAGTCTCCAACTGCTATATCTTCTTAATTCCCTCATAAAAACCTGAAATAGTAACTAAATCGTCAGGTGAAGCTTTGAGAATTAATGAGACCATTGATCCGTCTATCTGCTCTAAATGATGACAACTCCCCGGAGTCTGAGGCAAAGAGCGATCTTTTCCAAATAGCTGTAACCTAAGTCGGCTGTGACTTGACGGCACTTTACACACACACACACACACACAATATCCAGGGATTGAATTGTAGGATTCTGATGTAAATCACATCCTCTACACACGACACGAAGCAGTGATTTTCAGCTGGAGCTGCCAAGCTGCCAGAGAATTTTTTTAAAGAACTGCACTGTTGTTGTCTTACTTGAGTTTCTTACCAGAAGTGACAAAGGGTAGCTCTAGGAATCACCAGAAACTCTATGGTTTTGCCATAGAGTTTCCAGCAATTCCTAGAGCCACCTATGACGCACCCCCCTTTCAACTACTTCAATATCCCACTCACTCAGCCCAGCCGTACATGCTGAGGGAAAAGCGTTGGCCTGAGTATATTTGTGAGGAGATTATTTTCCTTCTCCTCCAGTCCCACACCGGTGTTTACCTCAGAGAGAAATAGGACACAAGAGGCTTTTTAACTTAAACAGACAAAACAGGGAAGTTTATTGAACAGAACTCACAGAGATTGATTTTCAAGGAAAAGGCAGAAATTGGAGGGAAAACTCAAAGTCAGGTTTATCTACATAAGATTACTTCAGAGATAGCTTAGATGTTTTCCTCACTCAAGTTCCTTCAGTTCTTAGTTTCACGCTTACTCAGATTCAGACTCTCAGACTCTGTCCCCACCCTAGTTCACAGGAGCGAAGGAAGTCTGAGTTCCTTTCCCTCCTCAGAGAAGTTTGGGGAAATATCCAAAATCCCTCTTTCAGTCCTCTCTGACTACCCCACCTCAGTGGCTGTAATCCTCCACACCTCCCTGCTACCGGAATAGCTCTACCTCAGAGACTAATTCCCCTTCGTGACCTGAGAATGGGCCCTCTCTAACCCAGTTCTCACTCCTGTCACTACCACAGGTTGTGTGTGTCAATAGCTTCAGCTTTAACAGAACCCCTCAGGTTCACAGAGTACAGTCTGGCTTCTTCTTCGTCTCTTCACCCAGTTCTGAATTCTTTCTGCCTCTCAGCTCTCTGGCTCCGGCCACTCTTGGTCTGCCAGCTCTTGCTGACACTTTTTTTGCTGACACTTTTTATTCCCACTTTTTTTAACCAGAAGAGATGTAGCAGTGCACTCAATGCAGTGCACTCAATGCTGTGCCCCCATGGCCCCACCCACAACCCTCCCCCTTGTTCCCATGCACTGCCTGGCAACACTATCTTCAACCTTTCCAGACTTTTATGCCCAGGTGAGCAGCATGAGAACTGAGCAACTGAGAAGCATACATATGGCAGGAACTGATGTGATAAGAAGAAGAAAAGCTAGAGCAGGGGTAACATATGGCCTGAGGGCCAGATCTGGCTCCTTAAGAGCTCTTATCCGGCCCACAAGCCAGCTGAGGCAGCCACACACACCCCTCAGTCTGGGCTGGCAAGGCATGACCCGGCCTGAACAAGTGACATATATGTCATATCTAGGGCTGTCGATTCGGTTCGTCGCGAACCGAAAAACAGCCGAATTTCCCCTGATTCGGCGTTTTTTAGTTCGGGATGAACCGAACTAAAAAAAAAGGCGGGAAATGGGGGAGCCAAATTCGCTGACTTCGGGGGTTCAGCGAATAAATTTGGCAGATTCGGGGTTCCCCCCTGCGCGCCTTCACGGGGCTTCCCTGAAGGCGCGCGGGGGGGGGGG
The DNA here is from genome assembly GCF_029931775.1 of Euleptes europaea. Taxonomy (NCBI): domain Eukaryota; kingdom Metazoa; phylum Chordata; class Lepidosauria; order Squamata; family Sphaerodactylidae; genus Euleptes; species Euleptes europaea. The sequence continues at coordinate 78,629,828 of NC_079316.1, forward strand.
GGCTCTTTCAACAGATCTGCGCCTCTCAGCTGGGAGGCACAGATCTGTTTAAAGCCCCCCCCCCGCGCGCCTTCAGGGAAGCCCCTGAAGATCTGTTCCACCCCCCCGCGCACCTTCACAGGGCTTCCCTGAAGGCACGCGGGGGGCTCTTTAAACAGATCTGCGCCTTCCAGCTGGAAGGCGCAGATCTGTTTAAAGAGCCCCCTGCGCACCTTCAGGGAAGCCCCGTGAAGTCCCGTTGGGGGGGCCGAATTTTCCCCCAAACTCTGGATCTTGCGCCGAAGTTCGTGGATCCGAAGCAGGGGAGTTTGGACTTCAGCACGGCCCGAATTTAAACGGGCCAAATTTTGCCGAAGTCGAACTTTACCTAATTTTTTTTTCAACCGCCCTAGTCATATCCTGCCCTCAACGTGAGTTTGACATCCCTGAGCTAGAGTCTAAAACTGCCTATGCTATGAAGGGATCCTCTTCACTGCTGAGCAACCTCACCTTTACCATTCTGCTGCTCTGGTCAGCACGTGTGGAAAAAGAGGCAGGAGGTGTGGAGCCCTTGCACTGTCTATGTAGCCACCTTGGGTAGTCGTTTGAACAGAAAGGCAGGCTATAAGTAAATAAAAATAAAATAAGTACATGGACTAGCAGTCGGTCTTTCCAAAAAGGAGCTCTGTGAACTACCTGACTGACAGTTCCATTCTGTTGACTGAGGGCCACTGTTCTAAAGAGGATTCCATTTCAGAAGTGTGATTAAGGGAGGGACAGGAACTGATTTTCATTTCCTGTTCCAAGTGGTTTCCTACCTCATCTGAAGTTAATTTTGCATGACTTTCCCCCATGGGATTTTTCACAGCTGCAGCCAGGGGATAGGTTTGTGCATGATATTCTGTTTGTCGTGTCTGAAATGACTCTAAGTCCAAATGTACTTTTCAAATTAACATTTCAATCCTGAATACAGTTGCTTGAAAGTAGTCATACCAAGGTGATCTTCAAAGGGTAAGTGCATCTGTCTCTGGTGTGAACAGGTGTGAACAAGCTGCTAGACATACATTCTGCATGCGAATGTGTGCTGTACACCAGAACTTTGGTCCTTTCCCTAAGAAATTTCTCCTTAATTCTACATGCACAGGGGTTTGGTGGAGAGACTAGCAGATGTTACTTTGTTTGTTTTCAGTTTTATAAGCAGATGACAGAAGGATTGGGCGGGCCCATGTGGGCCAAGGACCCCAGGAGGGGTGGCAGGGTTATGACCTCCATAAATGGCAGGTGTGGCCTGGCTCTGGATTGCGAGCCTGGGAGATCCCAGTTGAAAAGGTCTGGCCGACATGCATTCAGTTGGGCAGGGTTAGATCTTGATGTCAGCGGGCGGGGAAGGCCTGGCTGTAAGCATGGCACTGGCCCATGGTAAACCCACTGGCAGGCCAGTGAGACCGAGGCTTTGGGGAGGGTCCAGCTGCTAGAGTGGACCTCCCCACTCCTACACATGAAGCCAGCTGGGTGACCTTGGGCCAGTAACAGCTCTCTCAGCCCCACTCACCTCACAGGGTATCTGTTGTGGGGAGGGGAAGGGGAGGTGATTGTAAGCCGGTTTGATACTTCCTTAAGTGGGAGAGAAAGTCTGCCTATAAAAACCAACTCCTCCTCCTCCTCCTCCTCCTCCTCCTTCTTCTTCTTCGCCATAATATGGTACTCTTGGGAGTGGCTTGCCACATTGTTGCCGGGGCTGGGTGAGTGTAACCATGTCTTTGCCTAATAATGGTGTTGCATGGAACTTTATTCACATCTCATACGCTGATTTCCCTGGATTAAGCTCGGGCCTGCCTCATTTGTGTCATAGGTGTAAATTCTTTTGTCTCTTTTATGCTATTTGATGCCACTTTTACAAACATGGTACTTTATGTACAAATAATGTACATTTTGCCAAATAACAAAATGGCACTTTCTCACAATTGTTTCTCACAAAGATGGGATAGTTGAACATGGGATAGTTGAACATGAACCTAAAAGCTTGTAAAATTTGGTCTCATCCCTCACCAGGGTGTTGTTTTTGAGAGCAGATTTGCATATGCAATTACCCTTCAAAAAGTGTGATGCTTTGGTAAATGCATTTCTCCCAGTGTGTATACAAAGTGGGGATGCTGTGAGCTTTGCCATGAACGGATCATCAACTGAACTTGCCTTGGATCACATGAGACAAGTCACCTTGCCATATTCTCAGTGTTGCTGTTTGATGTTCACCTTGAGTACCAAGCTGAGCAGTTTTGCACTAGCCCCTTTTGTTACAGGGTCATGAATCAATCATGTCTTCATAGGTAAGTTTAATGCTTTCATAGATGAGTGTTGCTGCCTGCTGTGAGTTCCATACATTTACAGTTGGCAAACTCAGTCTTTTTTTTTTTTTAACTTTTTATTATTTTATTTGTATAGTTGGGGGGTACAGGAAAGAAAAAGGAAGGGGTAAACGTCATTGTAAAAACAATACAGTATTGTTAAATAATTTCTGATAAAACATAATTACAAAATATCTTTAGTTTGTTATACTTGCATCAGACTGATTTCTAATGTTTTAAAAGTTCATGTTCTACTTGGCAGTTAGTTAAGATAAGAAAATATAGTACAAAGTTTGTAATAATGTTTAAACATACTTCGTTTAGATTAGCTGCATTTCATGTAAGTATAAAAGGACGCCCACTTCTCCTTGAATTGCTGAGTGGATTCACTAGGTTTAGGATTTAATTCAAAAGTCATTTTGGCCATGGTTGCATATTCCAGAAGTTTTTCTTTCCAGTCATCAATTTCCGGTATATGAGGTTGTTTCCAGGTTCTTGCTAAAATTGTTCTGGCAGCTGTTGTAGCATATTTAAAAACGTCATGCGATTTCAAAGGTAAATTTGATGGCACTATACTAAGTAGATAAAATTTAGGATCAAATGTAAACTTCATATCTAACATCATCTGTAATTCCCGATGAATTCTTTTCCAATATAGTTGTAGTTTTGAACACGTCCACCATACATGAAAGTAAGAGCCGTCTGACTCTTGACATTTCCAACATGCACCTTTTTTCCCTGGAGTTGTCATCTGGGAAAGCATATTAGGAGTCAAATACCATCTGTAGAAAGTTTTATACCAATTTTCTTTCACTTCTTGACAGACAGTATATTTCAATTCGGAAAGACAAAGTTTTTCCCATAGGTCCATATTGATCATTTCTCCGAAATTTTGCATCCACTTTATCATATTTGTTTTCACTTGCTCTTCTTCTGTATCATATTTCAGGAGAAGCTTGTATATTTTTCCTAAAACGTGTGATTCATTTTTAGATATTAACTGCTCAAATTCTGTTAATTCACGAAATGGTTGTGGATATAAACAATCTTTTTGCAGATTGGACCTCAATTGTAGATATGTTAACCAATTTAACTTTTGAAATTTTTCTTGAAGTTTAATCATAGTCTTAATTTCTCCCGTGGACTCTATCATATCATTGTAGGTAAAATGAACACCCGGTTTCAGTTTAACATTATCGTGGTAAGCTTCAGTTGGTGACATTATGGATGGCGGAGAGGGACTTATTCTCTTTTTGAATATTTTCCACACTTTCAGTAACGCTGTTTTGACATCACAATCTTCTGATACTTTTTCTTTTTGAATTTTTGATTTAGAATCCCACAAAACTTTATGAAAACCTTGTCCCAAGTCCGCCCGCTCTAGAATAACATGCCGGCTTTTGGGATGTTTTATCCATTCAGTTATCCATGTTAGGCAGGCAGCGTGGTAGTATAATTTGAAATTAGGCAATGCCAGCCCTCTTTTCTTTTCGTCTTGAAGGACTTTAAATCTGACTCTCGGTTTTTTCCCATTCCAAACAAATCGGTTAACTTGTTTTTGCCAGTTTTCTAGTGTCCTGTCAGAGATGTCAATCGGCAAGAATTGAAATAAGAAATTTAGTCTAGGAAGAACATTCATCTTTATCGTCGATATCCTTCCTATCCATGAAATGTTCATTTTTGACCATAAGCTCAAATCTTTTTCTATTTCTCCCCATATTTTCGAGTAGTTTGACTTTAAAAGTGTATTGTTTTGTGAGGATATGTTGACACCCAAATATTTCACTGGTTCCTTAGTAATTAGACATCCGATGATATCCTCAATATGCTTATCTTCTTCTGCTGTTAGATTAAAAGTCAAAATCTTCGTCTTCGTTAAGTTTGTAACCGGAGTACTTTGCATATTCGATGAGGTGATTATAAACATGTGGGAGTGTTTGTTCAGGGTTTTGACAAATTAAGACTACATCATCTGCGTAGCTTTTGATTTTGTGTTCTTCATTTCCTATTGTTAAACCTTTGATTTTTGGGTCATTTCTTATATGATTTGAGAGGACCTCCATTGATAAATCGAATAGAAATGGAGAAAGAGGACAGCCTTGTCTTGTACCTTTTGTAATGTTTAATTCTGTTGACAGCTGACCGTTGATTAAGAGACGAGCTCTTTGCACCGAATATATCGTATTGAAAACTTTAAGTAGTTTCTCCACAATCCATTTGTTGTAGTGTTTTAGCAATAAAGTGCCAAGAAACGTTGTCGAAAGCTTTTTCTGCATCTAAAAATATCATTGCTGTTTTTAATGAGTTTGACTTTGCATATTTTATTGCACTAAGAACCAGTCTCACATTGTCCCTCATTAATCTTTTAGGAATAAAACCTGTTTGATCTGGGTGTACCAAGTTTCCGATGTATTTTTGAAATCTTTTGGTGATTATAGAGACAAAAATTTTATAGTCAATGTTCAGTAACGATATTGGTCTGTAAGCTTGTGGAAGATATTGATCTGCAGCTTCTTTTGGGATCAAAGAGATATGTGCTTCCTGCCATGACAAAGGGATCTTGCCGTATTCAATTACCTCATTGTAAAGAGGGAGTAAAACCGGAATTAGTTGTTGTTCTAACAACTTGTAGTATTGTGGTGTTAAGCCATCCGGACCAGGTGCCTTGTCTGGTTTTAAATTATTAATGGCATCTACAATTTCTTGAGTTGTTATCTTCTGATTAAGAATCTCTTGTTCTTCTAGTGATAGTTTAGGTAGTTGTGCATCTGCTAAATAAGTTGAAAGTCCTTGTTCTCGCAAATCATCTTTCGAATAAAGTTGCTTGTAGTATTCCACAAATATTTCTTCAATTTCTTCTTGTTTGTTGTAAGTTATCCCGTTAGCTTTAGCACCAATTATCTTCCTTTTCTTCTCTTGTTGCCGAAGTTGATTGGCTAGGAAACGACCTGGTTTATTTGCTCTTTCAAAAAATCTTTGCTTAGCATATTTGACTTTTATTTTGATTTCTTCTGTTTCTATCAACTCTATTTGGTGCTTAGTCATCTTAATGTCATGTAGAGTAGTTTTATCTGGCTTAGTTTGGATTTTCTTTTCCAGTTTTCTTGTAATTCTTTGATTTTTTTCTGTCTTTCTTTTTTCTTTTTGGAATTCAGGGCTATCCTTTTCCCTCTTATAAAAGCTTTGCTAGCGTCCCATATAACAAGATCGGACATGTCTTTTGTTTTATTTAAAATAAAAAACTCTTTCAGATCACGCTTGCATTGTTCGAGTGTTTGCTTATTCCGCAGTATTTGATCATTCATCCGCCATCTTCTGATCCCAGTTTTACCTCTTATCAAGGTCAATTCGATTGGATTATGGTCTGATAATATCCTAGGTGCAATGTGTATCTTCTCCACACTTGTTGTCATTGACCTGGAGGTCCAGCACATATCAATTCTTGAATGTGATTTGTAACGATTTGAATAAAAAGTATAGTCTTTTGCTTTTGGATTTTTCATTCTCCATACATCAATTAAATCAAATTCTTTCATTGATTTAAAAACACTCTTCGGCAACTTCCCAGATGTGCTGCTGTAGGTCTTGTGAATCATGGGGTTCGCGACTGCATTGAAATCTCCTAGAATTATTATTTCTTTTTGATGGCATTCTGCGAGATTCTTAAACAATGTTTCGTAGAAAGTTTCTTTAGCAGCGTTCGGAGCATAGATATGTGCTATTGTGAAGCAAATTCCATCTGATCCAAAAAGAATTAAAATCTGATAGCGTCCATCTGGGTCTGGTATGTGGGTTTTTACTGTCAGAACTTTCTCATTGATATAAGTGGCAAGGCCTCTCTTCTTCACCTGAGCCGATGCGAGATAGGGAGTTCCCAGATGATTTATATGTAAAAAATTTTCATGATTTTTTTTATATGGGTTTCTTGAAGACAAACAATGTCTTTCTTTTGCTTTTTTAGGCTATGAAAAACTCTTTTTCTTTTGTTGGGAGAATTAAGACCGTTGATATTCAATGATGTTATCTGTAAATGATTCATGATGAGATTAAGATTCAATTCTACAAAGCAGCTGCTTGATTTAATTTGTCTCCTTCAGGAGTCTTCTTGTATTTTCTGAGTTCTCGCTTCTCAAGCGGTTGTTTTTTTTCCCTTCTGAGTCGGTTGGGGTTTGCTAGGGCCTTCTTCTGGAGAATCTTCAGAGTCTTTTGGAGGAATGTCTTCTAGAGTTTTTATTTCTTCAAGTAAGTCTTTTGCTTGAAGTTGGTTATGGATTATTCTTTTCCCTTGCGGCAAGGAGATCTCTAATGAATATGGAATAAGCCAACGAAACCTAATTTGTCGTTTAACCAATTCTTGCTTCAAATCGTTGTACTCTTTTCTTTTTGTTAGAACGCTTCTCGGAAGATAAGTTAAGATCTGTATTGAGTTCCCTTCCCAAATCAATGGATCGTCTCTTTGTGTCTTTAGCAGCAAATCTCTGGTTCTTTTGTGAACAACCCTCACCAATATATCTCTTGGTTTTTTAAACTTGGTGGCGTAAAATGAGTTTATTCTATAACAGAATTCCAAGAGAGTATCGTCTTCTTCAAAATCGTAATTATCATGGAGTAGTGTCCTAATATCTGATTCTAGGGTTTCTTTCCCGAAGTGTTCAGGAATCCCACGAAATTTAATGTTCTTGTCCCTAAGCTTCACTTCGTGAGCATCAGCTTTGGTTGAAAGATCTTGAATTATTTTCGATTGTTCCAGAAGTTCTGTAGTATGTTGTGTTACTGATGTCTCGATTTCGTCTTGCTTCTGTTTAATTTTAACAATTTCTTGAGAGTTGAGTTCAAGTTTCTCTTCAACTTTGGAGATACTTTGAAGCACCTTCTGCTCCGAGTCTTGTATTGATTTCTGTAAAGAAGTTTTCATATCCAATATCATCTCCTGTGTACGCAGAAAGAAGTCCTGACTTTCTTTATCCATGACCAAACTTTTATTTTTTTTGTCCTGTGGAGTCTCTGATGTAGACTTAAATTTTTCAACATTAACCTCTTGTTCTTCTTCTTCGGAAACTACAAATTCTTCTAAAATTTTTTGTTGTTGTTTGCCTTTTAACTTCTGGGATTGTCGGTGAGCAAAACTTGTAAATCTCTTCCTCATAGTATTCAAAAGGAACCTGAGAATATGTCACTTCAAATTACGCACCCTAATAATTGTGATTATTCTATTCAATCTCTCTCCCACCAAGCGTAAAAGACAAATATATTTAATTCTAACAGTTGATTACTATACTATGAACTCGGTATGCTTAATCAAGTCACCTAATAATTTATATATTTTCAGTGATAATCAACAATAAAATTAATCAATATGTTTTAAAAAGGAGGTTAAATGGATTCTTATATATATAAAAATGTCAATGGCAGTTCATTTTTTGTCTCCCTTTGTAGTTCAACACATGATTATCAATGATGTATTATTTAAAAAAATTAGTTTATCGTTGTAAGGTAGAATAAAGAGTCTCGATCAGGTGTATGGGTGAAAGGGTTAACTGCAGTTGATCCAGAAACCACAAGAGGGCAGCAAAGCGTTCATTGATTCTTACAGCAGAAGAAACGAAAGTTAATTTTAACAATCAGACTCCATTTTTTTTCCTTCGCACCGTTCCAAGTCCGTTCCAAGTCAGAAGCCTTGCAGCAGAAAAATGAAAAAAAGAAAGAAAGAAAAAAAAAAAAAAGATGATGCTGGGGGCGCGGAGCTAGATCCAATAGAAACGTTGCAATTCTGAGGGGGGGGGTCAGGAAAAAAGCAGGAAGGGTACCGGAGTATCTGGCCGGAGCTTCTGCTACGCCGCCACGCCGCCACCGCCGCCTCTTTGCCCGGTCTCCTACAGCCCGCCCTGCCCCCATCCGTCCACCCGCACCCGGGTGGGCCAACAGGACCAGGGCAGCCGCACAGAGACCTGCGATAGATTCCGGGCACGGACTCTCAGGAAGAAGGTCTCAGCCGCTTCCAGCTCGTAGTATTCAGCCGCGAGAAGCTTCCCCCCCCTCCTCTCTACTCCCGTCGGATTATCTTCGCTCAAACGTGACCCCCTCCATCAGGTAATCAAACTTGGTTCAAAGTTGAAATAGGTTCTTAGATCGTTATAATACTGGATTGTTTTTATGTTGTTAGAAAAGAGTTATTTGGAAAACGGAAGTGGGGGGGAGGGAAAAATAGGGCGGACGGCCGCCATGGTCTCAGTGGACTCACCCCCGACCGCTTCCTTCTTCACCAGATGCACATCGGCGTTTTGCTGGCAGTTGGACCCCCGGAGTAGATCCGGGGGGGCTTTATGGAGGTCCTCTCCTATATGGCCCACTCCCCCCAGGCCTGGGGGGGGGTCTCCATGGAAGCAGTTGGGAAGCCGCGAAAAGCTCGCGTCTGGCAAGCTCAGTCTCCGCCCGGAAGTCGCAAACTCAGTCTTTTTGATTACTGAAAATGACCCTTATTTCCCCAGAATAGGCCCTTAAAGTGACCTACTTTTCAAGAGCAGATTACTCTCAGTTTATTCCCTCTTCATGCAGATGTATCCCTATCAGGACAGCTTAGGCCTTTTATGCATGGCTGTTTCCCTCGCAGTCACCCCTTTGATGACTTTAGGTCTTTGTTTTAATTATGCATGCCATTTTCGACCGTCAGAGGTCACCTCGCTCTCCCCCTGCATTTTGCCCGCATTTACAGGGACCTGTTTATCTAGAATTTGAAAACATGGGCAAACCGCGTGGAAATGCAGGGGGAGAGTGAGGCGACCTCTGACGGTTAGAAGCAGCATGCATAAGCAAAACAAAGACCCGAAGTTGTTGGAGGGGTGACTGTGAGGGAAACAGCCATGCATAAAAGGCCTCAGTTACTTTTCCTTTTCCTTGGCAGTGCAGGTGCCACATGCCAGGAATCCTGCATTGTATTGAGCCCAAGGTTCTTCTCTCTTAGGAGTGTTGAAGTTTTAAAAACAAGTTTTAAATATATGTGGGAGAAAGAGAAGGGGAAGGAAATGGACTCCCATGAGGCAGTGCAATAACATGCATGTGTGACTTGGTCCGGATCCAGACACCTCAGCAGCTATTAAGGGATATAGAGTTATGCTGTCATAAGCCACATATGGGCACCAAAGGAATAAGTCTCAACACAAAATGTTGACACATTAAGATGGAGGTGGTACTGCTGCCAGATGAAGAAGTGAGGGACAGTGCCTGTGAGGAAGCAGCATGTAATTATGTATATGCAGTCAGATACATTTAAGCTGTTTGAATGTAATGAACAATCCATTGAACAATCAGTTCCTGTGATTGCTACCTGCAAACCGAACATGTGCCAAATGGCAGGTAACCCCATATCCTTGCTGCAAATGCTAATGCAGAGTACCTAAATCTTGCATTATATATATGTGTGTGTGTCTGTGTCTGTGTGTGTGTGCTTATATGCGTGGACGGGAAGATCATCTGTATGAAAGAACAAAAAAAGAACCCAGGGCTAGGGCTGTGCATTTGGCTATGCTCAACCACACACACACACACACACACACACACACACACACACACACACACACACAGCCAGAAAAAAATTGTTTTGGCTTTTTCCGGCTTTTTCCAGCTCAAAAATAAAGGGCACCATATCAATAGAGCCAAAAAAGCAGAATCTGACCCCCCCTTTTTTGGCATTTTGGGGTCTTTTATACAATATGGGGAACCTTTGTGGGCCATTGCAACAATGGTGGGGAAATTTGTCTCAACTTGATTCTCTGGTCAGGGATTCCAATTTTATGGGGCCCCATTTTTCTCCATTGGAAACAATGGAGAATGGATGGGGCACCCCCTTTGGGGGTCCATAAAATTGGACCCCCTGACCCAATTTTTACCAAACTCAGGGGTTCATGTAAGGAGAGTCACCAGCAGCTGTGCTGCAAATTTAAAGTGACCTGCTTTTTAAGAGCAGACCTACTTTTCAAGCTCTACCTTAAAAAAACAGCCCCCAAGTCCCACAAACATTTCCAATAGGGTTTAATAGACCCAAACATCTGCAGATATTAAAAAGCCCCCCCCCCCAAAAGCCCATATTTGTTTGAATTTCTGAATTTGGGGGGGGGTCTATTAAACCCAAATTTAAAAAATACCTAAATTCTTTTTGGTGCACATCCCTACCCAGCACCCTGGTAAGTGTATAGATGTAGCTACCGTTGGTAGCAAGGGAGAAACATCTCCAAGCCTAAGTAGCAGCCTTGTTAAGAATTTACAAACGCAGTACAAATATTAAGTTTTCTTTGTGACTACTCTGCTGAGAATCAGACTTGATCATCTGAGTACTCTTCCAGCGCTCTCTTCCTATGCATGTGTGGTATTTAGGGAGTTATAAACATACAGTGGCATTTTCAAATAAAGGCTTTGATATGCTTTTCCTCCTGAATTGCCTCGTCATAATGGCACTAAATTTGGAGTCCACTTTCTTGGAATCAAAAAGGCAAAAATTGTCAGTCAGGATTAGCAGGGAGGCATTACTTTTCCATTTAGGCCTTGGATATCTCATTCTGTAGTTTATTAATTGCTACTGGATAAAAATCCCCCCCCAATTGCAAGTCCTTCTGTGGAGCAATTATCTTTTTTGATGGGGTATACGGATACCACTGCTATTCTGTAGTAAGCGCATGTCTTACCTGAATTTCTCAGTCATTGTTATTAATTGCTATCTGTCTCGTCAATGAGTCTTGTAGCTTTCTAATATGCAGGATCAAAGTGAGAATTATATATGCTGTACCAAGCTTTATGGAAAAGCCCTTGTATAACCTGTGGGGAAAGCCATTGAAATCCCTAGTTTCCATCTGACAGAACAGAGGAGGAAACAAACAAACAAAAATCCCTTGAGGTTTGAGGCAAAAGCAAGCATCCTTCAGACACAGTTAGTAAACATCCCAAGCAAGACAATGAAGAAAGAAGGTGACCCTGGCGAAAATTGTCTTCTGAAGTGCAATCTCCAGAAGTTGTTGAGAAGAATCAGGATTTGGTAATGGGGGGTGCAAGCTGTAAGTGGCTGTAGCCAAACATCCCTAATAAACTGGTTTCTTTCAGTAGTACAAACATAAACGTTTACTCAGCTGAAAATAAATCCTGAAACCTATTGAAAATAAAGCTGTGTCTTCATGAAGATAAATGTAAATCAAATAGTCTGAAAGGTATTTAAAATAATGTTATAAAATAGGCAACATAATCCATCTTGGTAATGTGTCCCATGGTTTTTAAAGCATTCACCAAGTAATACATACAATGGCACATGTTCTGTGAACTGTAGATGAAGACACATTTTCTCTCTCCTACTTGAGGTACCAGTCAGAGAGAAGATCTCCAATGGCACGTGGACAGGAGAGACAGCAAAGTGGTATTTGCTGGAGCTTGAAGAGGTCTTGTGTCACACTTATGGGAAGCTTTTTTAATAGAGATTTACGAAGCAATTTTGCTCTCACTGTACAGTTGGTTGTGCTGTGATTTTTTTACCTCCCTCTTGAGGTACAAAAAGCTTCTCTCAGCACAACTGATGTTCGATGGTCTGATTTATCGTTGTTGCAGCAAATGTGCCATAATTGAATGGTGACTCTAGCGGCCTATAATGTACCATACTTTGTTTGGCTGACAGCTGGGGGGTCTGAGTCCTGACTATTTTAGTCAGGGAGGTTCTGACGTTGGCAGCAACTGGGAAGAGTATTTAAACTGCCTTGCTTGCTTTGCTAGCAACAGGGAAGTATCTTCTGAACCACGGTTCCTAAATGTTGACTGTACTTAGGCTCTCTTGGCACCATCCCCAATGAATCTGTGAGGAAGGTACAAAACCTCCTGGCCTTCAGGAAATGTTTCAGGGCAGAGCTATTCAGGTGGTTAGTGGTAAGTGAATGGACTGGTTTTTATGTCTGGCTTTCATTCAGGTCTCTTATTTTTAATATATTCTTGTTACATAGATTGTGTGGGGGATTTTAAAACTGAGATTTGTCCTCGTAATTCTTTGTTAGACTGGTTTGAGTTGTGTTCTCTGGAGAAACCTGGGTTAAATACTTTGATTCCGGCAATTAATTAATTGAATGAAAACTTTCTGACTGGGAATTTTCTTACCCATTCTTTTCCCCAGTATTGGCAGTAACCCAGATTAAAAAGAAACCTGCATTGACTTTGTGTAGCTGCAAGGCTAGGCACTAAATTAGTTGGCTGTTGCATTGTGTGATGATAGCCCTGGTGGGTGATGTCCCCACCAAGGGCAATTCATCCTTGTTAATCTTGCCAAATTTGTCAGCAGCGTTTGACACAGTTGACCATGATTGTTTGTTGAGGAGCTTAGAGTCTACATTCAGCATAAAAGGGTAAACATTCCATTGGTTTCTTTCCTTCCTTAATGATAAGAGGCAAAGTGCTTCCACATCAGCAGGTTAGAACCTAGAAGAGAAAAAGAGTTGGTTTTTATATGCCGACTTTCTCTACCACTTAAGGAAGAATCAAACCGGCTTACATTCACCTTCCCCGCCCCACAACAGACACCCTGTGAGGTAGGTGGGGGTAAGAGAGCTGTGACTAGCCCAAGGTGACCCAGCTGGTTTCATGTGGAGGAGTGGGAAAACAAACCCGGTTCACCAGATTAGCATCCACTGCTCATATGGAGGAGTGGAGAATTAAACCTGGTTCTCCAGATTAGAGTCTACCTCTCCAAAACACCGCTCTTAACCACTACACCATGCTGGCTACGCCTAATATGTGGGGCTCCACAAGGATCTATTTTGTTCCCAATGCTGATGACACCCAGCTCTGCATTTCTTTATCTAGCCCTCCAGAAGCAGTTCCTGGGCCAGTGTCTTGAAGCTGTGGTCAGTTCACTGAAGGTGAAGAAGCTGAAAATGAATCCTGAAAAGACTAGGGTGATGCTGGTGGGGAAGGTGGAAAACTTTTTTTTTAATAGATGAATTTTAGGGCGCCCTTGGATCTAGCCTGTTAATGGAGAAATGGGTTGTGTAGCTAGGAAAGCCTTCTCTTGCTTACATTTTGCTGGTAAGCATTCTCCACACCAATGTGGAGCCACACCAATGCATGTTACAGTCACTGCCAGATTAGGCTACAGCTTTTCTCCCCCTTTCATAATACTAGAATGTGGGGTCATCTGCTGAAGCTGGAGGGTGAGAGATTCAAAACAGATAGAAGGAAGTATTTATTCACACAACACATAGTTAAATTGTGGAACTCCCTGCCCCAGGATGTGGTGATGGCTGCCAACTTGGAAGGCTTTAAGAGGGGAGTGGACATGTTCATGGAGGACAGGGCTATCCATGGCTACTAGTAAAAATTGATGCTAGTCATGATGCATACCTATTCTCTCCAGGATCAGAGAGCATGCCTATTATATTAGGTGCTTTGGAACACAGGCAGGATAATGCTGCTGCAGTTGTCTTCTTTGTGGGCTTGCTAGAGGCACCTGGTTGGCCACTGTGTGAACAGACTGCTGGACTTGATGGACCTTGGTCTGATCCAGCATGGCTTTTCTTATGTTCTTATGTTCTACTATAACACGTTTTTAAAGACTATTTGGAAATTGCAGTTGGTACAAAATGTGGCAGCAAGATTTGTAGGCCATCTGCTTAGAGCAGTGATGGCGAACCTTTTAGAGACCGAGTGCCCAAACTGCAACCCAAAACCCACTTATTCATCGTAAAGTGCCAGCACGGCAATTTAACCTGAATACTGAGGTTTTAGTTTAGAAAAAACAATTCATACGTTAACATCTTATGCTCACAAGCATAAAATGATCCAAACAAAGTAAGGAAAGCAATCCCAAGTGCTTTCATTGATTTAAAATTATTTGGCAGAGAATTCCACACTTTAAGGATTTCATTTTCAGAACTAACTGTACTATCCTTTGTCATCCATAAAATTAAATCATGGCAATGACTGACAAACACCATTTTCCCCATCTGCATTCTCAAAACTCTGCAGGGGGGCTTATTGTTGAGTTGTGCATCTGAGTGGCAAGTCCAAGGCAAAACCTCCCATTCACAAATGGACAACAACCCCCCCATGCAGTTTTGAGACTCTGGATGGGGTAAATGTGCATCTCAGTGGCAAGTCCAAGGCAGAACCTCTCTTTCACAAATAGACAACCCCCCCCCCATGCAGTTTTGAGAATCTGGATGGGGTAAATGTGCATCTCAGTGGCAAGTCCAAGGCAAAACCTCTCTTTCACAAATAGACACCCCCCCATGCAGTTTTGAGACTCTGGATGGGGTAAATGTGCATCTCAGTGGCAAGTCCAAGGCAGAACCTCTCTTTCACAAATGGACAACAACCCCCCCCCCCATGCAGTTTTGAGACTCTGGATGGGGTAAATGTGCATCTCAGTGGCAAGTCCAAGGCAGAACCTCTCTTTCACAAATAGACAACCCCCCCATGCAGTTTTGAGAATCTGGATGGGGTAAATGTGCATCTCAGTGGCAAGTCCAAGGCAAAACCTCTCTTTCACAAATAGACACCCCCCCATGCAGTTTTGAGACTCTGGATGGGGTAAATGTGCATCTCAGTGGCAAGTCCAAGGCAGAACCTCTCTTTCACAAATAGACAACCCCCCCCCCATGCAGTTTTGAGGATCTGGATGGGGTAAATGTGCATCTCAGTGGCAAGTCCAAGGCAGAACCTCTCTTTCACAAATAGACAACAACCCCCCCCCCCATGCAGTTTTGAGACTCTGGATGGGGTAAATGTGCATCTCAGTGGCAAGTCCAAGGCATAACCTCTCTTTCACAAATAGACAACCCCCCCCCCATGCAGTTTTGAGGATCTGGATGGGGTAAATGTGCATCTCAGTGGCAAGTCCAAGGCAGAACCTCTCTTTCACAAATAGACAACAGCCCCCCCCCCCATGCAGTTTTGAGACTCTGGATGGAGTAAATGTGCATCTCAGTGGCAAGTCCAAGGCAGAACCTCTCTTTCACAAATAGACAACAACCCCCCCCCCCCATGCAGTTTTGAGACTCTGGATGGGGTAAATGTGCATCTCAGTGGCAAGTCCAAGGCAGAACCTCTCTTTCACAAATAGACAACCCCCCCATGCAGTTTTGAGGATCTGGATGGGGTAAATGTGCATCTCAGTGGCAAGTCCAAGGCAGAACCTCTCTTTCACAAATAGACAACCCCCCCCCATGCAGTTTTGAGACTCTGGATGGGGTAAATGTGCATCTCAGTGGCAAGTCCAAGGCAGAACCTCTCTTTCACAAATAGACAAAAAAACCCCCCATGCAGTTTTGAGGATCTGGATGGGGTAAATGTGCATCTCAGTGGCAAGTCCAAGGCAGAACCTCTCTTTCACAAATAGACAACAACCCCCCCCCCCCATGCAGTTTTGAGACTCTGGATGGGGTAAATGTGCATCTCAGTGGCAAGTCCAAGGCAGAACCTCTCTTTCACAAATAGACAACAACCCCCCCCCATGCAGTTTTGAGACTCTGGATGGGGTAAATGTGCATCTCAGTGGCAAGTCCAAGGCAGAACCTCTCTTTCACAAATAGACAACCCCCCCCCCCATGCAGTTTTGAGGATCTGGATGGGGTAAATGTGCATCTCAGTGGCAAGTCCAAGGCAGAACCTCTCTTTCACAAATAGACAACCCCCCACCCCCCCCCCCCCATGCAGTTTTGAGGATCTGGATGGGGTAAATGTGCATCTCAGTGGCAAGTCCAAGGCAGAACCTCTCTTTCACAAATAGACAACCCCCCCCCCATGCAGTTTTGAGGATCTGGATGGGGTAAATGTGCATCTCAGTGGCAAGTCCAAGGCAGAACCTCTCTTTCACAAATAGACAACCCCCCCCCCCCCATGCAGTTTTGAGGATCTGGATGGGGTAAATGTGCATCTCAGTGGCAAGTCCAAGGCAGAACCTCTCTTTCACAAATAGACAACCCCCCCCATGCAGTTTTGAGGATCTGGATGGGGTAAATGTGCATCTCAGTGGCAAGTCCAAGGCAGAACCTCTCTTTCACAAATAGACAACAACCCCCCCCCCCATGCAGTTTTGAGACTCTGGATGGGGTAAATGTGCATCTCAGTGGCAAGTCCAAGGCAGAACCTCTCTTTCACAAATAGACAACCCCCCCCCCATGCAGTTTTGAGACTCTGGATGGGGTAAATGTGCATCTCAGTGGCAAGTCCAAGGCAGAACCTCTCTTTCACAAATAGACAACCCCCCCCCCCATGCAGTTTTGAGGATCTGGATGGGGTAAATGTGCATCTCAGTGGCAAGTCCAAGGCAGAACCTCTCTTTCACAAATAGACAACCCCCCCCATGCAGTTTTGAGGATCTGGATGGGGTAAATGTGCATCTCAGTGGCAAGTCCAAGGCAGAACCTCTCTTTCACAAATAGACAACAACCCCCCCCCCCATGCAGTTTTGAGGATCTGGATGGGGTAAATGTGCATCTCAGTGACACGTCCAAGTGAAAGAGCCGCCCGCCGCCTGCCTCCCGCAAGCCTCCCGCCGCCCCGCTCCGCCTCAGCAGCAGCGCCGCCGCCCCGCCCAGGCGCCGCTCTGGACCCGCCGCCACCACCGGCCGCTCCTGCTCGGCCCCGAGGGCTGCCCTGCCGGCCGCCCCGCTCCGCCCGCTGAGTCGCCCCGCCCCTCGACAAAGTTGGCTGCGGCGTGGCGGAAACGTGCGCCGAGGCCGCCAGGAGGGGCGGAGGAGGGGGACAGGCAGCCAAGGGAACGGAGGAGGTGGCGGGGGCGACTCGGTGGGCGTTGCGGTGGGGCCGGCAGGGCAGCCCTCGGGGCCGAGCATGAGCGGGCGGCGGCGGATCTGGAGCGACGCCTGGGTGGGGCGGCGGCGCTGCTGCTGCTGCTAAGGCGGAGCGGGGCAACGGAGGCAGATGGAGTCGAGGCCGCAAGGAGGGGGCGGGGGACGGGCGGGGGACGGGCGGGGGACGGGCGGGGGACGGGCGGGGGACGGGCGGGGGACGGGCGGGGGGGCCCGGCGGCTCCACGCGTGCCCATAGAAAGGGCTCGGCGTGCCGCTTGTGGCACGCGTGCCATAGGTTCGCCAACACGGGCTTAGAGCATATAACTCTGGTGCTTCAACAGCAGCATCGATTGCCTGTTTGCTTCTGGGCCCAATTCAATATGCTATTTGTTACTTTTAAAGCCCTTCACACCCTAGGTCCTTCATACTTATTGGACTGCACTGCCCAATGTTCTGCCATATGTTAATTGTGATCCTCAGGTGAACTCCTTATAGAGTCTTCCCTTAAGGTAGTCCATTTGTCAACAGCCAGCATTAGGGCACTTTTGGTTGTGTGGCTGATACATTGGAATGAAATGGCTTGCAAAAAATATTTTATTTCAGAGAGCTCTTATATAGAGGATAAGAATAACTGCTGAGAACGTATTGTTTGAGAAGGCTTGGCTATGATTTGGCCTACGTATGTTGTGTTAGCTCAGCTATGTTGTTGTTTTAAGATTGTTTTAAGTTTTATAGCAACATTTTGACTGTGAACTGCCTTGAGTCTTAGGAAAGAAGTAGGATAGAAATGTTTTAAATAAATACATGCAAGTTGGTTCCCAGTTGTACGCATAGTAGGTTGTAAAGTTATGATTCTTCTTCTAGCCTAACTACAAGGAGCTATCAAAACAAAGCAAAACCTAATTTAAGGATGCATATTAGGGTTGGTCATGGTACTCTGGCATCCCATGTAGTTTAATCTGGAAGAATCCCAGGAAATATATCATTGGCTCCTTAACATTTTATTCTTGGGTCTGGGACCATAACAGAATGTGTGTGTGCTCATATGCACATGTAATCAAAAAAGTTCAACTCCAAAAAAAATAAAATAAAAAAAATAACAACCCATGAGCAACTAATGCAACAGTATATCTTTTTCTGATTTGGAAAATATTTATTTGTTTAGGAAATGTATAAAGAGCAGTTTATCATAAGTTAATTGTTAGGAAACAATCCAGTAATATTTGGAAGGCATTATTACTTGTGGTTTACAGCACTGTGTGATGTTCTGTAATCTGTGGCACGTAAACAACTGGACCAGTATTTGGGCAATATGAATTTTAAAAGCCATGTCATTTAAGGCTGAAAAGAAAGAGTTTGGGAACAGCGCTTTGGGTAACGGAGACTCACGTAGCAACTGCCAGTATTTGAATGAATTTCCAGTCCATCAATTTGGACAGCTACTTCAATTTTAACAGTCAAGTCATGAGTGAAATTAGCACATCAAGACATGAAGAATATTATCTGGAATGGATTTTTTTTTAATTCAGAAAAATCATTGTAGTATGGGAAATTTCAGCAAGCTAACTTAGTCATAGCATTTTCTTCATTAGAATTAATTCATTAAAACAATATTCAGTGTTTAAATGGGAAGGTGGTACAATTATTCTTGGGAAAGCACAGTTTGGAATGATGGCTGCTCTTTGTGGATCTATCTTTGCTGATGCCCTCACCTAATTCTCAGAAAGGTTTTAGCCCCCAAAAAACCACAATCATGAGAAAAGCGGGCTTTGAGCACATTATTTAATGTTTGTTCAAGGTCCCTCCAAATAATAAGACTAGGTCCGTGTTGGCGAACCTATGGCACGCGTGCCACAAGCGGCACGCCGAGCCCTTTCTATGGGCACGCGTGGAGCCGCCGGGCCCCCCCGCCCGTCCCCCGCCCGTCCCCCGCCCGTCCCCCGCCCGTCCCCCGCCCGTCCCCCGCCCGTCCCCCGCCCCCTCCTTGCGGCCTCGACTCCATCTGCCTCCGTTGCCCCGCTCCGCCTTAGCAGCAGCAGCAGCGCCGCCGCCCCACCCAGGCGTCGCTCCAGATCCGCCGCCGCCCGCTCATGCTCGGCCCCGAGGGCTGCCCTGCCGGCCCCACCGCAACGCCCACCGAGTCGCCCCCGCCACCTCCTCCGTTCCCTTGGCTGCCTGTCCCCCTCCTCCGCCCCTCCTGGCGGCCTCGGCGCACGTTTCCGCCACGCCGCAGCCAACTTTGTCGAGGGGCGGGGCGACTCAGCGGGCGGAGCGGGGCGGCCGGCAGGGCAGCCCTCGGGGCCGAGCAGGAGCGGCCGGTGGTGGCGGCGGGTCCAGAGCGGCGCCTGGGCGGGGCGGCGGCGCTGCTGCTGAGGCGGAGCGGGGCGGCGGGAGGCTTGCGGGAGGCAGGCGGCGGGCGGCTCTTTCACTTGGACGTGTCACTGAGATGCACATTTACCCCATCCAGATCCTCAAAACTGCATGGGGGGGGGGGTTGTTGTCTATTTGTGAAAGAGAGGTTCTGCCTTGGACTTGCCACTGAGATGCACATTTACCCCATCCAGATCCTCAAAACTGCATGGGGGGGGTTGTCTATTTGTGAAAGAGAGGTTCTGCCTTGGACTTGCCACTGAGATGCACATTTACCCCATCCAGATTCTCAAAACTGCATGGGGGGGTTGTCTATTTGTGAAAGAGAGGTTCTGCCTTGGACTTGCCACTGAGATGCACATTTACCCCATCCAGAGTCTCAAAACTGCATGGGGGGGGGGGTTGTTGTCCATTTGTGAAAGAGAGGTTCTGCCTTGGACTTGCCACTGAGATGCACATTTACCCCATCCAGAGTCTCAAAACTGCATGGGGGGGTGTCTATTTGTGAAAGAGAGGTTTTGCCTTGGACTTGCCACTGAGATGCACATTTACCCCATCCAGATTCTCAAAACTGCATGGGGGGGGGGTTGTCTATTTGTGAAAGAGAGGTTCTGCCTTGGACTTGCCACTGAGATGCACATTTACCCCATCCAGAGTCTCAAAACTGCATGGGGGGGTTGTTGTCCATTTGTGAATGGGAGGTTTTGCCTTGGACTTGCCACTCAGATGCACAACTCAACAATAAGCCCCCCTGCAGAGTTTTGAGAATGCAGATGGGGAAAATGGTGTTTGTCAGTCATTGCCATGATTTAATTTTATGGATGACAAAGGATAGTACAGTTAGTTCTGAAAATGAAATCCTTAAAGTGTGGAATTCTCTGCCAAATAATTTTAAATCAATGAAAGCACTTGGGATTGCTTTCCTTACTTTGTTTGGATCATTTTATGCTTGTGAGCATAAGATGTTAACGTATGAATTGTTTTTTCTAAACTAAAACCTCAGTATTCAGGTTAAATTGCCGTGCTGGCACTTTACGATGAATAAGTGGGTTTTGGGTTGCAGTTTGGGCACTCGGTCTCTAAAAGGTTCGCCATCACTGGACTAGGTGTTCACATTTTTCTACCTTCACAGTATCCTTAATCATTCCAACAGTGCTGAGGCCATAACCCATTATGTCATCAGCCACTCATAGTTCTCAAGTGTTAAAATTTACACCCGAGTCTGCCTTCTAACAGAGCAATTCTGAGTGGGGGGTAGTTAGAGGATGCCCAGGGACGGCGCCGCTGCACCACCTCCTGAGAGGCTTCCTGGCCTGAAATAAAAAAGAAAAATGGTGATCCGCACAAAACCCCGTGAAACCTTTTCATTGAGTTTCATGGGGCTACTCCAGCTATTTTGCAGGTGCGAGTAGCCGCCTGCAAAAAGGGCCGTACCTGCCCCAAAAGGGCTTTGGGAGCTGACTAACATAAGCTCCACCCCCAGGAATGCTCCCATCAATGCCAGTGTGAGGCCTTGCACTGGAAAAACACTGCCGAAGAGGCAGCGTCGGCGCCCAAGGCTTGCGCTGCTATGCGACTCCCTGGAGCCGGCGTGAGTACCCCTGCACAGGTGTCCATGCCCATTTAGTGCTAGTGGTATTTATGCTGGTTTAGGGGTCATGCTGGATCCCGAGCAGCTCCCCCCACTTTTCAGGATTGCTCAGAAAGCCTTTGCACATCTGCTGGGACTCAATTTCTGGCGTGTGGCACTAGGTGTAATGGCGGTATTTTTAAAGAGAATTTTTGTTGGCTTTTTTGCCTGCTGCTTTTGTATTCTGGTCACTTTTCAGTTCTTGCATGTGGGTTTACTGCTCATATGCCATGGCGTGCATTTGGCGTAAATTTTTGGCTGTATTTTTAACTGGTGTTCTCCGTTTTAATTCATTATTTTTAGCAGCCCTAGGGATTTGGTAAAATCTTAAAAGGTGATAAAGATTTTCATCAATAAACACACTTCTGTTTAGAGGGAGGTAAAGAAATGTAAAGAAAAGCAACCCTGGTCAGTAGCTGGCCCTTTTCTTGTTCACAGCAAAGCTCTTTTTCTTTGGGGCAGTGAACATATTTGGATAGGGTCTCCTTAGACTTCCATGCATTTCATCTTTGCATTCTTTCTGGTCCAATTACATTCCTGGCAAGCAGGGTGGACCTTTGCCATTGTGTCCTATGTTTCCAGACTAGTTATCAAAACAATGCCAGTAATTGTTTGCTTTTGCTGTTTAGAAGCTGATCCACATCAGTACCTATTAGTACAGAGCTGCATAACTTGTCCCCATAACAATTGTGTTAGTGTTGGTTCTGTATTGATGGCACTGGCATGATTAAGAATTATTACATCCATCCAGATTTTTTAATATATAAAAAAGTCGGCATTGTTCTTAGCAACCTAAGAAGGCATTTCTTCTCTTGAAAGGAAATCATTTTTACTTGTGCATTGGTTGAAGAGTTGATGAATGATTCCTATGTTCTAGATGTGTTATCATTGACCTTTCATTTGACATGCAGCATGTGCTTGCTCCTTCATGCTTGACAAGGCAAGACAGATTCAGGCCACGGTATAATTGGAAACCAGCATCTGCTTCCAAGAGATCTGCGTATGAATTGACAGAAGTATGATTGATAAGGGAAAGGTTACCTTTTTGAAAGTCTGGTTGCACCAATGAGCAGTGTGGGAATTAATTAAATTATTTGTACATTTCAGGGTTTAAATTTCAGGTGCTTTACTGAATTGTGATGATTTTTTGCATTATAACTAGTGAAATGTTTACAATTCATAGTTTACTGGGCTGACGTGTTAAATTTTATTCGAAGATGTAGAATCTGACCACAGGATGCATACACCCCTCTTCAAAGAAAAAGATCTGAATGGTGCCCAGTGTTTAAGTTCCTAAGGAGATAAAAAAAACTGTATGGAAGATTGGTTCTTGTAGGTTATCCGGGCTGTGTGACCGTGGTCTTGGTATTTTCTTTCCTGACGTTTCGCCAGCAGCTGTGGCAGGCATCTTCAGAGGAGACTGTCCTTCAGTGTTACTCCTCTGAAGATGCCTGCCACAGCTGCCGGCGAAACGTCAGGAAAAAAAATACCAAGACCACAGTCACACAGCCCGGATAACCTACAAGAACCAATGAACTCTGACGGTGAAAGCCTTCGACAATGTATGGAAGATGTTTTTCCTAATCATTAACATAATTAAGCTCTACTTTGTTCATAAATATGCTGTCTGCATACTAAACTCTAGGTAAAATGGGAGTTAAAATAATTCCATTTAAGGTGCATGGAGTCCAGCCATATCTTGCTGACTAAAAGATCAACTATTTTAAGTGAACCCTTTTGCATAGAGTTGCCAGGTCCCTCTTCACCGCCAGCGGGAGGTTTTTGGGGTGGAGCCTAAGGAGGGCAGGGTTTGGGAAGGGACTTCAATGCCATAGAGTCCAATTGCCAAAGCAGCCATTTTCTCCAGGGGAACTGGTCTCTATCGGCTGGAGATCAGTTGTAATAGCAGGAGATCTCCAGCTAGTACCTGGAGGTTATAGTATAAACTCAGTATAGGTTTATACCTACACTGCGTTTATACTATATCAATTGAGTATAGAGGTGTGATTTTGTTTTCTTAGGACCTGGAGGTTGGCAACCCTATGTCTGCACTTCAAGAGCTTGCTTAAAGTAGAAGGAAAATGGTTAACCGGAATAAACTTTTCTTCTGCTGTAAGTGAACTGCGTGGTTCTCAAACTTTAGAAAATCAAGGACCCCCGTTGTTGTTTTTTAATTTCATGTCCATGTCATTCCTTCTTCCCTCGGTGGCACATCAAAAAAGGATAATCTCTTTTCAAAGCATTTACAGCAAGCCCCAAGCAGCCTTTCCATTGCTTCTTGTCTTCAAAACATTGCTTCTTGTCTTCAAAACAATCCATTGAGACCTTGCCAGCTACGTTTGAAAAGCTAGAATAAGAAAATGTTTTTTTTTATTCTCTGTACATGGCTTGTTTCAGTTCACGTTTCAGAAGGCAGCTGATTCTGTATGGCCCCAGTTCAAATTCTAATCCATCTCACCTCCCTGATTGCACCAAGTCAGCAAGAAACTACTTTATTGGAGAATAATGTGTAGGAAAATGTTCAGAGCTGGTCACAGAAATAGAAAAGAAGACCAAAGTCATGTAAAACCTAATCTTCTGGGATTCAGTGGAAAAGTGCTGTGAGCTATTATTCTCTGTGGATGCGGAGTACCATCTCTCTATGCTCAAATCTTTTCCATTGGAAAACAGTGAAAACCAGTTCAGTGTTACTCTGAGTATACTAAGGTATTGGAACTGTTTCTCCTTGGTGGCATCCAACCAATCAGAGTTCCCAAAGCTGAGCTACTTGTTCCCAGCAACAAATCAGCATATTTTCTAGCCAGTGCTCTGAGTTGATCAAGAAGCTTCTAGATCACCTCCATGGAGAAAGGGGGCTTTTTCACATCCTGAGGTACAGACCAGGAAAATAGCTTCCAAAGGTCTAGTACAACTTTATAGACCACCAGTGTTGTACTTTGGCACCACTAATAGCTGTTCATGGTCCCATAAACAGAACAGAAACTGTTTAGCAATAATCAATAACCAGTGTAATATGGGCCACTGTGGTACAATGTCTAGAGTGTTGGTTTGCTTTTGAACAGATTCAGGTGTCCAGATATCATCTGTTTATTACCTTCCTTCAATACCAGAAAAATATTTCATCACAAATCTTGGAGACTTAACATTATGCAACCTCCTAAATTACATCACTTATTTGGTTACTTTCCTTGTCAACCTCCTAAATTACATCGCCTGTTTGGCTACTTTCCTTGTTACCATCATTTAAAAAGTAGAATCTGTATGTATGAGTTCTGCTTAAGTGTACATTGTACAGAAACAAACATACTAGTTGTGTTGTTTAAGTTTAACATGGTGACTGTAAGGAAAAAAGCATGGCATAGTGTTGTTTCCATATATTATAATTTGAAATTTTCTATGCACACATGTTTGCGTGTGTTAAGTGCCGTCAAGTCGCTTCCGACTCACGGTGACCCTATGAATCAAAGTCCTCCAAAATGTCCTATCTTTGACAGCCTTGCTCAGATCTTGCAAATTGAGGGCTGTGGCTTTCTTTATTGAGTCCATCCATCTCTTGTTGGGTCATCCACTTTTCCTGCTGACCTCAACTTTTCCTAGCATGATGGTCTTTTCCATCATACACATACCATCTTTTTAAAAATGGTGGCGGAAATGCAGCAATTGGCACAAAGCCTCAGCAGAAAGGCTGAGAATTGGGCATTGTAAGGCCTCTGGAATGCACCTGTCCTTGACTAAGGACAAACTGGTATAGAGAACCTAGTAAGTGCTTAGAAGTTAAGTATCCATTTAAAAATTCTTAATCCTGTTATCCTGAATATGTATTTGTAATACAGCCTTGCATTCATTGCCATTCAACACTGGAGTTACATTCAAATAAGACAAGCATCCTGATATTTGCTATATTGGTATCTATACTCCTAAATACCACCTTTAATCTCAAAGCAGTTTCTTTTATTGCCTCCTAAAATGTAATCGCAAAGCTTCATAGAATTTCCGAAGCTGGCAGAGTCAAGGACAGTAGCTAGTCGATGCTCAAGGCATCCCCCATCAGAGCAAAGAAGAGAAATACTGTACAATGATAATGGGGCACGCCCTTATTCCAAAAGGACTGCCAAGTGCTGTTTCTCTAATGTATGTGACATAAATGCATTTGACAGTTCTCTCACACATTCCTAGAGGTCAGCAAAATCCTCAGCCATCCACAGGTAGGAGCTATAGGTTGTTTTTCCTGGTTTCAAATTAAACCAGTGCCCATTGGGAGCTTGTCCGTCTTCTTTCTATTGCTCTGCTTTATCAAGTACAAAAGTAAGATTTTGCAGCAATTTGAAGACATAACAGCAAAGACACACATTTATTCGTATAATTTACTCCCCGCAAATAGGGGGGAGACAACTTATATCAACACCCAATAAAACAGTAACTAATAGCAATACAACAAAAGCACCGTAAAATATCATCAAACACTACAAATTATTTGAAAATATTCTCCCTGTATATTTCTTCAGCTAGCAATGAATTGATTTAAGATCCCCATTAAATTGCCTTAGTTTCCTTTTTAAAATCATAGAGCCTGCAAATGCCTCTGACTTTCATGGGCAGCTCTCCATAATGTTGGACCCACTATGATGAATGGTTGTGAATGAGTTTGAAGTTGCTTTTACCACTCTGGCAAAGGGAAGCACAAGTAGGCATAGACCTCAGTAGCGCAATTGGCACATGGGTTTATACCAGGAGAGATGGTCCCTAAGGGCCAAACTAGATGTGATGTCAGCCTCATGTCCACCATGGGGACACCACCACAATTTTAAAGCCTAAAACTGGTGATTTTAAAATGCCGTGGGGGCCCAATCCTATTGGGCCAGCAGCATGGCAGACAAGGCACTCTTGTGTGTCCCCCCCCCCCCAGTTCCTTTTCACGTGTTGAAAAGGCTTACGGAGGGAGAGTGTGAACACCTTATCCTGCCACGCTGCTTTAAAATGGTGGTGGCATCCCTGTGGCAGACATCAGGATGCCATCACATCTAGTCTGGCCCTGGGATACTTGAGTCCCTGATTTTGAAGGGCTGTAAAGGTAAAAACAAGCACCTTGTATTGAGTCCTGAAGCAAACAGGAGATGTCCCAGGATTAGGGTTGCCAGCTACCAGGTACTAGCTGGAGATCCCCTGCTATTGATCTCCAGCCGATAGAGATCAGTTTACCTGGAGAAAATGGCCACTTTGGCAATTGGATTCTATGGCATTTAAGTCCCTCCCCTCCTCAAACCCTGCCCTCCTCAGGCTCCACCCCCAAAACCTCCCACCGGTGGTGATGAGGGACCTGGCAACCCTACCCAGGATTGTTGTTACAATTTTCTGAACTATATTCAAGGACAGCTCCACCAGTACTAGAGTGGTATTAGATTATGACTCTGCTGAGCCCTTCACCGCATAGCACAGTCTACCACAACTGCCCTTGACCTAATTTGACCTAATTTGAGGACATGCAATATGATTTCAGCAACCATCTCAATCATTAGCCATATGCAATTCCCAGATCATTTGAACAACTAGCTCTGCTCCTGGGAAAGGAAAAAATCTTTATGTCTGGCAATGAGCAGAACAGTATTTTCTATGATCATTTACATTTTTTCAGATTGTAGACTCTGAAGCTACAATTTCTGGAGTGTATGTATGTTTGTATATAGGGGTGGTGGTGGTTTTCCAATCCTACTTGTGTCACTTTCCTGTTGCAAATTGCTTCCCAAGCTATATTTACCCCGTTGGAAAACATGCCAAGTACCCATAAATTGGAGGCAGCAATTTTCAGTAGGAAAACTGTATTGGAGGGGGTACAAAGACCCTCTCCTCCTGCCGGAAATCCCAGGCTTAGTTGCGTCATATATCAAGTCTATCAAACTTTTTCAAATCAGGACTGTGAATTTAGATTCCTCACTTTTCTCCTCAGGATATGGGACTGTGGCAGAGAAAGGGGAAGGGAGAAATTGTGAGACAACATCATCGAATTAAGATGTTTCTGAGTATTTTACACGGTGCAAAAATGGAAATTTCTCGTTATCTTTTAGTGTTTGAATTCCAGTGTTAATATCAACTATGTTAGGGCATGTGTGTGTGAGTGTGTATATGAGAGCCAGTATGGTGTAATGGTTAATGGACTCCAATCTGAAGAACTGAGTTTGATTCCCAATTCTTCCACATGAATGGCGGACTCTAATCTGGTGAACTGGGTTGGTTTCTCCACTCTTACAGATGAAGTCTGCTGGGTGTCCTTGGGCTAGTCACAGTTCTCTCAAAACTCTCTCAGCCCTACCTGCCTCACAAGGTGCCTGTTGTGAGGAGGGGAAGGGAAGGTGATTGTAAGCCAGTTTGAGACTCCTTAAAGGTAGAGAAAATCGGGGTATAAAAACCAACTCTTCTTTTGCTGTGTGTGTAAAGTGCCGTCAAGTCACAGCTGATTTATGGCAACCCCTTATAGGGTTTTCCAGGCAAGATACTAACAGAAGTCATTTCCCATTGCCGTCCTCTGCATGTCAACTCCGGTATTCCTTGGTGGCCTCCTAACTAGGGCTGTGCAAAAAAATGTTTTTTTTAAATTAAATTTCGAGTTTATTGGGCCTGATTTTTTGGGGAAAACCTGATATAAGCCGAATACCCATACTGGTAAATATGGGCATTCGGCTTTTTTCCGGGTTTCCCAAAAAAATTCAGCCTTCGGGGGGAGGTCATTTTTTGAGGCAGAGCCCCCAAATTCACAGCGTAGCTTGAAGGGACTGTTCTTGCACAATCCCCAAAGTTTGGTGAGGATTGGGTCAGGGGGTCCAATTTCATGGGGCTCGGAAGGGGTCGCCCCCCTCCTCCATTGGCAACCACTGCAAAGTTTGCAATGGTTGTCAGTGGAGGAGGGGGGCAGCCCTCCTCCATTGCCTATTCGGCTTCAGCTTTCTCCCCAGGTTTGTGCATTTGGTAAACCTGAACTGGAAATTTACCGAAATGGCTAATTTTGGGTTTATTTTTGGTTTGGGTTTATCGATATACACACACATACTCCCAACCAAATACTAATCAGGGCTGACCCTGCTTAGCTTCCAAGATCTGATGAGATCAGGCTAGCCTGGGCCATCCAGGTCAGGGCATGTTAAAGCATATGACCAACAAAATGATTGCATTTCTGTGTACATGCAGAATAAATCATTGTAAGGAAAAATGACGTGTTTTTGTATAATATTTTTTCATACTAAAAAAATATAAAAGAAGTCACTTAGTCCACAATATATGGTGTTATACTTACTGACTAGAAAATTTATAGTAAGATGAAAGTAGCTATTAAAATGACTGCAAATCAACAGCCTCTTTCCAATTGGTACTATGGAATTGGCAAAAAACGAGACATCATTATTTTAATGGAAGCAAACATATGGATACATGCTTAGGTGTTCTTGTAGCAGTAAAACAAATCGATTTATGTTGATGCATTTGATACCTCACAGGTGCAGTGTCATAAATAGACTAGAAGAGGTGTTAACACTAAGATTTTATTACTGCTGGAATTTAGCAACACTTTTCTGTTCAACTGAATACCTTCCTTATAAATGGTGACATTCCATACAGCCTCTATGCAGAATCCCATGCCATACTCTGCAGAACATAAGTTGGCACTGTTTTCCTGGCACTTTCCCAAGCTTGGCAAAACCTGTATTCAGAATGACCTGGATTCTCTCTGCTTTCCTGTAGTGTGTATCATCAGTATCACTGTATCTAATTCATTTTGTCAGCAGATCTTTTTAAAAAAAAACAGAAGTCCTCGTTTGTTTTTTCCTAGTCCATTCCTGATCCCCCCCCATATTGGGTTGGTTCTGTACTTCTTACTGTCTTCCAGGTTCTTCCAACTGAATTTTGCCATGCACATTTTTCTCCCGCTGAGATTGTATATGTATATTAAAGCTCTAACTCACATGTTTGTCAGCAGTATATGCTACACTCTGTAGGCTTAGCAGGCTCAAATAGAATAGAAAGCTCCATTGACAATACAGTAAATCAAGCGATTAACCAGAAATAACTCTAATTTTCATGCATCTCCCCTTGCAAAAGCTCTTGGTATTATAAAATGATCGTTCTTATACTGAAAGAAATTACTGTTGCTGAACATGGATATATAAACAGAAGTGTGTTGAGAGAGAACACTTACAAGGGAATGCGTTTATTTGACAGTTACAGAAATAATGTGGGTCTTGCAGAGTATGGTGTACAAATCAGGAGCTTTGTTTCTTCCTTTCCAAAACACTTTCTGCTCTCTCTGGCATTGATAATAGTTTTGTGTTACATGAGTGCCAATGCAAACACAATGCAGGCTTCCTAGTAAAGCGAAGACTGTGAAACTATAGTTTATGTAAATGAATTTATGGTTAAGGGATGCTAGTTTGTATTAATCATGGTTTGTCTTAATATCCAAATAATGAGAGACTGTGGCCTTTTATGCATGGCTGTTACCCTTGCCGTCATCCCTCCGATGACTTGGGGCCTTTGTTTTGATTTTTCGTGCTGTTTCAAACAGTCAGGGGTTGCCTTGCTCTCCCCCTTCTTTTCCCCATGATTTTCCTGTGTTTTCAAATTCGAGAGAAAACAGGTCTCTGAAAATGCAGGCAAAATGTGGGGAAATGCAGGGGAAGAGCTAGGCGACCTCTGACCTTCAGAAATGGCATAATCCAAACAAAGACCCGAAGTCATTGGAGGGGTGATGGTGAGGGAAAGAACCATGCATAAAAGGCCTGTGTTTAATTTTAGGGTGAGAGGGGAAGGAGCAGTTGTTCCAAAAAGAATAGGGATGGGAAGGAGTATGCGTCAGGAAGGATAGCTCATGATTTGAAAGCTAAGGTTTGTAGAGATATCCGGATTCTGACTGCACTGCCCCTTTTCTTTGGGTTATGGGAGAAAAAAATGACTGTTTTGCTTCTAGTGTGTGTGTGTGTGTGTAAAGTGCGTCAAGTTGCAGCCAACTTATGGCGACCCCTTATGGGGTTTTAAAGGCAAGAGACTAACAGAGGTGGTTTGCCAGTGCCTTCCTCTGTATAGCAACCCTGGACTTCCTTGGTGGTCTCCCATCCAAAAACTAACCAGGGCTGACCCTGCTTAGCTTCTGAGATCTGACGAGATCAGGCTAGCCTGGATTGGCTTCTAATGCGATCATGTTAACTTCCAGTTAAGATTGGTCCTCCAGGCAACTCTAAAGCACTTCCTTTTACTTGTACCAAGAACTCCCTACTTTTCCTTTGTTTTCCCTTAATGCATGGGATAAATATGTCTCATTAACTAATGACAAACAGTGCTGCCATTAGAAACTAAAAATGCTTAAAATGGTTATTGTATTGGGCAGCTGCTGAGTTTGAGATTATTTTCTTTACCGTTCATTAACAAGGAAAATGCTTCACATTAAAAATGCATTAGTGCTCACTATATTCCTGTATAGGGTAGACTTTAAAACATAATTAATGCTGAAGTAATAGCTATATTCTGGATGACGTCTGTCGCATATAATTGTATATCCTTCCATGCAAACAGATAGGAGTTCTTATTCTTGATACTCCAGGTGTTTTTTTTTAACAGATGTGACTGTGGCTGCTCTCTTGTGAGCCCTGCTTGGTGCTTAACTTTTTTGTTATATGAGTACTTCATAACTGATTAGTATGTTCTAATTTTATTTTCTAGCTTCTTGCTATTGCTTGAATCTAAATATTCAGTATGCTCATTACATTTTAGTCTTACTAATAGCCTGCTTTAGCGTGAGCTTTAAATATTCTAGCACAAATCCATGGGCACAAGTTGCCTTCTCTTTTCCATCTTGTTCATCCTGGTTATGCTAATTGCATAATGAGCATTTTTGAAGCAACTTAATGTAAAAGGTGTGACTTTCAGTTAACCCAAAAGAACTTTCTACAGAGAAGGATAGCAAGGGAAAAAAGGTTTAATTATTATAATGACAGTTTAGGATGTTGGAATCATGCTCATAATCAGTGATTTTTCTGGTACTGCATCATAATTGTCACTTAGTTGTGACTGAAGCAAAGGGGTAGTGGGGATGATTTTAAGAGCTTCAGTAGCTATGGATCTAACTGTTCATAGAAGAATCCTGATTTTGCCTCCTCTTTGGGATGATATGAAATCTTAGTGCCCATTCACTATAAAGGAAATGAGATAGGTGGGGCTTAGAGAGCTGTGACTAGCCCAAGGTCACCCAGCTGGGTTCATGTGTAGAAGTGAGGAAACAAATCCAGTTCACCAGATTAGCATCCGCCACTCATGTGCAGGAGTGGGGAATCAAACCCGGTCCTCCAGATCAGAGTCCACCACTCCAAACCACCACTCTTAACCACTACACCACACTGGCTGTAGCTTGTGGTATGCAGCCTGCCTTCAATTTAATTGAGGATGAAAGATCCTTAACTCCTTTTTACTAAAACTATAAGAGTTTAGGATTGGATCCAAAGAACCGCTAATGGAATGATGCTGGAGGACCAGGATGTCTCCACCTCCCTGTTACTGCAGACCACTAATCCCCTCCCACCCCACAAATTCCCCAGGCATCAAGTCACTCTCAGGGAAAAACCACCCTCTCTTCCCCTGCCATTTCACTGGTGGAACAGGGTCTTTGGATAGCCAGTGTGGTATAGTGGTTAAGAGTGGTGGTTTGAAGCGGTGGACTCTGATCTGGAGAACCGGGTTTGATTCCCCACTCCTGCACATGAGCGGCGGAGACTAATTTGGTGAACTGGATTTGTTTCCCCCCTCCTACACATGAAGCCAGCTGGGTGACCTTGGGCTAGTCACAGCTCTCTCAGCCTCACCAGGGTGTCTGCTGTGGGGAGGGGAAGGGAAGGTGATTGTAAGCCGGTTTGAGTCTTCCTTAAGTGCTGGAGAAAGTCAGCATATAAAAACCAACTCCTCCTCCTCCTCCTCCTCCTCCTTCTTCTGTTACTAGCCCTATAGATGTTGGTAGGAATTTTGAGAAACGACTCTGCAGTCCAACCTAAGTAGTTTATCAGCAGAAGAAGAGGATGAAAGTTTCCTAAAGCGTGTTGGAGCCATAAAGAGTTAAAAAAAAGAAAAAGCTAAATGCATTTTTTATGCTGTCTAAATGGCATTATTAGTAGGAGATTGGAAGTCTTAAGAAATGAGCGTGTACACTCTGTTCATCAAAAAAATAAAATAAAATGCAACAATGCAGATTAGAGTTCAGAAGATCACAAAGCTGTAAATTAATAGGAATACAGTAGCATCTCAAGCCTTCAGCCATGACTATGTTTGCTCATACTTTCACTGACTGCTAGAATGTTGAGAGATCTTTTACTCCTTGTTTGGCGTGAGCTCTAAACCAAGGTTTGTTTGCCGTCCTTAATCTTGGAAATCTTGAAAGAGCAATTTGTGTTTCATCTCATCTCTCCTCTCGAGCTGGTTCCCAATGCTATATTGGCAGGCCACCAGGCAGTGAAGCAAAATCCCACTGTGAACGTAAAGGATAATGCTATACAGAAATGGTGAGACTATGTGTGTCAAACGAGATACTTAGCTAAGCGTATAAAATATTAACGTTCTATTTCATGCTCTAGTAGCTTGTTGCCTCGTGACACAGTTTTGTCGCTGTATACATGAAGAGCTGAATGAAAACAGAAAATAAGTTGCGCCAGAAGGGGAGGAAATGAAGAACTACGTGAACTTGCCAGATTGAGGGAAATCAGGCCACAGCTTTATTGATCGCTGATGCCTCCAGTCTTGGCACTGCATGAGTGGGGAACAAAGGCCGCCACTGACAGCCTAGTTGCTGACCTGGCTGTTGGGGACACATTTACTTTTTCTTTTTTCACTTTCAGTTTTGCGTACTTGGCGCAGAGCTGGGGAATCAAAGGAACTGTGCATATTTCGCGCAGTATTATTTTGTGGACGTGCTAGATCAATAAAACAGCTAAAGACACTTTCTGAGAAGCAGATACTGCGTTATCTGCTGTCAAATGGATTGGTCAATTGCGTGAGAGATGTGGCGACTTTTCTCTGTATAGTGTCAAGGGAAAATTAAATTTCATTTCCCCTTTTTAAAGTGTGAAGTGGTTGATGGATAGCCAGTGGCTGTTAAATCTAGGGAAAGGAACTGTGCGTATGCATGGGGCTGTGCTTGTATATCTCCTTGGTACCCATACATTTTCAGACTCCCCTACCAGCACCTTCAACCTCCACAGGAACTGCCTGATGTTGCAAAACATACTGTCTGGGGTGTGTGGCTCTGCCCGCTCCCCACACACATTTACCACACTGGGGAGACAAGCCGTCAGCTTCTCCTCAGCCCACTGACAGCAGCAATTGGAAGCAGCAGGCCAGGGAGACAGTAGAGGTACCAGCAGGAGCAGTAGAGAGGCAGCAAG
The DNA here is from genome assembly GCF_029931775.1 of Euleptes europaea. NCBI lineage: Eukaryota > Metazoa > Chordata > Lepidosauria > Squamata > Sphaerodactylidae > Euleptes > Euleptes europaea. Next base: position 78,663,327 of record NC_079316.1, read on the forward strand.
GCCCACAGCTGTGGCAGAACTAGGGCTGCCAACCTCTAGGTGGTGGCTGGAGATTTCCTGCTATTACAGCTGATCTCCAGCTGATAGAGATAAGTTCCCCTGGAGAAAATGGCTGCTTTGGCAATTGGACTCTATGCCATCGAAGTCCCTCCCCCATACAAACCCCATCAGGCTCCACCCCCAAAATCTCCAGGTATTTCCCATCCGGATCTGGCAACCCTAGGCAGAACGTGGTGCAGCAACTTGTGGCTGTGTGGGTGACGGGGTGGCCCAAATCTTAGCAGCTCAGCACATGGGCAGTAAAGGATGCTCCTTGGGGGAGAAAGGTGGAGGCTGGGACTCTCGGTGATGCTGGACCTCCAAATGACAGACTAGCTTCTGTATCCCAGGGCCTGGGCATGCTGGCAGGAGGGCAGAGCAAGGAAGGGATGGCCCTGTCCTTCCTACATCTAATGAGACCTAAAGCACTGACCCTTGAAGGAAGACAGGGGCAGGACTCCTCTGCCACCACTTCATTGGCTCAGGGCCCTGGCAATTGGGAGGGCCTGCCTCACAGGCAAGGGGAGTGGAGGACCTCGGGGTGCGCTTCCCCCAGGAAAGCCTTGAAAAGGCGGATTGATGAATTGCCAGGGAGGAAGAGCCAGGCCCTAGATGTGGATGGGAAAGTCCTGGAGAGAGCAGAGGAAAGGGACCAGGATGAATGTAAACCCACTTTCCCTCTTGCTTGTCTGAGATGCTCCTGAAGATCTTGCCAGGAAGAAAAGAAATAGTTAATGAATAGTTAAATTGTCGAATGAATACTAAATTGTGGAACTCCCTGCCCCAGGATGTGGTGATGGTTTCCAACATAGAAGGCTTGAAGATGGGAGTAGACATGTACATGGAGGAGAGGCTATTAGTCAAAATGGATACTAGTCATGATGCATACCTATTCTCTCCAGAATCAGAAGAGCATGCCTATTATATTAGGTGCTTTGGTACACAGGTGGGACAATGCTTCTGCAGTCATCTTGTTTGTGGGCTTCCTAGAGGCACCTGGTTGGCCACTGTGTGAACAGATGGCTGGACTTGATGGACCTTGGTCTGATCCAGCATGACCTTTCTTATGTTCTTATATTATTAAAGGAACCGTGGATGGCACTGTGGCCCTAGTCCCAGAGCTCCCAGAAGTGGACACATACATACTGAAACGTTGGAGACAAGTACATTTTATAACAGCACAGAGGACAGAATGTGAACTCACATTCATCAACTGACCAATTAATTTTTGAGAGTAATTCTTCAACACACTGGATTGTGTAGAGCAGGGGTGTCACACTCAATTGTTACAAGGGCCGGATAGGACATAAATGTCACTTGGTTGGGCTGGGCCATGCCTCGCCAGCCAACCCAGTAGGGGTGGTGGTGGCTGCCTTGGCTGACTCGGATAAGAGCTCTCAAGGGGCGAGATCCGGCCCTTGGGCCTTATGTTTGACAGCCATGGTGTAGAGAATCCTGTTTGAACAAGACTGTGTACAGATAAATCACAAACCCACCAACACCCAGTGGTAGCTTTTTCATGCAGAGTCCCCAGTGTTCAGTCCCCACTGTGTGTGTGTAAAGTGCCGTCAAGTCGCAGCCGACTTATGGCGACCCCTTTTGGAGTTTTCATGGCAAGAGACTAACAGAGGTGGTTTGCCAGTGCCTTCCTCTGCACAGCAACCCTGGACTTCCTTGGTGGTCTCCCATCCAAATACTAACCAGGCCTGACCCTGCTTAGCTTCTGAGATCTGACGAGATCACGCTAACCTGGGCCATCCAGGTCAGGGCCTCAGTCCCCACTATATCCAGTTAAAAAGATTGCAGATAGCAGGTGTTTGGGAAAGACTATTCTTCACTTGAAATCCTGGAGAGTTGCTGCCACTCAGAGCGGACAGTACCAAAGCAGGCATATCGCTTGGTATAAGGCAACCTCATAAGAGGATATGAAACTTAGATCAGGACATTATATAAGACATTATGCTTCTAGAAGTTTTTTTTTTTTTAAAAAAAACCTTTATATATTTCTCCAATGATGTAATCATATGAATGACAAGCTGAATGTTGCCCGTGCATGAGTGTAGGGCTGTCAATTCGGTTCGGCCCGAACTGAAAATCAGCCGAATTTCCCTTGATTCGGCGGTTTTTAGTTCGGGAGGAACTGAACTCAAAACTGGCGGGCAACTGGGGGGGCCGAATTCAGCGAGTTCGGGAGTTCGTGAATAAATTCGGCCAATTCGGGGCCGTCAGTAAGCAGCATAACCTTCAGTAAGCAGCATTCTCCTCCCCCAGCCAATCGGTGGCCAAGCTGGGTCTTCTTCTGGCCAATCAGTCAGGATTGAGTACTGGAGGAATCAGCTGATGTGCGGCCGGCCAGGGAAAGAGAGAGAGAGAGAGAGGGAAATCCTCATGTGTGTGTGAGGGGGTGCTTGTGCACATTCACTCCTTTCTGTGGCTGCAGGGGGCGCATTTTTTGGGGTACAGACCCCAAACTTTCAGGGGATATTCAGACAGGTTTTCTTAAGAGACCACCCAAGTTTTGTAAACATTGGGTCAGGGGGTCCCGAGATATGGGCTCCCCCGTTTTTCTTTCCATGGCTGCAGAGGGCGCATTTTTGGGTGTGCCGACCCCAAACTTTCAGCGGAGCATCAGACAAGGCTTCTTAAGATACCCCCCAAGTTTTGTAAACATTGGGTCAGGGCCCCCCGAGATATGGGCTCCACCCCTTTTTCCTCTCCCCCCTTTTCCATTTTCGTGGCTGCAGGGGGCGCTTTTTTGGGGGTGCAGCCCCCAAACTTTTATCATAGCTTCAGAGAATCCCTCTTAAGAGACCACCCAAGTTTTGTAAAGATGGGTTCAGTGGGGGCTGAAATATCGGCTCCCCCCTTTTCTCTTTCCGTGGCTGCAGGGGGCGCATTTTTGGGTGTGCCGACCCCAGACTTTCAGCGGAGCTTCAGTCAAGGCTTTTTAAGAGACCACCCAAGTTTTGTAAACATTGGGTCAGGCCCCCCCGAGATATGGGCTTTCCCCTTTTCCCTATTGGGATGAATGGATCACCCTCGAGAGATGCATACATATGGATCTTATATTGGATACAAATGGAATCATATTGGATTACCCAGCCTCCCAGCCCCTCCTGCTGGAACAGAAGACAGCCACAGTAAGACCCCTTTGGGGGCTTTAATCTATATTTTTTCTTTTCTGTGTGTGTGTGGGGGGGAAAGCAGAGTCTGTGTGTGTGTGTGGGGAGGGAGCAGTTTCTGTGGGTGGGGGGGAAGCCAAAGGGGGCTTTTGCCGGTTCTGCCTGGGGTGTGTGTTCCCCCTCCAGTCTCTCTCTCCCTGGTTTGAGGGGGGGCTTCATTTTTATTCTTCAGGTTTTTCCTCATTCATAAGATCAGTTAGGTTATTTTGATGCTTGCTCAAAACTGGTTTTCAAATGGTGACTTAAAGAATGCATCTGCCTGGTCCCAAGTCCAATGCAAAAGGAGAAATTCCACCCCCTCCTGCTCATTATGCATAGCTAGCTGCCTCTGTCCCTTTCCATGGTATGCAAACTCCCAGGTGTCAGGTGTTGCTTTGCACTGTTGCAAAGGTGTTGCATTACGTGCTTGTGTTGCTTTGCAGTTGTATTGTTTTGCAAAATTCTTCACACCTGCCCCGCCCTTTGCATGTTTGCAAAGGTGTTGCTTTTCAGTTGTGTTGCTTTGCAAAGTTCTTAGCACCTGCCCCGCCCTTGCTCTCATCAGCTGTTTGTCGGCCGGGAGCTTTGTGCGTGGGCGGCAAGCTCTGCTGAGAGATACACATTAAGGGTGGGGGGGACCCCTTTCAGGGCCCATATCTCAGCCCCCCCTGACCCAATCTTTACAAAACTTGGGGAGTCTTTCAATATACGTCCTTTGAAGCTCTGCTGAAAGTTTGGGACCTCTAAGCCCAAAAATGCCCCCCCCAGAGCCGCGGAAAGGCACGGTTGTGTTTTTAATGGCTTTATTCGGCCGAATTTTTTTCCGAACTTTGAATTCCCGCCGAATTGAACGGATCCGAAGTGGGGGAGTTCGGACTTCGGCACGTACCGAACCCACAAGGGCCAAATTCGGCCGAATCCGAACTGTACCGAATTTTTTTTTTTGACAGCCCTACATGAGTGAGGTTGTTTGGCTTCAAGGAATGTCTCTGGAAAATGGCTAATCTTTCCAATGTGATGCTGATCCGTTATAAATAAACTCACTTGACATGGTGCACTCTCTAGGAAGCTGCTGATAAACAAAACCATGTGCATTTATTTTAGGGGAATTAAAACTGAAGAGAATGTGTGAGGTTTACTCAAGCTGTGTATCATGATGTCGTACATAACTTACCACTCAGCCAAATTGAAATGATTTTGAATGGCATAAGTGTTTTTATTAGCATTAAGGGACTAACCAGCAAGTAAACACTAAATCATTTTTGACATCCGTGCTGTTGTGGTTTATAAAACAGTACCAGAGTACCCTAGAGATGAGCCTGCTGTAGATCTAATGTTGCAGTGAGTGTTGTAAACTTTGTATGCAACAACAACAACAAAATAACAACAGTGGAAATCCTTTATTCAATTTATGATTGATTTGTCTGTTTTGGTGTATTTTAACATGTAGTTTTTAGGTATATCTGTGGTTGAAAATTCAGTTTTCCTTCATAATTATCTGCACATCTGTGTTATCGGATGTGATGTGCTTTTATTAAATGAAATACATTGATAGTTCTATGTAATTCATATATTGGAATGAGTGGGAATGATTCAGATAATCAAGTGGGCATATTTCCATTAGCAGAAACTGTGGACTTATTTGCATGTGGAAACACATTTATTCCAAATATATTCTACATGCTATACACATAGCCATGGGAGCTATAGATGAATGGCCCATTTTGTATCGGAAAAAACATTTCCAGTGAGGACAATCACAACTTGAGAATGGAGTGACTCATCTCCTGATTCCTGTAGTAAGAAAGAAGATGCTTTGCTTTTAATAAATAAAATGTGATATATATGACTTGAGTGGTATTCCACACCTTTCCCTAGCAACCTGTTACACCAATTATTTGTTTCCACGAAATATAGTTAAATAAAAAGAAATCCCATAATTCCTCTGCTCTCATTCTATTCGCCTATTTTGTCAATACACAGAATTTGCCAAAATTTAGTGTTCTTCTTCCCAGTTCAAATAAAAAGGTTTAGGGGATTTTTCATTTTGGTGACAAAAAAGTATGCTAGAGTTGAAGTTATACAATTCTATGGTATCTGAAATATTTAATAATATTTCTGATTTCCAGCTATGGTTGCCCTCTTCGCCACTGGTGGGAGTTTTTTGGAGTGGAGCCTGAGAAGGGCGGGGTTTGGGGAGGGAGGGACTTCAATGCCATAGAGTCCAATTGCCAAAGTGGCCATTTTCTCCAGGTGAACTGATCTCTATTGGCTGGAGATCAGTTGTAATAGCAGGAGATCTCCAGCTTGTACCTGGAGGCTGGCAACCCTATTGATCAGGGACTTAAAGCACCCTCGAGAGATAGATGCATTAACTGTAATGTGAAGGTCAACACTAGGCCATTTAACAAAAAAACAGTCTGTTTTTTCTAGAATGTTTACCAATAACCACATAATGGTCAGCTATGGGTTCAGTTGACAGAGTGAAATATAAGCTGCCAAAGATGACAACATGCTCAAATATGCAAATACAACTTCTGGACATGCATTTTATTTCTGCATGCCTTATAATGGGGACAAGGAAGCATAGCTTATATACATTTCAGCCTTTCACAGTCCTAGAAAAAACACACAGAAAAACAGAACTGCTTTATACTGAACACTGTTGCCCACTGGCAAAGTCTGTCCCTGAGTGTTAGACTAGGATCTGGGGCACCCAGGTGAGAATGCCCACTTTGCTGTGACTTTGGGCCAGTCCCACACTCTCAAACTAACCCAGCTCACAGTGTTATTGTGAGAGTTAAATGGAAGAGAGGAGAAAGATGTAAGCCGCTTTAGATTCTCCTCGGGGAGCTATGCAGGGTATAAATAAATTAAACAATAAATAATATATGATGGCTCTTACTTTAAGGAGAACTAGTTGCCTGAACTTCCAGCCTCATGGTGAGCTGAAAGTTATTCTTCATAAGTTACATCAGTTTCTCCTGAAACTGACTGTGGAGGGTGGGGGGAGGTGATGTCATGCTAGAGCATCACCCCCATCTCAATGATGTCACTTCCAGCTTGTGCCAGAAGTGATGCCATTGCACCAGGGACACTGATTGCCCAACCCACCTCCCCCATCTCCTGCTGGTTGACAGGCCATGCCTGGGAACCCTATTTGGGAGACATACAGGAACAGAAAGATTCTTTCCACTTTCAGGAGTCTCAGAGCTCCTTGAGAAGTGCATCTGACTCTTGGACAAGTTCTGTGTAAATGGAGAGAAGGGGGAGGGAGAAAATCCATTCCACCTGGCATGAATGAAGGGCCCCTTTTCTCTAGATTCTGTGCCATGAACAATGTATTAGGTAAAAGAAAGGGGACTATGTTGAGTATCCAGTGAAAAGTAATCATGAAAAAAAAGATTTGTGGAAGCTGCATGACAGCAATTGGCCCTGTCAGAGGTTTTATTGACAATGAAGGTAGATGGGCATGGGAGAGGGGGAATATAGTATACTGTATATGGAACAAAATGTCCCTGTTGGTGTTGTATTAAAATAAATTAAAGTAGATACTCATTATAGTGTTTCCTGAGTCTAGTCCTGCTAATCCTTTTTCTTGAAGCAGCAAAATATTTTTCTGATATTGATTGCCAAAAAATCAATGTGTTTTTTTCTTCAACTCCCTTCTACAGCTGGGCCTTTGGAGCTGCCTCTCTTTGAACTGATACCATCACAGAGACAGGTGGTTTTTCATGGTGATCGCTTGCCATTCCAGTGTACAGCAACGTTCCTTGATAACACAACACAGGTTCATTGGTATCACGATGGTCACCTGGTTGAAACGGATGATGAGAGAGGCATGTTTGTGGAAGACAGTATAACACATGACTGTTGTTTAATTACACGGTAAAGTATTTTTTTTTAAATTTATTAAACTATCCAGATGCCTCTTTTTGGATTTAAGGCCCCTCAAACAGCTGCTATATTAATGGCTTAGAGATAATGTGGTATCATAGATAGCTCACGACTGAATATAAGAGGAATTTCCAGCAGTACTAAATTGAATCAACATTTTGGGTAGGAGTCAAGTCAGCATTTCTGGGATGAGGAAGCACGGAGTGCAAAGGAACTTCTGCTCGTTCCAAAGGGCATGATTTTTGGAATTCCCCCCTTTCATTGCAGCTGTCCCATGGTACATAGCATGCTGTTCCTGAAGTTGCTGATGAATGGCATAATGAAGGAGGAAAAGATAAATATTCTGCTGGTGAAGCTGGCTTACAGCTGTTTGGATTAGGGTTGTGCAAAAAAAATATCGGTAAATTTCGTGTTCAGGTTTATTGGGCCCGACTTTTTCGGGTAAACTGAATAACCATACTGGTAAAGGGGTATTTCGGCTTTATTTCCGGGTTTACCGAAAAGGTTTGGGCCCACTATAGTCTATGGGGATTTTCCCCCCAAAGCTCCTGTGGGGGCATTTTTGGAGGTAGAGTTCCCAAAGGGACTCTCCTTGCATGAACCTCGACGTTTGGTGAAGATTGGGTCAGGGGGTCCAATTATATGGGGTCTGGGAAGTGTTGCCCCCTCCTTCATAGAGGTATGGTAAAGTTTACAATGCTTCTCTATGGAGGAGGGGATGACCCCTTGCAGACCCCATGAAATTGGATCCCTTGACCCAATCTTCACCAAACTTTGGGGTTTATGCAAGGAGGGTCTCATGAAGCTATGCTAGGCATTTGGTTACACCACCTCCAAAAATGCTTCTCCCAGAGCTCATTTTAAAAAATCTCAAAGGGAAAAGCTTGAGGAAAGCTGAAAAAAGCCGAATACGTATTCAGCTGATCCAGTGATCGACTATCGGGCTTCAGCTTTATTCCCAGGGTTTGGTATTCAGTAAAACCAAAACTCAAATATTGCTGAAACAGCTAATTTTGGGTTTATTTTTTATTTGGGTTTATAGATATGCACAACCCTAGTTTGGATCCACCCCTTTGACTTCAGCTTCTTATGCTACTGAATTGTTAAGTGGCAATTGATCCATTGTGGTTGGCACAACCTGTGACCATGGGGTCAAGCACAGCTCACTTTCCATGCATGGTGGTCTTCCGTGAGCTTGAGAAGCTTCTTGTTTTTGCAGCCTGCTTAGGACTGGAAAAACGAGGAGTCCACAGTAGATTCTGCAGGTGTGTTATTATCAGTTGACAGGCTGATAAAGATTTCAGAAATCATCTTTCTGAGCTGCTAACTCAGATCCAAACTGTAGCCTAAATCCTTCCTGAATTAATACTTGTTTTTCTCGTTCGCTTGGTGAAATTGGTCACCAGGGACCCCTGCAATGCAATATTAGATAAATTTGACTTATTGAAAAGGTGTGCTTGAAAGATAATACAAAAGTACTCACTCTCAAAGAGCAGAGTGGAAAAGGGAGTGGAATGTCTCCCTTATGGAACATTCAGTACATTTGTAATGAATTTCGGCTCTGCTTCCTTATGCTTCAGTTAGCTGCTGATTTTTTTTCTTTTTTAACATTTTTATAGCAGATTCAGGGCCAGAGGTTTTCCTGAAACATTCACTCATTTTTGACAGCATATCTCAGGATTTCAGTTATGATTATAAATTATAGTGATTCTGCCAATAAAGTCACCTATTGATTATGTGTTAAATATCGCTTTTGTACACACACACGGCAAAATAATGTTCTTGTACAATAAAGCAGATCGATTGTTGAAGCAGATAAGGCCAAGATTAGGGCTGTCGATTCGGTTTGTCCTGAACCAAAAAACAGCCGAATTTCCCCTGATTCGGTGGTTTTTAGTTTGGATGGAACCGAACTCAAAAAAGGCGGGAAAATGGGGAGCTGAATTCAGCGAGTTCGGGGTGTTCGGCGAATAAATTCGGCAAATTCGGGGTTCGGGGCAGCAGCATAATCGTCAGTTAGTAAGCAGCATTCTCCTGCGGCCAATCGGTGGCCAAGCTGGGTCTTCTTCCCCACCCTTAACGTGCATCTCTGACAATGGGGGTTTGCAATTAGCAGAGCTTGCCGCCCACGCCCAAAGCTCCCAGCCCCGACAAACAGCTGAGCTGCGGGGAGCAAGGGCGGGGCAGGTGAGAAGAAGATGGAACAGAAGACATCCACAGTAAGACCCATTTTGGGGCTTTTCTCTATAATTTTTCTCCTGTCTGTGTGTGTGTGGGGAGCAGTTTCTGTGGGTGGGTGGGAAGCCAAAGGGGGCTTTTGCCTGTTCTGTGGGGGGGTGCCCCCTAAGTCTCTCTCTCCCTGGTTTGAGGGGGGGGGCTTCAGTTGTGTGTCCTCAGGTTTTCCCTCATTCATAAGATCTGTTAGGTCTATTTTAATGCTTGCTCAAAACTGGTTTTCAAATTGTGACTTAAAGAATGCATTTGCCTGGTCCTGAGTACGATGCAAAAGGGGAAATTCCACCCCTCCTGCTCCTTATGCATAGCTAGTGCCTCTGTCCCTTTCCATGGTTTGCAAACTCCCAGGTGTCAGGTGTTGCTTTGCATGGCTGCAAACGTGTTGCTTTGCATGGTTTGCATGGCTGCAAATGTGTTGCTTTGCATGGTTTGCATGGCTGCAAATGTGTTGCTTTGCATGGTTTGCAAACTTCTTCTCACCTGCCCCACCCTTGCTCCCCGCAGCTCAGCTGTTTGTCGGGGCTGGGAGCTTTGGGCGTGGGCAGCAAGCTCTGCTAATTGCAAACCCCCATTGTCAGAGATGCACATTAAGGAGGGGGGACCCCTTTCGGGGCCCATATTTCAGCCCCCCTGACCCAATCTTTACAAAACTTGGGGGTTCTTGCAAGAAGGGTCCCCTCAAGCTACGCTGAAAGTTTGGGACCTCTACCCCAAAAAATGCCCCCCCCGAGCCGCAGAAAGGCACGATTGTGTTTTTAATGGCTTTATTCGGCCGAATTTTTCTCCGAACTCCGGATCTCATGCCAAATTGCACGGACCCGAAGCGGGGGAGTTCAGACTTCAGCATTTCCCGAATAAAAACGGGCCGAATTTTGCCGAATCTAAATTTTACCGATTTTTTTTTCAACAGCCCTAGCCAAGATACCGCAGGCAGATATGCATGAAGGTCTCCCCAATAACCCAATGTAAGCGGCTCTGGGATTTTTCAGAGAGAAAAAATAATGTATAAAAAAGTAATATTTGCCAATTTTGTTCCAGAATAAGACTGTGCATATACTGAAAGCAGCACAAAACAATACTGTAATGTACATCAGACACAGAGGGGAAGTATCATTGGTCACTGCTGCAATAATGCTGTAGAAGTTCAAAAATGTTTTATCGTCTTTCTAAGAGATCACAAGATTAAACTTGGTGGATTTGTCTAGTAAATACACCTTGTATTCGGCAGGCAGAGATGCTTGGTTTTTGGCTGCTTATGAATTACCCCTTTTACCATTTTGGTTAAGTCTAGAGGTTGTTTGATATTGTGCTATTGTAAGCATTCACTTAGTGGGTTTTCCTGGCTAGACCCTGTACAAATATACCCCAGAATCTGTTCTTCCATTGTAGCAGTCTTTGGGGCATATTTTCAGGTTGTGCAGGGTGCATTCCGTTTAAATGAAGAGAGCCCACAATAAACTGGAATCAGCCCTGTTAGTGAAGTTTGTGTAAGAATTTTTCTTCTTTACCTCTGTAGTTAATTTACAGTGTGATCCTAACCAGACTTGCATCTAACTCCACTGAAGTTGATGGACTTCGAAAGGTATAACTCTGTTTAGGATTGCGCTGTTATTGAAACCGACAAATTACTTTCAGGCTGCTTCAAACAGTTTTCAGTTGCTGCCCTGCCACTTTCTGTTATTGATTGGAAGGATCAATCACTCATGGTTGCTTTGTATTCTTTGTGTCTGGTAGAATACAAAGAAAAATGAGCCATACTAGTTATATCACATTTTTCCTACCTCAACCAACTTAATTTACCTAAAATGCTATCAGTTGTGAGAAATAAATTATTTATGCATCATTTAAAATTTGGAGGGTTTTAAAATTTTCTTTCTTTTTCTTTCTTTCTTTCTTTCTTTCTTTCTTTCTTTCTTTCTTTCTTTCTTTCTTTCTTTCTTTCTTTCTTTCTTTCCTTCCTTCCTTCCTTCCTTCCTTCCTTCCTTCCTTCCTTCCTTCCTTCCTTCCTTCCTTCCTTCCTTCCTTCCCTCCCTCCCTCCCTCCTTCCTTCCTTCCTTCCTTCCTTCCTTCCTTCCTTCCTTCCTTCCTTCCTTCCTTCCTTCCTTCCTTCCTTCCTTCCTTCCTTCCTTCCTGATTTTTACCCAATTGACAGCTCTTGATAAAGCGGTATTGGTGGGGGGAGACCTTGTTGTTACAACTGGTCACATTGCCTAGGCAGGCCAGTTCTCAAAGCCGCATGCATTGGCGTACATTCTAATGGTTAGTCAGTGTGAGCATGCTGCGAACCCAGAAAATCATGCTTTATTAATTTAATGCCCAAGAGTACTAACTAAGATCTGCCAACTCACATTAATCTGTGTTTTTTTAAACTTGGATATCAAAGGGCAATGGTTACTTCCTATGTCTTTACCTCTGTAATAAAATCAGAAGATGTACCACTGAATTTTTGCTTTTATTTGCAACAATTTTATTTTACACTATACAAAATTGTGTTAGTACTTCTTTTTAAAAAATTGAATGAAGTGTGGGACCAGGGGAAGGTAGATTTAATAATGCCAGGTTTCTGCTGCACCACAAAATAAAAATAATTAACACTGTTCTGATAGATCTAATTAAATTACAAAATACCTGCTGCTTAAATCACTGGATAGATATTGCTTTCCTTTCCCTTCCCTTTTTTTTGAAGCCACAGACATCATATATTGTTTGCAACCCATCATAAATCTAACCTTCTGAGAGATGAGATAAAATTTACCATATCTTAATAACAAATCTGAAGCTTTATTACAGATTTTTGTTATTGTCGTTGCTGTCCTTTCTATACTTCACACTGTTGCAGAATAATATCCACATATTATGTATTACAATATTGTGGTCTAGGATTGCTTTTGAATGCTGTGCTGAATGTATCTCCAAAAGGCAACGTATTTGGCATTAAGAACATAAGAAAGAACATAAGAAAAGCCCTACTGGATCAGACTAAGGCCCATCAAGTCCAGCAGTCTGTTCACACAGTGGCCAATTAGGTGCCTCAAGGAAGCCCACAAACAAGACGACTGCAGCAGCACCAGCCTGCCTGTGTTCCAGAGCACCCAATATAATAGGCATGCTCCTCTGATACTAGAGAGAATAGGTATGCAGCATGACTAGTATCCATTTTAACTAATAGCCACAAATACCCCTTTCCTCCATGAATATGTCCACTCCCCTCTTAAAGCCTTCCAAGTTGGCAGCCATCACCACATCCTGGGGCAGGGAGTTCCACAATTTAACTATGCATTGTGTGAAAAAATACTTCCTTTTATCTGTTTTGAATCTCTCACCCTCCAGCTTCAACAGATGACCTCGCATTCTAGTATTATGGGAGAGGGAGAAAAACTTCTCCCTGTCCACTCTTTCCATGCATAATTTTATAGACCTCTATCATGTCACCCCTTAGCCGCCTTCTTTCCAAGCTAAACAGCCCTAAGCGTCTTAACCGCTCCCCATAGGACAGTTGCTGTAGTCCCCTAATCATTTTGGTTGCTCTTTCCTGCACCTTCTCAAGCTCTGTAATATCCTTTTTTAGGTGCAGTGACCAGAACTGTACACAGTATTCCTGTGGTCTCACCAAAGATTTGTACAAGGACAGTATGATATCAGCAGTTTTATTCTCTATTCCTCGTCTAATTATGGCCAGCATGGAATTTGCTTTTTTTACAGCAGCCGCACACTGGGTTGACATCTTTATTGAGCTATCCACTACCACCCCAAGATCCCTTTCTTGATCTGTTGCTGCCAGCACAGATCCCATCAGTGTATATGTGAAGTTGGGATTTTTTGCCCCAATATGCATCACTTTACACTTGCTCACATTGAATCTCTTTTGCCATTTTAATGCCCATTCTTCCAGTATGCAGAGATCCTTCTGGAGCTCTTCACAGTCCGAATTTGCTTTAACCACCCTAAATAATTTGGTGTCATCTGCAAACTTGGCTACTTCACTGTTTGACCCCAACTCCAGGTCACTGATGAACAGGTTGAAAAGCACCGGTCCCAACACAGATCCCTGAGGGACCCCACTGCTCACATCCCGCCATTGGGAGAACCGACCATTGATTCCTACTCTCTGCTTCCTATTTTTCAGCCAGCTCTCAATCCATAAGAGGACTTGTCCTCTTATCCCATGACTATGAAGTTTGCTTAGCAGTCTCTGGTGGGGGACTTTGTCGAAAGCTTTTTGGAAATCCAAATACACAATGTCCACAGGCTCATTTCTGTCCACATGCTTATTGACGCTTTAAAAAAACTCTAATAGGTTAGTGAGACAGGACCTACCCTTACAGAAGCCATGTTGGGTTTTGCTCAGCAGACCCTGCCCTTCTATATGCTTGACAATTGTATCTTTAATAATGCTTTCCATCAATTTACCCGGAACAGACGTTAAGCTAACTGGCCTGTAATTTCCTGGGTCCCCCCTGGAACCTTTTTTATAAATGGGTGTTGCATTGGCGATTCTCCAGTCCTCTGGTACAGAGGCTGATCGAAGGGACATATTACATATCTTTGTTAGAAATTCAGCAATGTCCCATTTGAGTTCTTGAAGAACTCTAGGATGAATACCGTTTGGTCTCTGTGACTTGTTAGCTTGCAGTTTGTCTAGACCAGTGGTTCCCAACCTGTGGGTCGCAACCCCCATGGGGGTCACAAAGTGTTTTCTGGGGGGTCGTCGCTGGTCGCTTTTTCCTTCCTGCCCGCCTTCCAGCAGCTGGGCGCGACCTCCTGAGGGCAGGGGGGCGCCAGCCTCCCTCTCGCCTCCCGGCTCCCCTCCTCCTCCTTCTCCTCCTCCGCCACCTCTCGTTCCCTGGGTCCAAGGCCCCAGCGCCTCCACCGCCGCTCAGCTCAGCCTCGGCAGCCCGGTGGCAGCGGCCCCTCCTCTTCCTCCTCTTCCACACAGCCAAGCAGGCAGTTCCTTCCCTGCCCTCCTCTTCCTTTCCTGGTCTGCCCCTTCCCTTCCTGCCGCTGGGATCGCAGGAAGGAGGAGGCAGGGATGGGAGAGGACTTCTCTTCTTCCCCCCCTTCTTCCTCCTCCTCCTCCTGCTTTCCTTCCCCGGCTCCTGGGACGATAGAGTCTTGTTTGGGGGGCTTCCTAGAGGCACCTGGTTTGGCCCCTGTGTGAATAGATGGCTGGACTCGATGGGCCTTGGTCTGATCCAGCCGGGCCTTTTCTTATGTTCTTAGGATCTCCTGCGGCAGTGACCTTGCTTTGCCTCCCCTTCCCGGAGGGGGGGGGGAGAAACAACAAGGTTGGGAGGTTGAAGAAAACAAAACAGGCGATAATGGGGAGGGAGACTAAAAGGCGACTGCAGCGTGGTCGCTATTCTGGCCTTCCGGTGTGCCTTTCTTTTGGGCGGGCCTGAAAAATTTGAGAAAAAACATAAATATTCAGAAAACTATCTAAAATTTGGCTTTACCACCTTGATCAGCAATGGCATAGAGAAGCCACAATGCGTTTTGTGCAATGTTGTTCTCAGTGCTGAATCTATGAAACCTTCAAAACTCAAACGTCACTTAGAGACAAAACACTCAGCCACGAATTTTGAAGTTGGTTACCCAGATGCAAGCATGTTAGGCAGCTCCCTATGCCCTTTCGGCCCCAGACGCCGGTGGCCAGGATGGCGTTGCTGCGCCTGGTTTTTAGCAGGCACAGCCTCGCTGCTTTCAATGGGGGGAAAGGCCCTGTTAAACAAAACCAAAAAAAAAGCCGCAAAACGGCTTTTTGTTTTGTTCATCGGCGTATGGGGAATTGCCTTAGGAGATGCCTCGCCTGCGCCTTCTCCCCGCCATTCCTGTACTCCGATTCTCAGGAATGTATGGTAAATTTCCTACAATAATTGAAATAGTGTGGTTCTATCAAGTCTCATTCATATATTTTCTATGCCATATGCAATGACAACATGCAACAAACATGTTCTCAGGAGCTGAAGTTAGCTGAGGTGGGAATCATGTTTTTGAATACATGAGTGGCTGTCTAATGAAGAGTAGGCTTGGCAGCTTTTGGTTTTATAGCACAATTTCATTTGAAAGGTGCAGACAGAATAGCATTTGAGCAGGGGTAGACTGAGAAAGATGAACAGGAATCAGTGAGGGTTCTAGTCTGGTGTATCATGAGTCTCCTGTTTTAAATTAATCTTCTGAGTTAATCTCACTGTGCGTTTGAACTGGAAGAAAGCATATGTGTCAAGTATACAAGAGAAAGAGAACCCACTGTTCTTGAAGAATGACAGGCTTATTTATTATAGCTAAGGCTGACAACGGTGTCCAATGTAGCTATATGAATAAATGATGCAGCCTTTCCAGCGATACGAAGCTGTGATAAGCGTTGTGATCAGAGCGCTCTTCATCAAAGATGATAAACACTCAACAAAGCCCTGGTGCTGCAAATGGCTGAATGGTATTTTTATGTCCATACTGATAGGTATTTGTTAGATATAATGAATAGGGAAAACAAGGAGGTGCTCTTTCAGCCAGCTCCGGCAGCTGTGGCTACATGCCATTATTTCAGGGGTTTTTTTAAGGAGTTTGTCACCTTGTATTTTGAAAAACAGTTTTCTGACTCAAGAAACATGGACTATAACATTAAAGGCAAGCCAGGCTTGGGGTAAGCTCCTTCACAGGATATTCAAACGCCACACCTTCAAACTGTCAACAAAACTGACGCTGTACTGTGTTGCAGAGATGACAGTCCTTTGTAGAGGATTTGATACAATGACGTGATTCTGAAACAGTGTAAAAGATGTTGCACATTCTGCGTTCACTTTGTTTTGAAGGTCTGCTGGCACGACAAAAAATGTCAAACATTACAGTCCAATAAAGAATTAAAACATCCAGCATTTCTGGGACTGGTGATCAAAGTTCAGCCAAGAGGCACATGCCTAGTGGAAGAGGGTTCTCTGTCATGAGCTGAAACCTGGAAAAACAATGAAAAGTGGCCAGTTAAAATGGTTCAGGTCAACGCATAAGCCGGAGCTTATGTTGTATAAAAAATGATTCATGGGCAGTGACAACCTAGAATGTAGAATGCCTGTCAATAAAAATGGTAATGGTTGTAAATATTTCAAGGAAGACTGCTGAGAGACTGGCTCAGTAAAAATTTCAGTTGTCATATTCAGCCAGGCGGTACTGATATGGAAACTATTCACCACAATCAGATGAGCCAGTAGTCTTTCCAAAACAAAGATGGATACCTAATGAAAAGATGCCAAGTGAAAGCATATCCTGATGGATATATGGCAAGAGTACAAATGTATTAAAAGCTTCTTCTTCTTCTTCTTCTTCTTCTTCTTTCATAACTCCATGGAATTAACACTAAAGTCCCTCTTGAGCTACACACTGAGAATAATCTTTAAGGAGTTGAAGGTAGTACAACAGAGTTTTTGTTGGCTTTGGTGTAAGCACTTATTTTTTTTGTCCTAATATACTACCCGATGAAATTGATCTGGCACTACAAAAAACTCTAAAACCTGTTTGATGCCAGTGTGACACAGAAACAGTGAATGTACTCACCACAAGCAACTATGGTACTTCCTCACTACTTTCCCATTCTCCAGCGTGAGTTGCAATTTTCTCTCAGGTAAAATAACAGTACAGAAGTGGCTAAGGTATAACATCTACTTGCTCACTAAGTGGAATGTTTGGTCTAGAGACTCTTGGTATCTAACTGAGAAAGAAAATTGCTGTTTGTTTTCAGTAAAACATGAGAGGCAGGGACAGCTTAGATTTGCTGTTGTTATGGAGAAAAGGATTACACAAAGGGAGAAAACTACACAGTGAGTGTAAGACTTCGTGGCCCAGGGGCTGCTACCCCACACAAGCATTCTGTTTTTGTTTTTTAAACTCAGCAGTGAAACAGCAAGGATCAACGGTAGGGTTATCAATAGGGTTACCAGGTGGCTTGGAATGGCAGGCAATTGCCCGCCAATCCATCTGCTGGATGACAGCAAGGAACGTGTGCGCTCACGGCCATGAGCAACGCGATCCCATAATTTCTGGTTTACTTCTGGGAAGCCGCAGTGCGACGAGACGATTTCCCACTCAAACAGGGCTCTGACTGGTAAATTGTTGTGCTGTGGATGGTTGCTTCCAGAAGTAAACCGGAAATGATGGGATTGTGTTGCTCGTGGCCATGTGCTCATGATCCCCATCCCCAAAATCTCCCACTGGAGGAGAGGGGGGACCTGGCAACCCTAGTTACCAATCTCAAGGTGGGACCTGTGGTTCTTCCAGAATTATAACTGATCTCCAGACTACAGTGATCCGCGTGGAAATGGCAACGTCAAGAAGCGGCCATTGGCATCACATTCGTGCTGAGCTCCCTCCCCTCCTCAAACTCCCTCCCCACTCCACCCCCATTTCGAGGAATTTCCCAAACTGGAGCTGGTAACCCTGCCCTGCAGCTAAAAGGAATAAAATGTACCATTAAAAAACAACAACTATTGCCTCAGTATGTATACAGTGAAATAATTAACTCACAGAAAGACAGACATAAGGCCAAAGTAGACAAGATCTGATAGATAAGTGATGCAAGGTCTCTTGATATGTTTTAGTTTTCCTTAATAGCAACCAAGGGGGCCCTAGTGTGGGTCACACACATGAACACACATGAAGCTGCCTTATAATGAATCAGACCCTCAGTCCATCAAAGTCAGTACTGTCTACTCTGACCCGCAGCAGCTCCCCAGGATCTCAGGCAGAGGTATTTCACATCACCTTCTTGCCCAGTCCCTTTAATTGGGGATGCCAGGAATTGAACCTGGGACCTTTTGCATGCCAAGCAGATGCTCTACCCCTGAGCCATAGCCCCTCCCCTGCTGTGCTGGGAAAGGGTTTATTTTTGTTACTAGAGACAGCATAACAATTCAACAAGCTCTTCTTTGTTCTTTCTGCCCATGTCACATTCTGAAGAACAGAATTTGCACTGAAATTTCCCATGCAGTTTACTCATAAAATACTACCAAACAAATAGTTTGCCCCCCCGACACACTCTAATTTAAGTTTCTCACAGCAGTATGTTATATGTTATTTCATTCACAATCTTCTGTTCTTTTGACATTTGCTGCATTTCTAAACTTGATTCCAATCCATTACAGGAGCTCTGCAGTACAGATTGTACTGGGTGGGGCTTTTTCAGTGGTGGCACCTTTCCTGTGGAATGATCTTCCTTTTGAGGCTCACCTGCTCCATTCTCTTTTAGGCACCAGGCCAAAATGTTGCTTTTTACCCAGCTTTTTTAATGAATAGTTTGCTTCTAGCCTGTGAACTATTTCTGGAGTCTTTAAAGCTTCTCTGTGGGTGGGTTTTTAATGGCTAACAACTTTCGTAGTGCTTTTATTGTGTTTTAATTTGTAAGCTGCTTCCAGCAGGTTCCCTAGAGAGATTGCATAGGCATTTTTTAGATAAATTAAAAAAACTGTCAGGACAAATGAAAGGGCTACTCTCAGGTTCAAAGATGGATGTATTCTTCTCCTGCTTGTAGATACCTGCAGCTGTGGTGGGTGACCAGTAGTCTTTGACTGCTGCACGTATAGGGAGAAAGCAGCTCTGGCTAACAAGTGAAACCATAATGCAGTTTTAGAAAGGTAAGCGTCCACGTACACAGTGGGTTCATGGAATATTGAACAAAGGAGCAGTTGCCTGATCAGTTGATAATATTTGAGCAGTCACTTTACTGGGGTGTCAACTCTTGCTGGACTTGATGAGCAAATGATCCAATTTAAAATAACTCCTGAGACTGATCCTAAATTTGACATTTACTGACCAGTGATCCAAAGCTGAAATCACAGGATCAAACACCTGTGGGCAAAAGAGAATAAGAAAGTTCATCAGAAGAAGAAAGCATCTTCCTAAACGGTGGACTCTATTCCCTGTTGCTTATTGTGGATTTTGGACATGTTTAGATATATTTGCCCATTCAGGGCATTTAAAGCTGGTTTGTTGTAGTTATTGTTGTTACTATTATGTTTTCAGTTATCTTGTTTGAATTTGGTATTATTGAATTTATCAGAGATTAGCCAGCCTGCTGTTGTGTTTTGCAGACCAACTTAATGTAAGGCAGCTTCCTATGCAGCTGTTCTGAATAACTAGTAGAATGCAAGAGGGCTCTGCTACCATATTTAATAGAACTTTAGACAAAGCACCCCATCTTTTCCAGTGCTCCCATATTATCTTGAATTCTTAACCATTCCAACTTTTCGAAGACTTTCCTCTTGGCCAGACATAATGCCTTACCCCCACAATGAATTAGCTGGCAGATTTTTGAAAACCCCAAACAGAGTCTGCCCATGTGGAAAGGCAAAGACAGAAACACTTATCCATTTTTTATTCAGTTGTGATTTATATTCTTCTATAAGATCTTCTTTGATTACTCCATTGATTTCACACTTTCCTGTATGTTCTCATGACTACCACTTAATCTATCTGCTGTCTGGCTGTTACTCTATCTGTAGTTTACTACTTAACAGCCACTTTGACGATACGCCGAAAGTTATAATCAAGTTATGCCTAAATGCTGATTTGCATACAGGCACTCTTTTTGCAGTGGAACTGGAGGAATAGAACTTCAAATCTCCCAAGAAGAAAAGAAAGAGGAGTAGTAAGCCGAACACAGATGGTGGCGTTCCTGACTGTGGTACCATCTGCCTTTTGATCCTAGGAGGAATTGGAGGAGGAGATGGATGATTTCGGGACTCGGACTGAAGGGGAGCCCCAGACATTTTACCCCTCTAATGGTAGACCACATGATTGCCTAGGTGATCTCATGTGAGCTTGAACCTGTAACTGGAAGAAAATCCTACCACACCCTTTTGAAATGTGAACATATGCATTGTTGTTTCTGTACACAGGAATCCTCAAAAATAATACACCAAAGTTCTGAAGCTTTAAAAGCCCAACCAATGCAGAAGCTGCCTTGAATTAAGTCAGGTCATGTCCTTGGTTCCATACATACAGAAAAGGTAATCCATGGTTTTTCTTTCCAGAGTACCCACTAGCCTCCTAGTGGAAGGATGGGGATGGATTTCACCCACTAACAGGGTCTTCTGGGATCCTAGCTGGGATCAAAAAACGAATCTAGAATAGATTAGCACAGAGCCAGCATGATGTAGTGGTTAATAGCAGTGGTTGGGAGCAGTGGACTCTAATCTGGAGAACCGGGTTTGATTTCCCACTCCACATGAGCAGCGGATGCTAATCTGGCGAACCGGGTTGGTTTTCCCACGCCTGCACATGAAGCCTGCTGGGTGACCTTGGGCTAGTCACAGCTCTCAACAAGTTCCCTTGGCTCCACCTACCTCATAGGGTGTCTGTTGTGAGGAGGGGAAGGGAAGGTGATTGTAAGCAGGTTTGAGTCTTCCCTAGATGGTGAGGAAAGTTGGCATATAAAAAGCAACTCTTCTTTTTCTTCTTCTAGCAATGCTAACATGGGGCAAATGAGTGGCTTGTGGAGCATATTGTTGCTCAGAAGATTAACTATAAAGAATGCACATAGCTAAGTGGGAGGACATTGCTTATATTGGGTCATATAAGACAAATGGAAGGTATATGACAAAAAGAATGCTGCTTGGCAATAGTCACTGGTTGGCATCCTATATTCTGGTGGTTTGATTGTTTTACTGTGTTGGTCATAGACGACAATTGTTAACCTCCTCTTCAACTACCATAATTCTGGAACAAAATTGTTCATCCTTTAAAGGATGCAACATAATACAGCTGCCACACTCTGGGCAAGATAGCGCTTCAGCCACAAGTAGGTTTCCAAATGGAACACTGCCTTACAATCATGCAACAAAGAATGACTTTGAAATTAATTAGAGTGGCGAACTCTGTTGGCTGCCTTTTTCTCGCTGTTCCCAAGGGTATGCAATCAAATAATCAAGGATTATCAAAAGGAGATTAGCACGTTTTATTCATCGACTTGGAAATATTCTACTTACAAAGCTTTTGAGCAGGGTTTAAAAAAAATATTAGACTGTTGTTGTTGACCGATACCTGTTGTGGGCTGGGTTGATAAACCCAGAGGCAACTGGATTACATCAAAGTAACCATAATTATGAATGTAAAAAGAGCTGAGGTAGGGAATGAGCCTCAGTGGCAGAGCCTCTACTTGACATGCAGAAGGTCCCAGGTTCAATCCCCAGCGTCTCCAGCTAAAAGGGTAAGTGGTGATGTGAAAGACCTCCACCTGAGATCCTGGATAGTTGCTGTCAGCCTGAGCAGACAATACTGACCTTGATTGGCTGATGGTCTGATTCAGTGTAAGGTGGCTTCATGTGTTAAATAAATAAAGTTGCCAGGTCCCTCTTCGCTACCGGCAGGAGATTTTGGAGGCGGAGCCTGAAGAGGGCAGGGTTTGGGGAGGGGAGGGACTTCAATGCCATAGAGTCCAATTGCCAAAGCAGCCATTTTCTCCAGCTGAACTGATCTCTGTTGGCTGGAGATCAGTTGTAATAGCAGGAGATCTCCAGCTAGTAGCTGGAGTTGGCAACCCTGTAAATAAACGAAAGCAACGGTGCAAACATGCTTGTCTTCTGGCACATCCAGTGGATACTACTCTTTCTGTGGGCCATAACTGCATATTTAGAGGTATGCATCTGCATAAGCAGTGTTTTTAGAAGAGTGAATGAAAATACATGTGGTCTGAGTTAGGCACCACTATTGTTTGTGATATTGCAATGGGTCCTGTTGCCAAGAAGCCTCAGTTTTGGTTTGTCTTTTTCCTCCATCATCCACTGTGGGACACTCCTCTCTTCCCCCTGTCTTTGCAGGGCCAATAAACAAGTTTTGGGCCAATCAGCATCATGAGGTCAGGAAAGCCATCAGAGCAATCAGGAACATGTTCAATCTTATCCCACTTGCTGAGGAAAATAGCATGAGAAGTTGAGTCTTGCCCAGTATCTGGCTCTAATTGTTAATCACTAATTAACCTTTATCTGTAAAGGGGTTCTGCTGTGTTAGCATTCTGCCAAAGAAAGACCCATGCTCATATTTACTTTCTCTGCAAATAGTTTTGACTGTCCCAGTATTGTAGTTAAGATTTTGAGGGCTTGCCTGCTAAATGCCACATGAATCACACTTGGATTGCCTTTGAACACACCCTCTCTCTGCCTGAAGTCTTCATCTGTTTCCTTACTTGGAAAATCCACAGGACCTTCTGCCACCTCCTATTCCATGCCCTTTCTCAGTTAAAGGACACCCCTGTCTCACTCTCCTTACTCCTCCCATCTTTCCAAGCCTGGACAAAAAATATGGGTTTTTTTTTCTTTTCACAAGTCTCTTGGCCCATGCCCAAGATCTATCCTCAAAATGCACTTTCAAACCACCCCTGTTTGTAGTGTTGCTAACCTTCAAATGAAGGTTGGAGATCTCTGGGAATTTCAAGTTAGCTACAGGCTACAGAGATTGGTTCTCCTGGAGGCAATGGCAGCTTTAGAGGGTAGTCTCTATGGTCTTTTATGCATTAACGGATTCCTTAATACCGTTGTGTGGGTTACTGCACAGATTGGCAGCATTCCTTAAGCTTGGCAGAAATCCTAAATCAGCATCTCTTAGGAGTGAGAAATTTGTAGTGCCTTGGAGGGAGGGGGAATTCCCAATTTGTGTGGTGAGCACTCCACACACAAGGCTTGACACATGGAATTATTTAAAGCATCTTTTGTGTAACAGCTGAAATAAGTAAACCAGCCCTGAGAACTGCATTTTTTAAATTAAGTGAACATACTGCAACACAGCCTTTACTAATTGTACATTGAACTAGAAGAATACTGTATCCAGTTTTGGGCTCTACAATTTAAGAAAGATGTTGACAAGCTGGAGCGTGTCCAGAGGAGGGCGACCAGAATGGTCAAAGGTCTGGAATCCATGCCCTATGAGGAGAAACTTAGGGAGCTGGGTTTGTTTAGTTTGGAGAAGAGAAGGTTGAGAGGAGACATGATAGCCATGTTTAAATATTTGAAGGGATGTCATGTTGATGAGGGAACTAGCTTGTTCTCTGTTTCTTCAGAGACTAGGACATGGAGTAATGGATTTAAACTAATGGAAAAACGATTCCACCTAAACATTAGGAAGAACTTCCTGACGGTGAGAGCTGTTCGATGGTGGAATGCACTGCCTCTGAGGGTGGTGGAGTCCCTGTCTTTGGAGGTCTTTAAGCAGAGGCTGGATGGCCATCTGTCGAGAGTGCTTTGATTGTGGGATCCTGCATGGTGTGGGGAGGGTTGGGGTCACTGGGGATGTGGGGGGGGAGGTAGTTGTTAATTTCCTGCATTGTGCAGGGGTTGGACTAGATGACCCTGGTGGTCCCTTCCAACTCTATGATTCTATGATTTTATGAATGTTATATGTTTCCTTGTGATGCATGTGGGAAGCATGTCATGCATTTGCGTTTAACCCAGCTCTCAGTAAAAACAGCTGGTGAACGTTTGTACATCCAAGAAGCTGCATAAGCCTGAACTATACTTCAATTTATTCTCACATTTTTTTCTTGGTGTTTATTACTGTTCATTAAAAATCTTGCTATAATGAGGTTTAGTGCATGGATAAATAAGTAATTATGTATGGCAGGGAAAGGAGTCTTCTAAAGTTAGCCTATGTGAAAATGCTTCTCTGCATCTGATGCTCATGGGAGTGTTTTCACCACAGAATTGGTACCCTACTAGGTGAAGGTTCAGTTGTCTAGGAAGCACCCATGTGTAGGGTTGCCAACCTCCAGGTACTAGCTGGAGATCTCCTGCTATTACAGCTGTTCTCCAGCTGATAGAGATCAGTTCACCTGGAGGAATTGGCCACTTCAGCAATTGGACTCTATGGCATTGAAGTCCCTCCCCTCCCCAAACCCCGACCTCCTCAGGCTTTGCCCCCAAAATGTCCAGTTATTTCTCAACTCGAAGCTGGCAACCCTACCTATGTGATCATGTGAGTGTATACACGTGGGCCACTCACAGAAAAAGGGCTCTTACCCCTTCTCTTTGTCAGGCCATTGAAGTCAGCAAGTTTATTGGTTTTAAATTTGTACGTTCTCTCTTGATTTTCAGCGTTTTAACCTTTTGAACTTCATTTTGTGCATCAACAGTGCACACTGGGGACACCGTTCACTTTTGAAATTCTTTGTTCATATCAATAATTGATGGTATCTTGGAATAGATGTAGGCAATGTAAGCTTTTTGCTTAAACTGTGGGAAAGAAACCTGTTTATCTGTTTTTCTTTCTGTAGGAGAGAGATTGTGTATGTGTGTGTGAGCGCGCGCACGTATGAACCGTCTTCCTAGCCCAATAATTTGTTTTCCTTTCTCTACCAGAAATGAGATTGAATTTTCATGATTCATACAAGAAATTAGGTCAGATTCTGAAAATCTTTTGCAGGAAATGAGAACTTAAATATGCTACTGTGGCCTCTTTGTTTTTGCTTACTTTTATCTCTGACATTTAAATGACCATTAGCATGCAACATAATCACTGCAAAGATATTATGGCAGTACAGTGAAGGAACAGCTTTACATCACTAGGCCTGGCACGGATCTGTTCAATTAGTAATGCATAGCTGTAATGGTAAAAATGCACACTCAAAAAAACGTTGCCCTAGATTAGGTATTCAAAACAGGTTTCTCTGTGTTGAGCTTCTACATTGGCAGTGACCAACACTGTAGGCTACAGTAGAGTGTTATGTCCGCTTTTCAGAATTAATTTCTACTGTACATTATAAATTTTGAATATACCAATCATTATATTTAAGTAAGGTGGCCATCAAGCATACATTTCATATTCTTTTTTGTTGTGGCAATAAGGAAACTTCATCTATTGTAATGGGGATGTATCATCAATTCATATTTAATATAGTCATAGCGTTGCCCTTTTGTATGTGAATCTCATAATGCACTTGTCCAAACATATCTACACTACTGCAGGAACCATGCAATCCTGAAAGGGGGGAAGAAATGGGTGAGGAGGCGACATATCCCGTACGGCGGTGTATATGCCACTTACGATGTCTAAACTGGCATGGATGCCAATGCAGAGGCACCTATGCCACTGCAGGGGATCTGTGCAGCAGTGTGAGCCACAGGCAACAGCTCAGCCTCACCGGCAGCTTATCTCCTGCACAAGGGCACGTGCCGGCACCAAAGGGGGTGTTCCCGGGGATAGAGCTGCCTTTAGGCAGCTTCCAAAGCCTTTCTAGTCCGGGAACGCCCCTTTTTACAGGCACAAAAAAGGCAGGTGTAGCCCCATGAAACCATTTTTACCAGTATGTGTGTTCCCTCCCCCCCCCCCGGCTTTTTTTCCAGATATCTGAAAATTTTCAGCTCCTTTATACTCAATGGGGAATCTTTTTGGGGCTCTGGAGGGGTTTTTTTTTAAAGATAGAAGCAGATTCCCCATAGACTTCAATGGAGGCATCTGTAAAAGGGGATGTATTGCTCTTTGGGAAGTCCTGAAAAGCCTCCCCCGCTGCCAAACATTTTTGGGTTTTTCAGATTCGGCTTTTTCTGCTCCAGTCAAATGGTGCCTTTTTCCGACTGAAAAAAAAAAAGCCAAAAAGGATTTCCCCCCAGCTTTTTTCGGTTCGGCATAACCAAATGCACACCCATACTCTCCCAGCTCTCGTCTAGTCACCAAGTTCCATGGTAAACCGGGGGGGGGGGGGCTGGTTTACGTCCCAGGGCAGGAGTGGTCATAGTGGGCAGTAGTATAACCATCCCGGAGACTGAGCCCAAACTCACATCCCCCATTTTAACCTCCCCTGAAGTTTGCAAAAAAATTAAGTTAGCAAAGATAATACAGTAGCAAAAGGAAACTCCTCAACATTTTACAGAACTTTGTTTCTTAGTTGCTATAGTGTTTCTATGGAGAGTAAGATCTATTCATCACTTGCTATGTCCAGATGGTGAGTTGTTTCACCAAGATACCTACTTCCCTTGCAATATTTTGCAGAGTATAAATTAATTCATGATTTGCCAGATGGTTCTTACTCCACTCACTGTGCAGAGTCTCTTGAACTATGTTCTGACTGTTTCTTACTACGTTTACATCAACACTTTGGTCATTCAAGGCTCCTTGAAGACATAGTAAGGAATGTCAGCTTTGAAAATTGGAAATTTCCTTTAATTTTACCCTTTGAACTATAATATTGGTGTAAAAAATGCAATGCCTTGTGTCGCTGTCCTTTCTAAATTTGAAGAAGGGGTTATTTGTAAGGGTCATTCACTGTTGTAATGTATTGCACAGTGTTGATACCCTGGGATATATTGCTCTTTGGTACACAGGGTAAACACGGGATAAAAGCAGCAATTCCAATCAGCATCAGTAACATTATCATACACTTAGATAACTAAAGCAAATCTATAATTGATTCAGGATTTTTTAAAGATCATGTGTTACAAAGTGAGGCGACAGAAAGCTAGTAGATAGAATAGTGTAGTGGCTAAAGTATCAGACTGGGATCTGAATGTCCTTGGGCCAGTCTCACTCACTTTAACCTACTTTGCAGGATTGTTACTGTTGTGAGGCGAAAATGGAGGAGGGTAGAATGATGTTGAACCTCAGGTCCCCAACGAAGAGAAAAGTGAGGTATAAATAAATAGCCGGGAAGAATAGTTTCTTGTTAATAGAGAGCAAGCAGCCATGTTTTGACAAGAGTGATGAGCATCAGAGATGTTAGCAGCACTGGACTTGTCTTTTCCCAGCCAGCATAGCAGGTCTTGGAGGAGTGATTTCTTGAGCCAACCTATGTTAGAAGAAAGGACAATAGAAGCTTATCTCTAAGGGTTAGAAGAAATCCCATTTTTTGATTCTGTCAGGTCATTTATGCATGGGAGTTTTACCTGAGGTTCGTTGCTCGCTGGACCCACACTTTCCTGTTGGGAATCTATGCACCAGCAGTCTCCAAGCTCAAATCGTCCCTGCCCCTTTAAATGCTGCTTTGTAATTGGCTTACTTTGCAGTGTTTACTGTGACAGAAAGTCCCTCCAAAACCCAATTGCCAAATAAAAAAGCATTTTAAGAGGAAAAAACAAAAAATGGAGCAATCTGAAAGGGGAAGGGAGAAATTCAAACCTCGTTTTTAAAAAGCCTTTCTTCTGCTCATAAAGAGCCCCAAAGACGCAGGAAGCATTTGAATCCCTGCCTCTTTACATGCTGCTTTGTAACTGGTTGCATGATTTCTGTGATAGAAACCAAGCTTAGGTGTCCCGCACTAAAACCTCGGTTTTAGCTGCTCAGTATAGTTAGGATCATTATGGGATAAATATGTAACATACAGAATGAACTGGTGTTTTTTTTATCTGTTGAGAGCCGGTGTGTCTAAAGTATCTGACTAGGATCTGGGAAATCCAGTTTAATATAGCTGGTCTGTCATGGAAGCATGCTGGGTCACCTTGGGCCAGCCATACTCTCAGCCTCACCTATCTCATAGGGTTGTTTTGAGGATAAAATGGATGAGAGGAGAGTGCTGTATGATGGTTTGAGTCACCTTTGGGAAGAAAGGCTGGGTATAAATGAAGTAAATAAATTTGTTTACATGCAACAAACTGGATCAAGGGCGGCAGTTTGCTTCAGGAGAAACCATTTTCAGGATGAGTGTGTAGCAGAACATTCTATGGGTAGCAAAAAGGACTGTAGTGTCTCAGACTATAGGTAGGGCCAGGGGATTAAATTTTTGAATGTTTGAAAATGTGTACCTAAAAAAGGCACAATGCAGGAAGTCCGTGTGGTGTAGTAGTTAAAAGTGTTGAGCTGGGACTAGGGTGACTTCCATTCATATCCCCACTCAAACCTTCAGGCTGTCACACTGTCTCCACCTAATTTACCTCATGGGATTGCTACCAGGATAAAATAGAGAAAGAGATATCCATGTACCCCACCCTGAGTTTCTGGCAGGAAGAGTGGCATAAAAATGTGATAGATAATTACAGCTGGCGTGGAACATTTCTCCTCTGCGTTTGATATCTGGACATGTTCTTTTCAACATAGAGAACAAACTAGAAAGTTCATACAAATCTGAGACCCAGAGCCAAAGGGAAAAGCAATTTTATGCCTAGTTGAGAAGTCATAAAGCGAAAGGAAAAGTCATCCAACCTCACCTTCATTGTGGAAGGTGTTAAGTGCCCTGTTGCTCCAAATTAGCTTCAATGACCCTGTTGTCATCTGAGATGTCTAGGTTCTATACTTTGCATTGTAATGTATTTCTCACAAAAGAGGGGAATACTTTCCGCTGACATTTTTGTATATTCAGAAAGCATCAGTAAGCATTTGGCTGGAAATCTACAGTTAATAAAGAAACGACCATCAATCAACTCTAACAGATTTTCTCTTGGATATTTAATTTAAAGGTATTAACAACCATCATAACTCAAACTCCAGGGAGTGAACACAAGTGAGTTAGGCAGTGGTGACTTCTTATGCAAGGGTTTAACAGCACAGTGCATCCCTAAGAAGGAAAGTATATTGTGAGGTTAATTCCAAAAGCACACTTGGGATTTGCCATCTTTGTAAGTTAAGGGCTGCAGCTAAGTAGAATAAACTGTGCTTTGTTTAAAGTTACAGCAGATGGATAACACTGAATCTTCCCAAGATATAATCACTTAGTGGAACTGTTTTGACCCAAAGCTATTTACCACAATTTTCCGGCATACTTTCTCTGGAAGAGCAAAACCATGATTAGTATACAGAGGTTGACTACCACCATTTTGTTTAAAAGAAATCATTACAATGTTGAAATCTGTTGGATTCATCACTTCATTTGTCAGTGAAAGGTTTTTTATATTTAATTTTTATATCTTCTCCCTTTACATAAAGTCAAACCAAGTTATATTGTGTTAATGGTATAGCCCTGTGTTGGCGAACCTATGGCACGCGTGCCGCAAGCGGCACACCAAGCCCTCTCTGTGGGCACGCGCGGAGCCCTCGCGTCTGCCTAGGGCTGTGCCCTGTTGCCGTGGTGCGGTGCTCCTTCTCCCCAAGCCCATGCTCCCCAAGCCTGTGCTGGCGCCCTCCCTCTCCTTGCACCTGGGGCAAACTCCTCCCTCTCTCTCAGCTGAGCTGCAGCCGTTTGGGCACTCGGTGTCTAAAAGGTTCGCCATCACTGGTATAGCCCACAAAATGGGACAATAAATAAGTCAATGTTCATCTTAGAGGGATTAATTTAATTAAAATATATTCTATATTTAAAGTTACAGCAGACGCATAGCATTGAATCCTCACACAATATACTCATATTGTGGAAGTCATTAATTAAATAAGTCAATGTTGTAGTTGCAAGGATTAATTTATCAAGCTTTTTTATAACAAAATTGGGTTACTAACAGTTTCAGGGTTAGACTTGGGGAAATTGAAAGGATCATATCCCACAGAAAAGCTCATGGGAGGAGTTGATAGAATAGACTTTCCTCCGCTTACCCCCAGCACCCCATTGCTTGGCATGAAAATGCTCTCCCAGAGTTGGGGTCCCCTCATGAACAAGATGCACCACAATACAGGAAGGGGGGAGAAAGAATTGAGAGAAATTAACTTTACCCCTTTTTCTGCTGGCAGCTTGTGGTACATTTTATTCACAGGGATTCCGTGGCCCTCAAGGAGGTTTCTGGGACAAGCAGCAGGCTTCTGGGAATATGGGAAAATCCGCTGTGCCAACTCCCTCCATGAGCTTATTGCCAAGATCCAGCCCTAAATTCTTTCTTCCCCCCCTTAAAATTCTGAGGAACCAATTAGTCTCATGAAACTGTTCGGATTTCTTTGTTTAATGGCCACATTCTAGTACAGAGGTAAGAGCAATTAAGACTGTCAGGAGGCCTAAGCATGCTTTACTTTTTGTTGGGTCAGGGCCAGTAGCTTTGCCAGTGGCCATTCTTAATTTTGGAGAAATATAATTTTCAAAGAATGATTTATTTTTAATATGCCACTGAATTCTCAAAGTAGACTTGGGTGGCAGGCTTGGGTGGCAGGCCGTTGCATAACTGGATGCATAACAGGACTGGGTGCCGAACTTACTGCTATTCAGAAGATTCTAAAATACATCTCTGATACTGTGAGCTGCACCGTGCATGTCCAGAAGCCTCTATTTAAAAAAAATCTTAATACAATACTTTAATGGTTTGGGGTATGGAGGACAGGCACATGATTGTATATAAATAAGTTAAAAGACCATGGAACAATGGTGCCTCCTGGAGGGTTATAGGACTCTGTCTAATGAAGAGTTTTCAGAACATTTTGGTTATGGCAATAATTTGTCTACTTTCGATCTTCTTGTAGTGAACTTGTCTTGTCGAGCATTGATACTGATGCAACAGGAATGTGGGAATGTATGGTCAACAACTCCTACGGAAGTATCTCCAAGCAAGTAGAGATTGTGGTACTGGAAACAGCTGCCCCCTACTGTCCGGCTGAAAGGATAATTAACAATAAAGGAGATTTCAGGTATGACTTGCTTCTTGCTAAGATTTACAAATGACCAGTGAGAGCTCATCTTTGAGGTCTGTTGGGCTCTGGCTTGCAGGTGGGGCTGCCATATGCCTGCTGAGTTACCCACTGGCACCCAGTGGCCGGCAGGACGGGGGGGAAACATTGTCACTGGTGGTGTGACATCACTTCTGGGGAAAAACCTGGAGCTGACACCGCACCTCTCTAGGAATCACTGGAAATGCTATGGTAAAACCACAGAGTCTTTGGTGATTTAGAGAGAAGACTAAGCGAGTGACTGGCCAAGGCTACTCAGTGAGCTTCATGGCAAAGGGATTTGAATCAGACTCTTCCTAGTCTGCCACTCCAGTCATAATGCCAGTCTGCTTCTGGTATCGTTGCTGGGGTGTTAGCAGCAGCTCAATGTCTATGAAAGTGATTTCATAAAGAAACTAAATGTATAACTAAAATGGCCTGCGCTGACAGAAAGATTTCTCTGAAGGAAGATTATGGATTGGATCCTGCATATTTGTTTCCCTAATGGCAGCACTTTTCCCTGGCATAAGAAGCCTCCTGCTAGCCCAAGAGGAGCTTTTGTTTCAGCAGAGAGCTCCTTGCGATGAAGGAAAGCACCACCATTAGTGAAATGACTCTGCAGGATTCAGCCCTCATTTTCAATTAATAAACCCCACCCAAAGCTGAACATTTCATATCGTGGTTCCCATAGAGAAGAGATTTGGTGTGATCCTGAAGTCAGTTTATGAATTTAAATAGCCAGCTTTTGATTGAAAGTACAATTGATTTTACAATGGCAGCCTGCCACTTCCAATAATGTATTAACATATATAAGTGAACTGTAGGAGGATGCCCATATGGAGCATTTGTCTTCTCCTGGTTCTACGGTAGGGTTGCCAACCTCCAGGTGGCGGCTGGAGATCTCCCCCGTTACAGCTGATCTCCAGGCGACAGAGATCACTTCCCCTGGAGAAAATGGCCACTTTGGCAATTGGACTCTACGGCATTGAAGTCCCTCCCCTCTCCAAACCCCACCCTCCTCAGGCTCTACCCCCAAAATCTCCAGGTATTTCCCTACCTGGAACCAGCAACCCTATTCTACAATCATCTATTTCTATTATGTGGGCTGGCAAGCAGGGAACCATTGTGTGTAGAATTGCTTGGTGCCTGTAGAGCAGTGGTTCCCAACCTTTTTTTGACCAGGGACCACTAGGACTTTTTTGTTCGGTGCAGGGACCCCAAGGTTCAAAATAAAAATTCAGAGAATTTGAAAATAAACTTTAATCATAACTGTTAGTTAAACATTAAACTTAGAATAATATTTGAATATATTTTTTATAATAGAGAACTTTTAATTGTAAATCAATGTGATTTTTGAGTTTGCATCCTTTTTACAAGCTGGGCAATTCTGGGGCTAATACTGTTGCTCAGAGCTACACGAATATCATCACTTGCTTCCAATCGATTTCTTGTCGTGTTCTTAATTATAAGCAAAGCAGAAAACCCTTGTTTGCATAAATAAGTTGTGGAGAAGAGCATAAGATATGGCAAGGCGAATCCTCGAACTGTAGGATATGAAATTGCTTTTTTACACCAGAACTCTTCAAGAGAAACTGATTCAAACGCATCCTTACAGTGCCTATCATTTTGGAAATCAATGAGCTCTTCCTGGATTGCTTCTGCAACCTCTTCAACAGCAATACCAAAAGGATTGCGAATCAGCTTTTGGGTATCTTTTGATTCTGTCTGGTTATATTCCAGGAAGTAACGGTGGAATTCATCGACCAGCATTTGTAGATGACATCTGATGTTGTCTTGTATATTTGCGGTGATCATGTCATCTTTACTATCATCGACCAGTGCTTTTAATGTCACAAAGGCAGAATAATTGTTTTCGCCTACCCATAATTGAAGTTTGCAAATAAAGGCACGCAGGTTATCTTCAAACATAAAAATGGTTCCCACACCTGCTAAATTTATGTTTCCAGAACCTTGCAACTGTAAGTTTAGTTTATTCAAATGTGAGAAAATATCCACAAGATAAGCCAAATGCATCTGACTTTTCGAATCAGAAAACAGCTCTAGTAAATCTTTAATTTTCTTCTCGTCTAGAAACAGCTCAACCTCTTTTCTTAGTTCAAATAACCTTCCTAGCATATTGCCTTTCAATAGCCAACGAACTTTGGTGTGGAAAAGAAGAGTCTCATGATCGGAGTCCATTTCAGTGCACAGTTTTTTAAAAAGGCGTGTATTTAAGGCGCT
The DNA here is from genome assembly GCF_029931775.1 of Euleptes europaea. Lineage (NCBI taxonomy): Eukaryota > Metazoa > Chordata > Lepidosauria > Squamata > Sphaerodactylidae > Euleptes > Euleptes europaea. Next base: position 78,696,356 of record NC_079316.1, read on the forward strand.
GCTTTTAATAACATTGACCACTTTTATGGCCATTTCCGTGGTATTAACAAGGCTTTTAGGAAGAGTCTTGGAAGCTAACGCCTGACGATGTATGATACAATGAGTTGTTATTGCTAAAGGATTCTTCTGTTTTATTAATGTTGCTAGACCAGAGCGTGATCCTAACATGGCTGGAGCGCCATCCGTACAGAAGCCGGCGAGCTTTTCCTACATAATGCTATATTTCGCAAAATACTCTGCTATTATATTCATGACGTCGATACCTTTTGACGTCATTTCCAGTTTCCGCGAAATCAATAATTCCTCTTTAATAGTGTTGTTGTCATCTAAAAAGCGGACAAATACGAGCAACTGACTGCAATTAGAAAAGTCTGTCGATTCATCACACTGCAAAGTGAAACATGGCAAATTTTTTATTTTCGAAACAAGCTGCTCCTCGATGTCATTTGACATAATTTCAATTCAAGCTTTTACCATGTTGTTCGATAGAGGTATTTCTTGTATTTTCGTTTTGGCTTCCATCCCTAAAACCTCTTCGACAGCTATCATCAAACAAGGTTTGACGAGTGTTTCTCCTATTGTGTGTGGTTGTGTGAGGCTCGCTTGCACCCTCCCCTGGCCTCCCCGCACCCGCATGTTCCTTACTTGTCGCATGCCGCTCCCGCGAGTCACCACCGCACGCTGCCGCGCTCTGCGCCCACAAGCCGCCGCCATGCCGCCCGCGTAAATATTAATTTATTATGGGTTTATAACTTTGTTTCGCGGACCCCTGATTTAGTTCTCATGGATCCCTGGGGGTCCACGGACCCCTGGTTGGGAACCAGTGCTGTAGAGGGTAAGAACTGTAGCACACATGCATTTAGTCCCCGAAACAGGGGTCACGTGGGCCTGTCCTGAACTTCTGTATATCTTTTTTGGTAAACAACTCTAATGACATGACCCAAGTCCTCTTAAAGCACAATGTTAAAGGAAGCAAAAAAGCTGCTTGCTACTAGGCACATTATATTACCAGTTCAATCTACAAGCACCCTTAGGAGGCAGAAGGGAATAATACACAATGAGTATGAAACACCCCTTCCTTTTTCATATAGTTCATAAGAAAGGGGGGGGGGGAAGAGCCCTGCTACATCTAGTCCAACAATCCTTTTTCCAGCAGTGTTAGCCAGATGCTAGTTTGGGTGTTAACAATTTGCAGTGGAAATGAAATTCTTCCTTCCCCTTTATTTTATCCTTAAACAGTGATTCAGATTCAGATTTACGGCCCTTAGCCAGATAAAACCAGAAACATGGACTAAAATATTCTTACAAACAAAAAATTACAGTCCGAGTCTTATACCACTTAAAAAGAGAAATAACAGCTGAGACTCATCTGCCAATTGGGCTAAGAGACGTTTCTATGGCATCACATTTTCATTGCTGCCGAGCAAAATTTCGCAACCTGTAAAGTGATTGGAGGATTATCCCCTTGTAGGAGCAACTCAGTCTTTTCTCCTGCCCTGTCAGGTCCCATTCTCAATAAGAGGGGCTCAATAAACCTAGAATGAGGTAATGTGTAAAAATTACAGTTTAGGAGGGCGTGCTCAATAGTTTCTAAGTCCCCTGATTTACAAGGGAAGAATCTCTCCTCCCTGGGTATCTTCTTAAATCTAGCATAGCAGAGGGTAAGGCTGCACACCTGGCCAGGGTAAAGGCCCCTCTATAATTATTTATCTCTAAGCAGTGGAGATAGGCTGCGCTTAAACAGTGTAATTAGCATTGAGTTTGGGAGTTCTTGCCAGCTCTGGAAAAAATGCATGCTGTTTTCACCACACTTACCAGGCTGTCTGTATAAGACTTACAGAACAGAAGGAATCTTTCGGGGGTGAGGGTGGGGAGTAAAAGCCCATGTTTTCCTTTGAAAAGTTGAAGAAGTGATTGTCACTGCAGCCTTCGTTTCTACTCAGCACAAAAAAGTTCAACTTGAGGTGCTCTTTAATGAGTCACTTTGAAAATATATTAGATAAACTTGTACTGACTGCTACACAATGCAGCTTTCATTAAGAAACCCTTCACTCCCTTGCCAGTAAATGTCATTCTCTTCTTTATAAATAAAAGATATATAAATGCTCAGCTAACGCCAAAGGCGTTGTGCCGTTTCATTTTCTATCAATCAAAAAGCATAGGAATTCACATTTCTGTCCTATTGATCATCTCTCAGAAAGTCCACACAAATTTATTTTAGAAACTTACATCAAAAGCATACTGCGTCCATAGATTTCCTTTGGCATTTCAAAGAAATGAATACAGAATTATAGAGAACATCTTTGCGACTCAAGTTAACATTCGTACCTGAAGCTTTCTTGAAAGATTTCTCCTCTCGGATGCAGCTTACATGCCAATAATTTATCATGAAAAGGTCTTTTTGGGGTTTTGATATTATAGCAAACACGCAGGAAGCAAGATATAACCACCACAAAAAGAAAACTAAAAAAAGAACAGTTTATTTTAGAGGAAGGAGAAGCATTAAATGTAATGGAAAGGTTGAGGCTTTTGCGCTGACAGGCCCAGGTGGTATTTGTAATTGAAAACTTGCTGTAATTCAAGCTTCGGTGAACAAAACCTATTATGAGGTGGAGGCTGGTTTTTCTTTTTGAGGTTTGTTTGGGTTCTTTTTCATCTCGTTATAAGAGATTTTTAAAAATGTTTTTAGCTTAAAATTGCATCCCAGTCTTCCCATGTATTAAACTATTATCTTCTAGTTCTGTAAGGAGTACATTCCTTCCAGGGGAGCCTGATTTCATCTTTGGAAGCCGTTACCATGCATTTGACGTTACTATAACGGACTGCAAGCATGGCTAGCCCTTCAGTAAATAAGCTGCATGACAGTTCACTCCAAGTGAGTCTCAGCCCAGAAGCAAGACAGAAGTGGCTTGTGGTTCTTTCTGCTTTTAATTATTTACAAAACCCTCCCTGTGGTTCACATTGCATCCAGAGATCTTTCACCTCCATAATAAATCATTTCAGAGGCCATCCAGGTGCAGAATATGAAGACTTCTCCTGGTAGAGTTTTGTTTAGAATTGAAAAGGCATGGCTAACTTAGAATCTGTCGGTACATATCAAAACTGCATCTTTAAAAGTTCTTTTTTAAAAAAATAAGGCTTTAATGCTAAGTAATTTCATGTCTTTTTGTGTAATACTATATATTACATATAGGGTTGCCAACCTCCAGGAACTAACTGGAGATCTACTGCTATTACAACTGATCTCCAGCTGATAGAGATCAGTTTGCCTGGAGAAAATTGCCACTTTGGCAATTGGACACTATAGCATAGAAGTCCCTCTCCTCCCCAAACCCTGCCCTCCCCAAACCCTGCCCTGTCGGCTGGAGATCAGTTGTAATAGTGGAAGATCTCCAGCTACAACCTGGAGGTTGGCAACCCAAATGTAAATACATTATTATAATATCAAAGCTAGGGCTTTCTTTGTGATGGCACTCAAGATATTCACAGCAGAATTTGTGGAAATGGACACAACCTTATATATGAGTACTGGCCCGTTGTTAATACACACAAAAAAGGACTGATCAAACCCATGGTAGAACTTGTTTCTGAGATATTAAAAGGAAGTGTGTTGTAGGATCCGTGGCACCAGTCCTCACACACCAGGGTGCAGTTTGGCTGAAGTGTAGGGTTGCCAACCTCCAGGTAGTAGCTGGCGATCTGCTATTACAACTGATCTCCAGAGATAAATTCACCTGGAGAACATGGCTGCTTTGGCAATTGGACTCTAGGGCATTGAAGTCCTTCCTTTCTCCAAACCCACCCTCCTCAGGCTCCATCTCAAAAAACTCCCGCCAATGTCGAAGAGGGACCTGGCAACCCTACTGCAGTGCCTTGGTTTCCGACAGAGAGAGGCAGATGTTGAGCACCTCTGTATTCCTTACCTTCTGACCAGGAAGCCAAAGCTGCTCTGCCCTCACTGCCCTCCTCCCTTAGACCTTTTAAAGGCCCTAGCCAGGCCTAGGAGCACAACCATTGGCTCCCCTCTACCCAGAAGCCCTATGGGGGCACAACCAAGCCTGTGAGGGACCAATAGTGCCATCTAAGCAATTTCTGCCCTGCATAATGTTAAGGTTGTTTGTTATTATTTTTGCTTGTAGGTGGCCCAAGACTCTGGCAGGAATAATTGCTTACCACTCATGTCTCCAGTATTCACTCAATTCAGTTTCCCTTCTGAATGGAGCAGAAAAGCCAAAAGCATGGCGTAAGTGTAATCGCACTGGTCGGTGGGCTGAAGAAAGCTATTCTGAATGTCCTTATTCTCAAGAAGCAACTCAAGTCCTTCATGGCTTTAGTCAGGTAAAATGACATGGCTGTTATGCTTAGAGTGTACTGGAGATGTTGCATATCTCTTATCAGTACAGTGCACAGAAACCAAAGTTTGCTTCTCTGTTGCCTAAGGTGCACAATATTGAAAGGATGTGATCTGAAATATCCTGGAGTACACAGCCTCTGCAAATATTCTAGATGTGAGCAAGAAAAGTCAAACTGCTTATATCAGAAATGTGATGCTTGTGCTGTTCTTTCTTATCTTTCTTACGTTAGTATGGTTACCTGGCTGCTGAAGAAGGATGAGAGGCTACTGTTAGTAGCAGTGAAGGGAAAGTTTTCTCCACAAAAAAATTGGTATACTTTTATTTGCTAGTGTAGCATATCATTTATATTGCCACGTACTGGACTGGATGTATTACAGTTGAAGATCAAGTGTGGTTAAACCTTTAGCTGTATTTTATATGCAACGGTTGTTGTGTGTGTTTTTTTTAGATGCATCTTAATGCCACCAACGCACTTGAATTTTCACACCAGCTTGCAGCCTACACAAGAGGTGCGGCCAAGTTTGCAGATAAGATGGATGTTATCTATTTGGCTTACATGCTGGAAAAGCTAGCAGCATATGTGGATGAAATCCAAGATGTAAGATATAGTCTGATTAATGAATGAGCAATCTCTTAATGTTAAAACACAAGTGTCTACTTCTGAAGTCTGGTCTAAACATACAGCAGAATGAGATGATAGAATTCTGACATGGCAGATTGTATAGAGTTAGCAGCTTCAGGTTGGAAAATACCTGAATGTTTTTGGGGTGGAGCCTGAGGACAGTGGGATTTAGGGAATGGAGGGATTTCAGTGGGGTATAATGACATAGATTCTACCTTCCAAAGTGGCCGTTTTCTCTGTTGTAACCCCAGGAGATCTCCAGCCACCACCTGAAAGTTGGCAACCTTACAAATGTAGGCCAGTCCTTTTGCTTAAATTACACACTTAAATTACTCCAGTGTGGTTTCCTGGAATGCTTTATAGTATTATTTTGTAGTCTTAAATGCACAGTGCCAAATCAGCCACATGATTGAAGTAAACACACTACTTATTTTCATTTGATTTATGTAATGATTTGTATACTGAAAGGAATTGAAAGGTCATCATGGATGCTTCTGTTCACTATGAAAGTACGATTTTGGGAATGATGCACTCCATGAAGCTTCCTTTTATAATTCTTGAATTAACTGCCTGCCAACTGATGAGGGGGAAACTTGGCCTAATAAGAGTTTGATTTCCAGAGAGTAGAAAAAGACTTTTTTACACTGTGGAAACACACATTAATATCTGCAGAACAAGCTCTTCTTAAAGACACAGGAACAGGGGCTAGTTGGAGGTACCTTGAGAAGGAGCCCGAAAGTATAATTTAAACAGTAATCTTTTCTACTAGGAGGAAGAAATCACTTCTGCCCTCACAAAGAGCAGGAGAGCAGGTGACAAACTGCCACTTCCTCCTTCTCTAGGGTTGCCAACCTCCATGTGATGGCTGGAGATCTCCCACTATTACAACTGATCTCCAGCCAATAGAGATCAGTTCAACTGGAGAAAATGGCCGCTTTGGCAATTGGACTCTATGGCAAACTCCGCCCTCCTCAGGCTGTGCCCCCAAAATCTCCAGGTATTTCCCAACTAGAGCTGGCAACCCTATCCTCCTTCTCTCCTTCACAGGGGGTGGCAGGCCAGGTGGGGGGGGAAGGCTAGGGTTGCCAAGCTCCAGGTGGTGGCTGGAGATCTCCCACTATTACAACTGATATCCAGGTGACAGAGATCAGTTCCCTGAAGAAAACGGCCACTTTTGCAATTGGACTCTATGGCATTGAAGTCCCTCCCCTCTCCAAACCCTGCCATCCTCAGGTTCCACCCCCCAAAAAATCTCCAGGTATTTCCCAACCCAAAGCTGGCAACCCTATCCTTTCCCCCCACCAGGCTCTTCCCCTGCCACCTTCCCCTGCCCAGCCTTTTCCTCTGCCATCTTCTTCACCCAGCTCCATGCCCATCCAGTTTGCAGGGCAGCAGCAGCTCCTTGCCTGTCTGGGACCACCTTCTAGACTTATGCAATACTCCAAAGTTTTTAACTGAACATGGACTACCTATGTTTCTGGACCTTACAATTAAACTTAGGATTCATCTAAGGAAAGGGCTTCTGAATTCTTAGATCTCCCAAAGATTGGGAAAAACTTTTGTGTTGAAAACACATAATATCAATCCTCTAAATGAACAAGCATATGACTTGCTGCTACATGACTCTCCTGGTAGCATCCAAAGATGGCAATAGAGTAAGTAGGTCTACTCAGAATCCTACACAGGTCTATGCAGTGGGGCTTAGTCCCAGAAAGGGATTCTTAGGATTGCACTGCAAGAGTCATGGTAAACCCAGTTCAAAATCAGGGATCACATAACAGTCACAGATCTAAGAGGTGATTTGTGCGGCTCTTTCTTTCTTTCTTTCTTTCTTTCTTTCTTTCTTTCTTTCTTTCTTTCTTTCTTTCTTTCTTTCTTTCTTTCTTTCTTTCTTTCTTTCTTTCATGCTGGAGGCAAGCATGTCTTGAAACTAGGGCTTTTTTTAGGTTCACAGAATGAACCTAAATACTGTTTTTGTTAAAAAAGAATCCTGGGTATAGCCTCAGTGAATTCTGGAACCTGTTTAGCAGTTAATTAGAACATAAGAACATAAGAAAAGCCATGCTGGATCAGACCAAGGCACATCAAGTCCAGCAGTCAGTTCACACAGTGGCCAACCAGGTGCCTCTAGGAAGCCCACAAACAAGACACCTGCAGCAGCATTATCCTGCCTGTGATACAAAGCACCTAATATAATAGGCATGCTCCTCTGATCCTGGAGAGAATAGGCATGCATCATGACTAGTATCCATTTTTACTAGTAGTCATGGAGACCCCTCTCCTCCATGAATAATAGTGCCAAGAGCACTCTGAGCATATCGGTGATCAAATGCACCACAATGGGAAGCGAGAATGTGGACCTGGGCGAGAAATTAAACTGGGCAGTCACAGCTCTGTGCTCCCAGCCGCTTTGTCAATTCACTACAGACAATGTTGGACAGGGTTAAATGTTTAAAATGGAGGCATTTCTTTCAGTGCTCTTGTATTTGCAGTGGAGTTTCTCTGAAGTGCATTCATGGTAGAAAACAGGAGCCTTGTTTCAAAACAAACAGACAAACAAACCCTACAGCATTTAATCTTTACAGTGTGTTTGCATGAGCTCATACAACTCTGAAACAGTTTTGGCTTTATAATCACTGATTTGGGAATAGGCATATCCATAAACACTCAGTTTACTCGTATGGCTATAATACACAAATAGAAGTTGATGCTCTAAGAACTGGAAATACCTGAAATGCTCGATAGAGCAGTTAAATCCAGCCACTTTCAGCCGTACTCTTATGTTATCTTTGTGCAATAGTCAAACACTTTGTGCTGTCTTTTTTTCTTCCCCCTCTGCCAGCTTTCTGATGCTATAGTTGAAATTGCCAGCAATATAATGCTGGTAAATGACCATGCGCTGTGGATGGCACAAAAGGAAGATAAAGCTTGTACTAGGATTGTACAGTGTGTGGAGCGCCTTGCAAATCAAACACTGACCAGTAATACACAAGCTATGGCAAAGGTATTTCTTCAGATTTATTGCTGTCTTTTTAACTTTTAACTTTTACATTATGCATGGTATGGAGAGAGTGGACAGGGAGAAGCTTTTCTCCCTCTCTCATACTAGAACTTGGGGTCATCTGCTGAAGTGGGAGGGTGAGAGATTCAAAACAGATAAAAGGAAGTATTTCTTCACACAACGCATAGTTAAATTGTGGAACTCCGTGCCCCAGGATGTGGTGATGGCTGCCAACTTGGAAGGCTTTAAGAGGGGAGTGGACATGTTCATGGAGGAGAGTAACAATGGATTCATGGCTTTTAGTAACAATGGATACTAGTCATGATGCATGCCTATTCTCTCTAGGATCAGAGGAGCATGCCTATTATATAGGGTTGCCAGGTCCCTCTTTGCCACCTGCGGGAGGTTTTTGGGGCAGAGCCTGAGGAGGGCGGGGTTTGAGGAGGGGAGGGACTTCAATGCCATAGGGTCCAATTGCCAAGGCGGCCATTTTTTCCAGGTGAACTGATCTCTATCAGCTGGAGATCATTTGTAATAGCAGGAGATCTCCTGCCACCACCTAGAGGTTGCAACCCTACTATTACATTAGGTGCTGTGGAACACAGGCAGGATAATGCTGCTGCAGTCGTCTTGTTTGTGGGCTTCCTAGAGGCACCTGGTTGGCCACTGTGTGAACAGACTGCTGGACTTGATGGACCTTGGTCTGATCCAGCATGGCCTTTCTTATGTTCTTATGAAGTGTTGGGGCATGATGTAGCAGAGAGTGCTTGAAGGGGAAAAAATGACTTTAACCCATGGAGCCTTATGCATTGATCTATGTCATATCTGATTTAATAATATGTAATGCTTGTGAGTGATGCTAGGCATCAGGTCTTAGAAATGACTCAGCATTGATCAAGAAACTCTGTAGTGGTTAAAAGCTGTAGAAGTGTTACTGCTTGTTTGCTACCACACCCTCCAGTTTTCTGCTTGCACAAAGCATGCCTTTTAATCCTTAGGTGTCACCCATGTTTTGAATTATTCATGTACATCAGAGCAATAGAGGCTGGAGAATACCAACCTTGCTTTTGGACTGGGAATTAATCATTCCTGTAGAGAGAGCTGTGTTTTTAACATTTAGTTTTTAACTATTGATTTTACAAGCCCAAATCATTAGAACTCTCCTTTTGTCTTCTTGAAGGGTAATAACATAATTATTAGGCAGCTGCACCTTATAGAATTCACTTTCTGTTAGTACAGGAAACATTTCCCAATTTGCAATGTATACAAGACTTAAAGACAGTAGTACAGGAAAAAGTGATACCATATATCAATGACTGTGGATCCTCAATCCATTCAGGTTTAATTCGCCTCTACATTTGTTTTCTTCGACTATCCTGTCTTCGATGTAGCTTGTCACAACATAAGATACTTGGTAAGAAACCTTGCCCTAATCCCCTGATGTTGCTATTTACTCTACTCCCCTGCTAGTTCAAGGCAAGTGATTCTTGCTCTGTTCATCCTACTTCTGAAGCAGAATGTTGCTAGAGGGCACGCTAGAGGAAACTGGCCATCTGGCATAGCTTTTTGGCATGGACCTCTGGCACAGCTCAAGGAAATCAGCTTGCTTGCTGGCTGGCTGGCTTATTTATTGAAATATTGTGTCCAGCTTTCCTCCCCAGAGGAACCCAAAAAGGCTCCCCAAAGGGGGAAAAAAACCAATATAAATAACCCAACACAAAATCACAAACTATTTCTTGGGTTGATCCAGGATTCCATAGGTGGTTCACCCGAAGGTGCCAGCTGTGAGCTACAGGCTAAGAGCCCTTTGGCTCTTGCCTATGGTTGCCAACCTCCAGGTGGGGCCTGGTGCTCTCCTGGAAATTATGAACATTTCCAACTTACATGGATAATTTCTGCTGGAGAAAATGGCAGCTTGGGGTGGGCAGACTCTATGATATACCATAGAGCCTAGAAAAAAACAAATATTGCCCCCCCAAATCTCCAAGAATTTCCAAAGTCATAGATTGCTATTTGCTCACATTCGAGGGCTCTTGCTTCTGCCCACACAAGTCTAATATGTATCCGCAAACAGGAAGGTGAGAGGAGTGTAGTTGCAAATAAGATCCCACCTGTGGCTTGAAAACAGCGTTCAGCAGCCTCCAATGATATCCAAAAACAGTCCTCAGGCTAGAAGTAGGCAATAAAAACAGCTGTTAAGAAAACTTAAGTGCCGCAAGTCGCTTCCGACTCATGGCGACCCTGTGAATGAAAGTCCTCCAAAATGTCCTGTCTTTGACAGCCTTGCTCAGATCTTGCAAATTGAAGGCTGTGGCTTCCTTTATTGAGTCCATCCATCTCTTGTTGGGTCTTCCTCTTTTCCTGCTGCCCTCAACTTTTCCTAGCATGACGGTCTTTTCTAGTGACTCTTGTCATCTCATGACATGACCAAAATACGATAGCCTCAGTTTAGTCATTTTAGCTTCTAGGGTAAGTTCAGGCTTGATTTGATCTATAACCCACTGTTTTGTTTTTTTTGGCAGTCCACGGAATCCGTGATTCCAGCTGGTGACCATCCCCATTGACTTCTCTTTAGCTTTGCTCACTAATAAGCCCGGAGTCTATATTTAGTACATTTACTTAGTTGGTAAAATCTTTAGGTTGTGAGCAGATCCTCTGTTTGATGGCTGATGCACCTGTTGTGACTAGTCTGTGATGATAGTGGTCATCCATTGTCCCTCTACAAGGATTTTTTTAAAATATCTGAAGTAGGGTTGCCAGGTCCTTTTTGGCCACTGGTGGGTGATGGGTGGATAGGGGTGCCAGATCCAAGTTGAGGAACACCTGGAGATTTGGGGATGGAGCCTGGGGAGGACAGGCACCTCAGTGGGGTTCAATTCCAGAGCGTCCACCCTCCAAAACCTCCATTTTCTCCAGGGAAACTGGTCTCTGTAGTCTGGAGATGAGCTGTAATCTAGAAGGCTAGCATCCCTAATCTGAAGTGTTTTAGTTGTGCGATCATTTGGAAGACCCCAAAGTTAAGAAAGCCTTTCCAGCTGAGATCCTCTAGTGGAACTGGTTGTTTTTTTTTCATGTTCCTTATATTTCGGATTCCTTCTCTTTTGATTTTGAAGGTAATGAGCTAGAACCATTGGTCACACACATTGATTACCAAGCTAGTGTGGTATAGTGGTTAGAGTGTTGGATTTAGAATCTGGGAGACCCAGGTTCTAATCCCCACTCTGCTGTGGAAATGTGCTGAGTGACCTGGGCCAGTTGCACTGTCTCAGCCAGTCTTACCTCACAGGATTGTTGTGAGGAGAAAATGGAGCACACATGAACACATGAATCAGACCCTTGGTCTATCAAAGTCAGTATTGTCTACTCAGACTGGCAGCGGCTGCTCCAGGGTCTCAGGTAGAGGTATTTCGCATCACCTACTTGCCTAGTCCCTTTAACTGGAGATGCCGGGGATTGAACCTGGGACCTTCTGCATGCCAAGCAGATGCTCTACCACCAAGCCACAGCTCCTTCCCCTCCTGGAGGACAGGAGAATAATATAAGTCAGTTTGGGTTTCCATTGGAGAGAAAAGCAGGGCATAAATGAAATTAATAAATAAATAGAGTGAAAAGTTCGATCTTTTAGTCAGAAAACAGAACTTTTATTGGCATTAACAGTAACAAAACAAACATGTAAAGCAGCTAGATATGGATCTAAAAAAGAATAAATACACAGTTCATCGGTAAATATTATAATAAACAATTAAATGAGGGTTCCCCTCCTTCTTTCTCCCTTCTTTAGGACCTTGGCCAGGAACTCGGCTACTTGAGGGGTAACTTCAAAGCTTTTGTCATCCAATAAATGGGCTATGTTTCCAGTAGTCATTGCAATAGTAAATTGAGGAAGGGAGCTAATTAAGCTGCATCGAAGCTGTGTGAAAAGTGGACAGTACAAGAGAATGTGTTGTATTGTGTCAGGTTCTTTGCATTGACACCTACAATATCTTGCTTCGCGTGGTATTCCCTTGTATCTACCACTAACAACAGCTGAAGGGAATATATTAAATCTGGCCAACAAAAATGCTCTACGGTGAGAGGGTATAGTTAAGTTAAAAAAATACTGGGCCATAGAGTTTGTTTGATAAGAAAGGCCTAAAAAACGAGGGGAGCAGATACCTTCAGCACCAGCTTTTATTATTTGGGAATCACTGTCCCATATCCTTTTTTGGATTGACCTAAAAATATATAATTCACTGGAATTGGACAAGGAATCAAGATCAATCCCGAGTGATCTGATCCTATTTAAGATAAGCCGAGACCATCTAGAAACAGTTGAGTCAGTATGTAAAGCTGCCAATAAACTACTTGGGGGGGATCAAAAATGAGAGCGTAACCAGTATTTGATAGTAGTGATCCAAGCACCAGATTCTATCGTGTGCAGTCCCAGCTCAGCGCACAGAGAGAAATAACAAACAGAGTTTGTGACGCCAAGGATGCTTCTCAAAAAAACTGCCCTGAGACGCTCCACTTCTTTATTAAAACCCTGGATCCAAACTGGGATTCCATACAAAAGTTGCGGAATCACAGTGGCTTGGAAAATCTTTAAGGCGGCCGGAACAAAATGGTTACCCTTCTTATAGTAAAAACGAGTTATTGCAGCCATCTTATTTTTGGCCAAGGTTAGGGACTGATTACGGTGTGCAATACATTTTAAATTATAATGAAAAGAGACCCCCAAATATTTGAACGTTTTCACTTGTTCGATTTCTCTTCCCTCAATTTTCCAAACTGATTGCTTCCAAGTCTTAGAAAAGATCAGGATCTTAGTCTTATCAAAATTAATAGATAGAGAATTCCGTTTACAGAATAGGATAAAAGAAGCTAATAAATGTTTAAGACCCATCTTTGAAAGGGATAGGACTGCTGCGTCATCCGCATATAACAGAATAGGGACTTTCTCAGAGCTTAGCTTAGGTGCATGACCATCAGTATTAGCTAAAAAAGCAGGGAGATCTGAAATAAATAAATTAAATAAGGATGGTGCCAGTACACAGCCTTGCTTTACGCCCTTTGTCACCGGGATTTTTTGGGTTAAAAGGCTCCCCTCATCGAATCTAACTTGATAGGTATTGGATGTATGGAGGTTACGTAATAAAAACAAAATGCATTGGTCAAGGCCCATATGGCATAGTTTCTCCCATAAAATCTGTCTATCGACTGTGTCAAACGCTCTTTGAAGGTCGATAAAAGCAACATATAACTTTCCTCTAGGGAACTTAAGATATTTTTCTGCCAAAAATGCAAGAGCTGTTCAATGATCTGTTGTAGAATAGTTAGGTAAAAATCCAATTTGCTCTTTCCCTGGGAGATTATGAAGGGCCATCCATTCAGATAATTTCTTGAGGAGATGCTTGGCATAGAGCTTTCCTATAATAGACAAAAGACTAATTGGTCTGTAATTTTCTGGTTTACTGGGATTACCTTTCTTAAACAATGGTATTATGATAGAATTCAGCCACGAATCTGGGAGGATACCAAATTTGTCTATAAGCATGAAGAGGTATGCGAGTGGCGGGGCCCACCAATCGGAATTACTCCTTAGGAGCTCTGCAAGAATACCATCGGGTCCCAGGGCTTTGCCCAATTTTAAGCTAATAATATGTTCTCTCATCTCGTCACAGGTGACAGGAGGCCATTCTGGTACATCAGGGGTTATAAAAGATTCTCTGATAGAAACCCCTGGGGACTTCACATTAAAAACATTAGAATAGTGCAAAAACCATGCCTGAGCATGAATTAAACTTGCAGAGTTGTCGCCAAACGAATAATTAAGTCCTGAAATTAGTGACCAGAAAGCTTTGCTATTTTTACTATTAAATGCTTGGAATAACTGCGACCATTTCTCCATAGCAAAAGCATGTTTTTTTCCGGCTAGCAAAATTTGGTACCCCTTTCTCTTTTCGCAGTACACTGAAGGGACCCAAGGTAACAGGCCTGAACACATCAACTTAAACAGATGGCGAAGCTCTTTCTTTGCAGCAAGGCATTCAACATCAAACCAGGTGCTATTTAGGCATTTAGAGGACCTATGACTAATTGGTTGAGCAAAGTCACCAAGTCTGTCAACAATATTGTTATATATTGACAATGCCACCATTGGGGTTTCAGCATTTAGTAGTTCATTAAATAACTGCTGCCCAGTATCACTATGTATCCATTGCTGAATTTGGGTCGCAGTAGATGGAGACCATTTAATCCTCTTATACTTGCTGACAGTGTGATCCTGATCCTGGTTCAACAAAAAGGGCTTGGCAGGTTCACAACTAGTCTTAAAAGTCAGGAGCAAGGGTAGATGATCACTTTCTGATCGATTGCCAACTACATAATTGACAATGTGATCACTTAGGTCAGATCTTTTAGTAAAATAATGGCTGCATTTTAATAATAATTAAGGTATTGATATCCCATGGAATGACTATACAACAGAGATTGTGTATATGGCAGCTTTCACTTGTGTGTGTTCACCTTGAGAAAATTGTCAAGTTCCCAAAGTCATTTCTCTTGTTACAGGTTGGAGAGGATGTTGATCTTCTTTGTGCAGGTTGTGGATTAGTTTTCTTTCGCTACTTGGCCATTTCTGTATCCCTCTTTTCCATTTTTTTTTGCAGACAAATTAGCATACAGTCAACTGCCGCTTGTAAATAAAGCTGTAGACTTCCCAGTGTAGCCTCATGCAAACCCAAACAACTGCTGTTCCTTTTGGAGACTGGCCAGCAAGCAATTAGCAGACTGAATCACTGAGGTTGTAGTCGTCTGTTTTAAAATGAAAAGACAATGTAACATAAATCACTCCATTAAAAAATACCACTGAAAACTGTTGGACCATTGCCTATATACCTCTATTAACAACCATTTCACTGCTTGAGACATGAAGGAACAATTGCTGGTTCTAAGATGCAACGTTTTGAACCTAGAGGAATTGGTCTGATCTCTTTCCTAGCCTTGTTTTTGTTGTCTAGACCAGGAGTCTCAAAACTGCGGCTCCAGAGCCGCATGCGGCTCTTTGGCCCATTGAGTGCGGCTCTCCGAACTTGGTTCGGAGCTCCTGCTCTTGCGCCCGCTCGCACCGGCAGCTGGGCTGTGGAGCCGGCACGCCTGAGAGAGCGAGCGAGCGGGCGAGCGGGCGTGCTGTCTCTCCCCCCCCCCGCTGTGGAGAATGGCCGGGTCCCCCTTTCCCTTGCCCTCAATGGTTGGGAGGCTAAAGCCTCCCCTCCCCTCTAGCCACGCGATTGCTGGGCGGGCGGCTCGGCGGTTCCTGCCCCCCCCACCTATCAGCTGTTGGGCGGGGCGGGCTTCCTTTGGTAGACCTGGCCTCTGGCTGAGTCCCATTGGGAGGCCATGTCTACCCACTGGCTTTCTTGGCGGTAGACCTGGACTCCGAGGAGGGGAAAAAGTCCCCCTTCAGAGGCCAGGTCTACCAATTGGCTTCTTTGGGCCTCTGGAGGCCAGGTCTACTGCCAAGAAAGCCAATGGGTAGACCTGGCCTCCCAATGGGACTCAGCCGGAGGCCAGGTCTACCAATAGGCTTTTATGGCGGTAGACCAGGCCTCCAGACGAGGACTAGACGGGGAGGGGGAAATGGCAGGGACTTACAATTTAATTTTTATCAATAAATAAGATCACTATTAAGTATGATATCAAGTTTTATTCAGTGTACCTATAGTTTAATTAAGACTTAAAACTTTAATTAAAGTTTATTAAGTTAATAAACAGTGTACCTACCTATATAGTTTAAGTTTAAGAAATTTGGCTCTCAAAAGAAATCTCAATCGTTGTACTGTTGATATTTGGCTCTTTTGACTAATTAGTTTGCTGACCCCTGGTCTAGACTGATTCCGCATTGAGCGTTAGATCCAGCTTCACGTCTAAACAAAGGTTTATGGGGGGAGAATCCACACAAAGTTATCCCTTAATTGTCTACTTTCTGGGGCATACCCTGCTTTGGTGTGGTTTTTCCCAAGTTTAGTTTTGGTAAAATCTTTGGTGAAAATATCACAGTGAAAGTGCCTTTGTGTGCAGGGTGGATGGGAAGGTGTGCATTTGGTGGATCTATCCGCATCAGTGCCATTTTCTTTGCTTCAGTCCCTGCAGCCTCCCCCTTTTAAAAAAAGTAATTTACTTATTGCTGTAGTGTTAAGCAACAGTGATATGACAATTACTAGAGTTGGCGACCTCCAGGTACTAGCTGGAGATCTCTTGCTATTACAACTGATCTCCAGCCAATAGAGATCAGTTCACCTGGAGAAAATGGCCGCTTTGGCAGTTGGACTCTATGGCATTGAAGTCCCTCCCCTCCTCAAACTCCACCCTCCTCAGGGTCCACCCCAAAAACCTCCCACCGGTGGCGAAGAGGGACCTGGCAACCCTATCAATTACCTGATTTTTAAATTAAAATCCTAAACAAAAAGCCCTCCAGTAGAGTGTGAAGGAAATGATGGCCACAGAGCACTGGGGCAAGGACAGTGTAGGTAAAAATAGCATGCGGATGCTCGGTTGTGTCTGCAAATACTTGCACATTTTCAGTGGCAGTGGAAGAAACATTGCGAACAATTGCGTGACTGCAGCCCTATTAAGATACACAAAAAGGACTGGGTAGAAGGGGAGCTTTGCCAACCTATACTCCTGTACAGTCCCTACCCATTTCCAAAGGCAGTTGGGTATGCTCCCTCATTTAGCTATAGAAATATTGTTGGAACAAACCAATTGCTTCCTAAAAATAGGATTATTACAGTTAAGCTTATGGTTGTCCTCGGTAGGGAATTAGGCCCTTGTACTATTTTGCAGTTAAAAATGAAGTTCTTGCAGGCAACGACAGTGTTCTACAAATGACATGACTTTGTGGATATATATAAATACTGTGTGCCGAAAAGTGTTCAGAGTATGCAAATATGTTGGGTGTTACCAGTCCATACTTGCATTTAAAAATGCAGGGCCTAAAATACAGGCTTCCTAAAAAGCACAAACATAGTTACAAATATTACCAACACATAACAGTTGATGTTAGTACATAAAATGACCAAAATCTGATCAGATGCGTTTCGGCAGCCCCGCGCGCCAGGCGGCACGTCCGGTTTACAACTCGAAGTGTTGCGTCGGCACGCGCACCCGCACACACACAACCCAATGTAAACCTCCCGCCGAAGGTGAGTGGGGGACCTGGCAACCCTATGTATGTATAACCACTGAGGAAGGCCTGTAAAAGGCTGAAACACGTCTGGTCAGATTTTGGTCATTTTATGTACTATGATCAACTGTTATGTGTTGGTAACATTTGTAACTATGTTTGTGCTTTTTAGGAATCCTGTATTTTAGGCCCTGTGTTTTTAAATACAATTGTGCACAATATATACCGGTAATAAAAATAGATTTATTGGTTGTTACATTAGTTAAGTGTTCAGCTCAACCTCTTTGGTTTCCCCTGACTTTTAGGTTGAGTATTCTTTGTTCCCCCTTTTCTTCAGTTGTTACCAATCCCTAATATTTCTTTCGACAGGTTTCTCTTAATATTGCTCTGGAGACATTTGTGATCAAACCATCTAGCTTTGTGGGGATGACTTGTACTGCCTTCCAGAAAATATCTGCAAATTTAGACAGGTCACCGACCCATGACCCAGGGAGCGGGGACCCAGAGCAACATTTGAATTTTAAGTGCAATGCTGGCAGTCATCGCGGCTCTGTAGTGAATTTCTCTACAATGGTAAGTGGTACAACTAGTGCATGCCTTGAAATGTATGTATCAAACCAGCTAGCCTTTTGCGAATGTTCAAGGCAGTCACTGTGAGAATGAGAATAAGTTATCTGAAATTATGATTCAGATGTCTTTGTGCTTTTGCATGTTGATTAGTAAAAAAATCATTTTAATTTTACTACTGGACTTAGTGTGTAAATTGAAGGGCACAGTGCTGACTTCCTCAAATGTTGCTGATGCCGAAATGTAATACTGTTAATTTTGCACTGGTTTCAGCACAGACCAATATACTTGAGTTTAGGTGATTTTTTTTGCCTTGTTAAAATCAATTTCGAAATCAATTTAAAAACTGGTTTAAAACCTAGTGCCATGTGCCCTGATTCTGATCAGAAAACATCCCTTTCCGTCTGTTCATTCCAAGCGTTCTGACCTGTTTAATCTTCCTATGTGGCTATGATGTTTGCTGACCTACACTTAACTGGGGGGTATCTAAGCCAGCTACCAAACCCCCCTTTCCAGACCCTGTAAGCATACTATGCCAACCCCTGGCCCTCCTCCACATCTGTCCATGGCATGCGAATGAAGACACAGAATGCATTTGCTGGATGGAAAAGGCCACAACTTTATTGGTTACAGCAACCGGCATTGGCATAGCATTGGGGCATCTGGGTATACCGGTAGCACCCCGAAGGCTGACTGAATATCACATTTTTCCAGCAGCACCCCAGAGCCATAAGTCTTCGCCAGGCAAACTACTTAATCAAATGAAGCATACCTTACTGAGCAAAATTCAGGAGGTACGGCTTCATTGACGGGTGTACCTTTGGGGTACGAAAGGTGGTGAATATGGTGATACGCCCCTGGGGCCTTCTTAGGGACAACTCCCAAGGGGGAAACCTGGAGGTTAGACATTGGAGGTTTGGGAAAAGGGCCAGCCACTCTTCCTGGGTTGCATCCTTGGCCACCTCTGTCTTCTTTGGCAGCATGCGGCCTGTGGGATGGCCCAAGCTGGCCAGTAAAATACTGATGCTCTTTCCTGCTGCAAGAGCAGCGAGCCTCAAGGCCCCCAAAACAACCAGCGGCAGTAACCCAAGAGAAAATGTGTGTGTGTGTGAAGCAACTACTTGCCCAATACCTCCAGTGAGTTGAGCAAAATTAGGGTGCCGAGTGTACCTCTGTGCACCCTGCCCCACTGATTTCAGTCAGAGTGAGGTGCCAGGTTTGCCTCTGTGCACTCTGCCCCCATCATTTCAGCACTGGAAAAGAAAAGAAAAATTGGAGGAGGGGGAATCTGCACCCCCCAGCCCCAGTGATTGCCAGGACCCCCCAAAATGCCGGGCTAGATGGGCCTGAAAAGCCCATTCCCTGCCTGCAAAGGGGAGGAGGGGGGAGCAAAACATGCCACTCTTCTTGCTTCCCGAGCACTGAGGCCTTTCTCAAAAAGCTCCTGCCGCTTTGTTTAGAGGCTCACTGCTGTCCCTGCCATCAACGGCTCCACCACTGCGATCTTCTCTCCGATGCTCTCAGCTTGACTGTGCAAAGCTGACTGCCATTGGGGCCTAGGGAGGCCCCAATTTATACTGAGTGAAAACACTCAGGTCCAATGACCTGGAGGGCTCACCACTAAGTGCTGGGTCCTTATTGGCCCGTTTGAATTTGGAGGAGGGGTGGCAAATGGTGATGCAGGATGACTCAAGTGGAAGCCAAGCTATACTTCTCCACCCCCACCCCCCGAGCCATCATTTTCTGGCGGCGAGCAGGAGGGCACTCAGAGCCTCCCAATGATCTCTCAGGACCCTGCGTTAGCTCTGCTTCTCCCCCACGCAGGCCGGCAAACAGGGCTTGGAGGTAAGTCGGAGCCCTTGCTTCTAAGAAAACATTTACGTGAACTATGACCATTGGGCAGAATGTAGGAATCATAAGTACAATTATATATGACAATAAAAGACTGTGGATGTAGAGAAATCTCACTAATTGGAGCAATTTGCAGCTACTTAGTTAATGATGATTAGAAATGGGTCTATGCTGCTGTTGATGTGTTGGTATTTTACTGATTATCTATGAATGTGAAGTTCCTTAAATTCTTGGAAGGCAGAATGTGTGTGTATGCATGTGAGTACATGCACACACATAAAAGGTTTATAGTGGGCTCATTGTATATTTAGACAGATGAACATTCTAAATGAAAATATTAGTGAAAAATAATAGCTGTTAGGAAAAGTTAGGTAATATTGTATTAGTAGTGTTTTGGCCATCATTTGCGATTTTGTTACTTTAAAAAACAACATCTCTGTACATGATGCCTGAGGAACTGTAAGGAAACAAATAGAAGTACAATCCTTGGTGGAATGTATTATTTATATCACATAATGAAGCAGAACAATTAAATTCTGATCCAGCACAAAATGGAATTTCGCATTTGGTTGAGCATGTTATTAAATTTGAAGTGTTCCAAGTCGAAGTTCTTGTTATCCTTGAACAGAATCTTATTTTAATAGGCTTAGTTCTTGAAGTATTCTGGGTACTACAGAAATGATGTTTCTCAAGAAACGTTGCAGAGCTGCTTCAGGAACGCTTAGAAACCTTTAGATGCATTTTCCCTTCCTGCAGTCTCTTTTATTGTGTTTTTTTTTGTTTTTTTTTGAGTCTCAGATAAATATGGCATGGGTTGATGGGAGACGTTACTACTTAAAAGCCTTTTGTAAAGCAACATCCTTGCTCTGGAGAGTATGTCAGGTTAGAATGAATCTTTTGGATTGCAAAACGTTTCTTTGTAATCATTTTGTAAATATCCAAAATGGCTGTCACTAGGAGCAGAAGAGGGGGGGAGGCAGAGAAATTGTCCAGTGCTCTTACTTGCATCTAACTGAAAGAAGTATATTTCTGAATTATTTTTTTTGTCAAAAGAATAGTTCATATAAATTTGGTTCTTTTGTATTTAGGGAACGAGTTATATCTAGAAAGGACTATATAGTTTTAGATCAGTGAATTTAAAAATTGTTTTTCCTAATACTGAATCTTATTGGGGAGTCTGCTGTGTGAACATTAATAATGGTGGAAAGGCTTAATGAAAGAAAACCTGTCCATCACTTCTAGGGTTACCAACTCCTGGTTGAGAAATATCTGGAGATTTGGGGGATTCTGCTGTATGATATGTCAGAACGGATCCTTTGAAAGTAAGACAGAGAATGCCCGGATTCCGATCAAGTACATCTGCTTCCCATTTAAACAGAGTCCTTCACCTTGTGTTGAGTTACACAAGAACATCCACATTCTGAAGGCCTGTGCTGTGCAAAATGGTATCATCAGTTTATGTGGTTACAAGCTGGGGAGAAAAAGGGTGAAGCCACACTTTATTTGATTGTTCCTGTAGTGGGGACCAGCCTGAATGGGGGTGGGGGGGGAAGGAGGACACAAACACACTGTGCTGGGAGGAATCCGGCCACAACTTTATTGATTACAGGTTCCTCAGGTCTTGGCGAAGCATAGGCTGGGGACAATGGGCGCAGTTGACAGCCCAGCTGCTGTCCGCACTTTCCCCAACCCGCCTGTTGGGGTAACCAAAGACTGGTATTAGGGCTGGAAGCAATGGAAACCACTGTTTATGAATATAATGTATGAATATAATGTACAATAAGTCCCCAGTCAGGGTAAGTGAAAGGATTCAGTCCACGCTGGTAAGAATCCCAATGGCGTTAACGCCATTGTCCCCTGACTGGGGACTTATTGTACATTATATTCATAAATGGTTATTCGGTGGAAACCTGAGATTATGGATGATGATGAGTAATTGCATAGGACGTATTTTTAAAGAACTGAGGAAGAATCGGGCCCTGTGCCTTGAAACGATCGTTTTCTCCTTCAACCAATCAGCTGCTGCAAAAGAAAAGAAATACATCATAAAGGACATTTTAATTATATTAAATTAGTGCAATACTTACCTTTTATAGGAATTGCTGAGAAATTGTTGTTGTTGTTTAAAATTCTATATGTAAAAGAAATAAATACATGTGTCTGTTGGTAATATGAGGTGTTGGTGGTTATATTACCACATACTGTAAATATATAGCCATAACTTCATTGGCATTATTTACAGCTATTCCTATACTGAATTTCTCATCTTATGATAAATGTATAGAGGTGTCTGATTTGTTTTCCAACCTCCAGGTACTAGCTGGAGATCTCCTGCTATTACTACTGATCTCCAGCCAATAGAGATCAGTTCACCTGGAGAAAATGGCCACTTTGGCAATTGGACTCTATGGCATTGAAGTCCCTCCCCTCTTCAAACCCTGCCCTTCTCAGGCTCTGCCTAAAAAACCTCCCGCCGGTGGCGAGAAGGGACCTGGCAACCCTACTTGCCAGACATGTGTGCCAGCCAGTCAACAGATTGTGCTCTTCCATTTCAAAGCTCTGCTTTGTGTTGAAACTTGTCTGACACGTCTGTATATTTCAAGTACAATTTTTTAAACTTTTTTTGCTAATGTATTTGTCTGCCAAAGTACTGATGCCTCTTTTCTTTGTTATGATAAAATATTTCTTCCTAAAAATGAAAAATAGGCTATTAGGTTTCCTCCCCCTGTGTGTGTGTGTTAAGTGCCTTCAAGTCGCTTCCGACTCATGGCGACCCTATGAATGAAAGTCCTCCAAAATGTCCTATCTTTGACAGCCTTGCTCAGATCTTGCAAATTGAAGGCTGTGGCTTCCTTTATTGAGTCAATCCATCTCTTGTTGGGTCTTCCTCTTTTCCTGCTGCCCTCAACTTTTCCTATCATGACGGTCTTTTCCAGTGACTCTTGTCATCTCATGATGTGACCATCCCTCCCCCTGCCCCAGGAATATGCCAGACATCTAGAATTTATCTCAAGCTACTGCAGAACATTTTGTTTGGAAACGTATATAATCTTGGCAGTATATCATTGAATAAAGAGCTTCAGTGTGGCTTAATCTTTTCTTATGTGTTTTACCATGTTTATACAAAGCATCCAAGTCAAAATTCTGGCCAAACTTTGATTGTCAGGTCACGTTTCAGTGAACAAAATATTTTTTAAGCTGCAGGTGCAGTTTTCAAAAAACTCTTCATAATGATAACCAAATGTAAGGCTTCGTTCCGAATGTGTCATTAAATTGGAATCCAACTTAAGTCTGGCCGTTACGGCAGGTTGTGTTAAAGTAAGATTCTGTTTGCATAATTTCATAACTCATTGATATTCTAACTTTGCTCACTTGAAAATGAAACCATTTCCTGTATGCATTTGTCCTCCAACCACCACATATGAGAAATCAGCTTTCACTAAACCCCTGGCTTAGCAGAACTTTGTTATTTCTTAGCTGGGGAGGCAGGTGGGGGCAGACCCAAAGGAAACCTGAAGATGTAGAACAGGAAAATTAGAATCTGGAATGGCAAAAGACTATAGGTCAATTTCAGGAGTTTTCAAAGTGACCCAGTTAATGGGTTTGTTATCCAGTGGAAAACTGATTTTTCTCTGGTTCCCCAAGCTGCCCCATAAGACCCTTGAAAAACCAACACTGAAGGTTGAAGGAGCTTGATAGACAAATGCCAAGAGGTGTTGATAGCTGCAGTGAGGAAGGGAAATGGGTAGGGTTGCTAAGTCCCTCTTCACCACCGGCGGGAGGTTTTTGGGGTGGAGCCTGAAGAGGGTTGAGTGAGGGGAGGGGAGGGAATTCAATGCCATAGAGTCCAATTGCCAAAGCGGCCATTTTTTCCAGGTGAACTGATTTCCATTGGCTGGAGATCAGTTGTAATAGTGGGAGATCTCCAGCTAGTACCTGGAGGTTGGCAACTTTAGAAATGGGTTATACTTGCCCCTACTTCCTTCCACTGGTGGAGGAGCATGGTGATGGAGACTTTCTATTGTCAAAAGAGGGTGAAAGAGCAATTTCACCTAATTCCCCTTTCTCACTGCAGCTCCTTACACCTCAAGGCATTGTCCTAATAAGGCTTTCCTGACCACCCAATACTGGCTTTTCAGGAGGCTTTTTCAGAAGATCAGATGCTATGAGCATCTTTCACTAGCAGTTAATAAGGTCCAAGTATGTTTGGGGAGGAATATAGGATCAATGCATGGAAGTGGGCAGATGAAGCTTTTCACTCCATGGGGGTAATAACATCACCTGGTAAATAACATTTCCTTAAGGCTGTGTTAAAGGGACAGGATCCCCCCCTCCAGTTAGCAACTCTAAATAAAACCCAGGCTTCTGTCATGTGATTTAAGCAATTCATAGTGCCTGTGTAGTTTTAATTCATGATAATCATCCATTTTCAAAGTGAAGCAATTCTGGCATTATGTGCTTCTTGAATGACTTTTTGAAATTAGTTCATGAATACATGCATGTGGGAGTGTTATATCACAATGACTAATCTAGAAAACGCCTCCAGTGACACATCTGTGAATGAACTGTATATATTCTTGTGGTGTCTACTTGTTGTTTTGGGGAAAGTTCAGTGGCTAGTCCATTCCATAGGTGTATGTTTTTGATGGCATCTACAGGCAAATAAGTATGGGCCTGGTAACCTCATGGTAGAAAAGTTCACTCATGTTAACTGGTGTAGTGGTTAAGAACAGCAGGTTCTAATCTGGAGAACTGGGTTTGATTCCCCACTCCTCCACGTGGGGAAGGACACCTCTGAAGTACTACTAGGCAAGGACACCTCTGAAGTAAACTGTGTCACACTAAAATCAGTTTTACTACATCCTGACATTCTGGCATTATTTTCTGTATCAGATTTATGGCTGGAACTCTTCATGGATGTCATCCGTTCTCTCACTTTCAATCTCTGTTTTCTGCAAGCAGGAATATATGAAAAAGTACTTAATAAAATCAGATTAAATTATTTGCTTAAAAGTGTAATTGTATATCTTTATTAATACAGACAACTTCAGTTTTAAGTTATTAGAAGCAAACATTTTTGTCTATATCGTTTATATTTTTGAAAAACTGATTGCTGTCAAGACACATCGGGATATACCTTTATAATCTTACAGCCTATAATATGCATGTAATTCTTTTACTCTTTTCACATTCATTTGCTAATTCTCTTATGGGACTCAAACTGGTGTATTGGGGTTATTACAGTTTATGCTCACAACATTCTATGAGGTAGGTTAATTCTGATGAATAGCAGATCATAATTTGAATGGATGATTTGTATTTACCTTGGTGATTTTTTTAAAGATGATACTTTAAGAGCTGCTCTTAGAAGAAAAACATGTCTTAAAATTCATCAGTTCAATAGATGGAGATTCATACTTCATAGAAAAATCTAGTCTTTGGAAAGCAATTAAAGCATATGGTATATTTTCAGAAAAGCTGTTGTATAACTTCTTCTCTAGTCATAATTTATAACAGTCAAGTAGGATAATATGAACAATGTTTGGTAGATCACAGTAAATCTCCACATACTCAAAGAACAGAATGTATTGTATCAAAACTTGGCAGTTAGATGGCAACAGGTAAAGCAAAATCTGTGAATATTGTTAGAACAGAAGGCCATGCTAGTAAAAAGCAACATATGCAGCATTTCCATCAGGCACACATGTTATATTTTGGGACTGGATCAATTTTCCATGAGTTCCCCAAAGAACATATTTCAGTAGAATGAATTAGCATCAATATTGCATGCACTCTGGTATGATAACAGTTGACACATGAACAAAATTCAATGGAGATGAAATGATTGAAATGCATTGTATAATCTAACATTAATGTCTCATTGAAGATCTCTGGATAACATTATAACCTCATTACTATTTGTCTTTTCCTTGCTTAGTGTTATTAGGCCAGCCAACTGATACATCAAGCCTTGGCCCTGATACTTTGGTTGTGGAACTCAGTCTCAGGGACTCAAGGTGAAATTTCAGGGCTGTCAGCTGGTTCACAGTCTTGATGGCTTTTTTTGAAGATGTCTACAGAAACCTGCTTGGGGTAACTTCTGCAAGTGTAAATTGCAGATGAAAGCCAATAACCTGACACTAACCGGTCAACTGCAATTTGCATTTGGTGGGTTGTCTTATGATAGTGATTACACAAATTGTCAGGTGATGTATGGTACACTTCCTAATTAGTAGGCAGCGGAAGGGAATCTTGGGAAAATCTCTTGTCAGCTATGAGAAATCTGGGCTGAGCATCAGTTTCCTTCCCTGTTGCAGGTATTTAAACCTAGGCATGGCCAGAGGGTCTTCTACAAGTAGAAGAGAATCTTGGGAACATCATTGTCAGCTGTTTGATGTCTAGGCTAAGCTTCCATTTCCCTCCTAGCTACTTAAGCCAGGCATGGCCAGAGGCGTGAGCTTTGTGGCAAGTGCCAAAGAGATTCTTGGCTCTTGGCACTTAGCTGCATTTTTCCTCCAGGCAGTTATCTACCATTACTGTTAGAGCCAGGGTGGTGTAGTGGTTAAGAGCGATGGTCTGGAGCTGTGGATTCTGGTCTGGAGAACTGGATTTGTTTTCCCACTTCTACACATGAAGCCAGCTGGGTGACCTTGGGCTAGTCACAGTTCACTCTGAACTCTCTCAGCCCCACCAACCTCACAGGGTGTCTGCTGTCGGGAGGGGGGGAAGGTGACTGTAAGCTGATTTGATTCTTCATGAAGTGGTAGAGAAAGTCGGCATATAAAAACCAACTCTTCTTCTTCTTCTAGCTTCAGTCTTCTGATTCCCCCCAAAAATCTGCTCCTGTGGGTCAGTGATGTACATCAGAAATTGCCTATATTTATTTATTTGATTTTTGTCCCTCCCTTTCTTGACCAAGGTTAGGCTGCTTTTGCTCATGCAAAGGGTGGGTGTATATATGGATGGATGGATCCAACCCAATGTGTCTTTTGAAACCTCCTTCATGCGCACTGTGTATTGGTAAGGAGTTACAGGGCTTGCAGTTACAGTGAGAAATGGTTAAAAAAAAGTTGTATGGTATGTGTATTGGCAAACAGGTTTTCCAGGCTGTGCCTATGTTAGAAAAGGAACAGTAGAGTAGACTGTACTTTCTAGTTGTGCACGAATGCACATATGGATCTTTGTATGATGGCCCAGAATTTTTGTGAATCTAACCACTGGTCAGATTCTTTTTTTAAAAAAATGAAACTTTATAAAAGTGTATTGGCGTTATAGGGTTCTGCATAAAACTACAAGACTACAGTGTACAAGAAGAAGAGCTGTCGCAAGTGAATCATACACTTCTTTTTGTCCATCTATTATCATACCCATTCCAATAGAAAAAATTAAGATTCCAAAATGCTACATTATAAAAAAATACATTCTTGCCAGCATTCTTTAGTATTCTCCTTTGTATCTCTTCTTGGGCACCACGCTTCAAGTTGTAAAGCCAGTTCAGCTTGAAATGTTCCTCCATAAAGACATCTCCTTCAATGCAACTTGACAAATCAAAAGGCCATTTTCACTCTGAAAAATGTTAATATTAATAGAACCAAAAAGCAAAAAAGAAATATATGCTGTGCTTGGCTTAAATTTTATCTCATGAAAGATACATGTTGGAGAAGATGAGACACTGCTTTGCTTTTGGAGAATTAATGCCATGATTCACCTTTTCCTGATACATCCCACCAAAAGAATGGACGACTTTCTCTTTCCCTACTGTGACTTACTGTCTGAAAGAACATCACTGTTATTATTTTTGCTGGTGTATATAAAGGTACAGATGCTAAATCCTTGCTTGCTCCATAAAACTGATAACCAGGAAAGATACTTGACTTTCCGCTAACAATGTAACATGTACAATTAGGATTAAGTATTGTTAATCTGGTGGAAGTATTGGAAATAGTGTTGGCCACCTGGATCCACACTACAATTAAATTATGATTAGACAGCTGCAATGCACTGTACACTGGTCTCCCCTCATAATCAACCTGGAAACTCCGACTGATCCAGAATGCCGCAGCTTGACTATTAGCGGGCACTAGACAGAACATGCATACTATTCCCATTCTGCCGACGCTCCATTGGTTGCCCATTTGTTACTGAACTCAGTTTAAGGTATTGGCTATCATATATGAAGCCCTTCATGGTCTTGGTCCCTCTTATTTATGAGACCACCTCTGTCCCTAGGCTTCACCACAACAACTCCTCTCACGTCAGCAGGGGCTTCTGCAGGCGCCAACCTGCCAATGGGCAAAATCAACAACTGCCTGTATGTGTGCTTTCTCCATTGTGGATCCAACCTTGTGGAATGGCCTGCCCAAGGAGGTCCACAAAGTATGCAAAACTTTTCTGAGCAGGTAATAAGGCTGCACAGTACAAAATAGTACACAAACTTACCTTGATAAATGATTGGGAAGCGTGGTTTATCCTGTTGTATATAGCATATTGTAAGTAGGATCACATGAACACATGTAGCTGCCTTATACTGAATCAGACCCTTGGTCCATCAAAGTCAGTATTGTCTACTCAGACTGGCAGCGGCTCTCCAGGGTCTCAGGCTGGGGTCTTTCACATCACCTACTTGCCTAGTCCCTTTAACTGGAGATGCCGGGGGTTGAACCTGGGACCTTCCACATGCCAAGCAGATGCTCTACCACTGAGCCACAGCCCCTATTATGTAATTTCTGCACCACTTAACGTATCATGTTACTATTGATGCTATGCTTTTGTTTCTTTCTAGTGGTTCCAGACTTCTAATCTTCTTATGCATTAGTTATTGAATGTCCCCATTTTGTTGATTGTACCAACTCACTATGTGTAATCCACCTTGAGTCTCTGTGAGAAAGGTGCACTATGAATAAATGAAGAGGTCAGCCTAGCGGGCAAGGCTTTTGGCAGGACTTCCTGCAACACCATTCTGCTTCTTAAAAAATCAGTTGTTTGTATAGTATAACTTTCATCAACAGCTGTATACTTACCTTTCCTTTTATCCCTTAGAAGCTCTTTGATCAATTGATCTTGAGCAGCATATATCTAGTGTTGGAGGGATATAAGGACTGAAACAAATCTTGCCACTGACAATGTAGCCTTGGGGTCCCTATCATTTAGTAAAAAAGGCATTATGTCAGTCACAGAGGCATTGGATTTGTATATTAAAAGGGGGGAAATATAGTGCGATCGAAGTTCCTCGTAAAAGCGGCATTCCAAAAGGGCATGGGCTAATGAGTCAATAGAGCCAGAAGAGCAAGGGCAGATCCTGTCTGAGTATGGTATATTCAGAATTCTGCCCTGCATTACCATAGAAGGGTTAGCATTCAATCTAGCCAAGCAAAAAGCTCTACAGAGACGAGGAGTTGTTAGATAATATGTATAGGCAGGCAGACCATGTGGAGGGGGTATTCCGAAGAACTGGGATGAACAGACATGACGAGCACGAAAAGTAGTGCTGTTATAATCGAGCTCTTTAATGCGCTTTTTAATTTTGGCAAAAGCTTCAGTTTCCCCAAGATCTGATAACATATCCTGCGAGAAGCCCAACAATGCCAGTTTCTCATCTGAGATTTTTTGCCATGAGGATTTAAAAGGGTCATGCTTCAGAGAAGATAGGAACCCCTCAGTGCTAAAGCACAGTTTAAGGTGTAGTTTAAAGGCGGCCAACCACGCCCTAGCTTCAAGTAACATTTGGCCAAACTCGGAACGAAGAGTAATGCCAGCAACACATCGAGGGGCATTTAGAAGTTTTCGTAAGAACTGAAGCAGTGGACGATCTATAGATTCATTGATGACTGTAATCCAGATGGCAAGCTGTATACTTACAGATGGGCAGCTATGTTGGTCTACACTAGAAGAGCAAGATTTGAGTCCTGTCGTACCTGAAAGACCAACCTGATTTTTAGGGTATAGGTTTTCCAGAGTATCTGACAAAAGGGGCTTACATCCTTGTCTTGTTGGTCTTTAAGGTGCTACTGGACTCCAATCTTTCTCTGCTATATACTTTGATATATGATATTTTAAAGGTCTTATATAACAAGCAGCACTTGTTGGGACTATATCCTCCAAATCCATTACACAGTAATAACCCAATTATTATCAGTGTACAGGGGCCAGGATTAGGGTTGCCAACCTGCAGGTAATAGCTGGAGATCTCCTGCTATTATGACTGACTTCCAGCCGATAGAGATCAGTTCACCTGGAGAAAAAAGCCGCTTTGGCCATTGGACTCTATGGCATTGAAGTCCCTCCCCTGCCCAAGTCCCGCCCTCCTCAGGCTCTGCCAGGATGGAAGTGAAGGACACTGTAAGGGGGTAATAGCATCTTCTTCAGCCTGGCCTTAGGACCTTTCCGCCTGACCCAGTCAGCTGCAGGATCCTGAAGCAACAAATCATTCAGCTGAGCCACATATTCACATTTAGGTTTAATTGGGGACAACTAAGGCATAATGCTGGGACGCAATGTAAAACGTTGCTAAAAATGTCTCAGGCTTGCTATCCATTATGAATTTACTTTGATTTTAATACATTTTAAAAATAACATGGCAAAGATGGCTACAAGGGGGGAAAGAGTGCTGAGCTGCAGGACCAATCAGGATCCGGCCCTTTCAGAATTTTTAAGTGACTTTAAAATGGTGGTGGCATCCTTGCGGCAGCCATGAGGATACCATCATTTCTACTTTGGCCCTGAGGTAAGTTAGATTGAAAGACAGAGAGACTGGCCCAATGCCACCCAATGAGCTTCACAGCTGATTACAGACTTGAAACTTGGACTCCTGACTCCAAGTCCGCATTCTAATCACCACACCACACAATGAACTCCTTTTTCAAAGACGATCCACATATAGGGATGCATGGATAGGGTTGCAAACTCCAGGTACTATCTGGAGATCTCCAGCTATTACAACTGATCTCCAGCTGAAAGGGATCAGTTCACTTGGAGAAAATGGCCGCTTTGGCAACTGGACTCTATGGCATTGAAGTCCCTCCCCTCCCGAATCCTTGCCCTCCTCAGGCTCCACCCCAAAAACCTCCCGCCGGTGACGAAGAGGGACCTGGCAACCCTATGCATGGAATTTAAAAGAACCAGCACTGTACTGAAGCCAGATTATTTTGTATTCTTAGTCTGACGTATCCCCTGTAAGTTTGTAGCCATGTTCTAATTCTTTTTTAGTATTGAGTTGACCCAAGCAAATGATATTACTATTGATTTTATCTTCCTCTAGTAATTGGGCTTCTGATAATGCCAGCAAAGAATTTTGTGGAGACATAAGCACATTGCCTGGTTGCTTGGTGTTTGTCTCTTCCACTTAACGTTTGCCATTTTTATTAGAAGAAGGCCTGATTGCTTTAACTTCATGACATTAGAGGAAAATATCTAGAAATGCTGAGGCAGCTCTGCCACTAGTATCAGTGACAAAATTCTAATTAATTTTAAGGATGTGGTAGTAAACTATTAGTCATCCGTAGGTTAGAATTTTTTTTTCTTCATTGCAGGGAAAAAACATCACTGCTTTTGAATAATAATGGTGTAAATTTAATCATGTGTTGAAGGTTTAAAGGTGCCAGTAAGCAAAAATAGCAAGTTTCCATCTATGTCCTTAATGACCTATTTTACTAGTGTGAAATTATTGTCACCTTTGGTTTTACAAACTCCGCACAACATGTAGCCAAACATGATAGGTTGCTTTCTTTGTCTACTTTGCCCTTGTTAATGACTATGCAAACTGTGAAGAGCCCCAAAATAGGACCTAGGAAAGACCGATTATTCCAGCTCAATATATTTAGCAAAACCCCATAATTCATGCATGCGAATTTCAATAGTAATTTTTTTTGAACTGATGAGAAAAGCTGTGCTGAACGAACATGTGTCAGGAAAATGTCAACAGATGTGAGCCATCTCACTCTTCAAAATTAAAGACTTTTGCAAGAGAGGAAGTCATATTCCAATTCTAACATGGAATACATTTATTTCCAGTCAAGTAATGAGCCTGTGAAAATATGGAGGAAACTGCCACTCTGTCTTATTCATACCTGGTAGTAATGTGAAGCGATCTTATTTATAAATTCATATTCACTCACAGGATAGGCAATGATCCGCTTAATGAAGTCACTTCACTGAAGAGATATAATGCACTCCAAAATTACTTTGCATTCTAAATAAGTTAGGCACTTTTAAAATCAATTCTCATTTTATTCCTTTGTATTATATGCAGCATTGCAGCAGAAATTTTGCATACAGGTAACTGGAGATTGACTCTGAGGCATGCACTTGATGCATAATGTGTTATTCTATAACAGCATATACAGTTCCTCTGGATAATCATTATAGGAACATTGTGCCATTTCCACAAACCATAGCACTGTCCATAACATTTTAAAAAAATGAATAATGTTTGCAAACAAGTACTGAAGGGCAAAGCATCTGATCAAATACAACAGAGATGTTCCTACCAGCGTGTCCAGGGAACTTTCATAACATGGGTGGTACCAAGAAGGCTTCTGTCACCATCAGTCAAAACAGCAAGACATTTTAGGATGTTGGGAGATTGACATTGTAGCAGGTACGCCCTATAAAAACCTGAGTCCAGGCAGGGCATGTAAAGCTTTCCTGTAGGCTCAAAAAGGGGGAGGTAACATGTACGGCATTTTTTAAAGATAGTGTAGCAAAGTTCTAAAGCATACAGTTTAATGTAGGTAGTAGGTCCTTTTATTCAGTGAACTAATTTGGCTCTTTCAAAAACCAGGTCC
The DNA here is from genome assembly GCF_029931775.1 of Euleptes europaea. Taxonomy (NCBI): domain Eukaryota; kingdom Metazoa; phylum Chordata; class Lepidosauria; order Squamata; family Sphaerodactylidae; genus Euleptes; species Euleptes europaea. The sequence continues at coordinate 78,728,697 of NC_079316.1, forward strand.
TTGCAATAAGTAGTGGAGCCTGTTGTGCCCTGGCAGAAGATGAGGCAGGAGCAGTAGGATATGGAGTAGTCATGCCCTGTGTGGTGAAATGGGGCTCACGAGCATTTGTTTCTGCCTAGGTTGGATAGGGAGAAAGTTATGCAGCCATCCTGGGGTCCTGCCCAGCAGAGCTTCTCCTCTTCCACTCCCTAATTCTTTCTCTCTTTCTCTCTCTTTGGGTCACTGCCACCAGCTAATTTTGGTTTTGGGGTTCCATCCGAAGAATTAGCACTTAGGCCAGCTGAGCAGACCAGAAGGGAGACTACTTCTCTCTGGTCTGTGTGGGACCTTCAAATGAAGTGGCTAGAGGAGGGCCAGGCAGTCGAAGCCCTTTCCTAGAATCAATAGTGTTGGAAGGGACAGTAAAGGCCATCTAGCCCAACCCTCTGCTCAATGTAGGATCAGCCTGAAGCATCCCTGACAAGTGTTCGTCCAGCCTAAAGCATCCCTGACAAGTGTTCGTCCAGCCTAAAGCATCCCTGACAAGTGTTCGTCCAGCCACTGCTTGAAGACTGCCAGTGAGGAGAACTCACCACTGCCCTAGGCAGCTGATTCCACTGCTGAACTACTTTTACTGTAAAAAAAAAAAAATCCCAATGTCCAGCCAGCACCTTTCCTCCTTTAATTTTTTATGCCATCTTCTACTCCAATGTGATGTTGTGGATAAGAGCAGTGGTTTGGAGCAGTGAAGTCTGATATGGAGAACTGGGTTTGATTTCCACTCCTCCACATGAGCAGCGGAGGCTAATCTGGTGAACTGGATTAGTTTCCCCACTCCTACACATGAAGCCAGCTGGGTGACCTTGGGCGAGTCATGCTCTCTCAGCCCCACCTACCTTACAGGATGTATGTTGTGGGGAGGGGAAGGGAAGGTGATTGTAATCGGGTTTGATTCTCCCTTAAGTGGTAGAAAAAGTCAGCATATAAAGACCAACTCTTCTTCTTTAACAGGAACAGCTCCCTGCCCTCCTCTAAGTGACAGCCTTAAAGAGAGTAATTATGCCCCCCCTCAAGCTCCTCTTTTCCAAACTGAACATTCCCAAGCCCTACAGCCTTTCTTCATAGGGCTTGCTGTCCAGGCCCCTGATCATCCATGTCACTCGTTTGCACCCAATCCATTCTGCCCACATACTTTTCGAAATGAGGCCTCCAGAACTGCATACAGTACTCCAGGTGTGGCCTGACCAATGTGGTGTACAGCAGGACTATGACATCTTGCTATTTGGATGTTATGCGCCGGTTGATACACCCCTAGACCACACTAGCTTTTTTTGCTGCTGCGTTACACTGACTGCTCATATTCAGCTTACAGTTCACTCATACCCCTAGACCTTATTCACATGCAGTGTTACCCAGAAGTGTATCCCCCATCCGGTGCTTCTCATTTTTGTTACCCAGATGTCGAACTCTCCAGTGTGTTCAGATCTCATTGAATTCTATCTCTTATCTTCTGGGGCGTTAGCTACTTCTCCCAAATTGGTGTCATGTGCCAATTTAGTGAGTAGTCCCCACCCCATCCCCTCATCCAGATCATGTATAAAAACATTGAAAGGTACCAGGCCTAGAACAGAGCCCTGTGGCACCCCACTGGACACTTCCCTCCAATCAGATGAATTCCTTTGCCAGGAAACACACTTTCACCCATGGTTTTCATATTCTAATTCTGATGTTGGTAATCATCTTTGCTGTGTCCACAAGGTGGTTGCTGGTTGACCGGGCTGGGTAGGAATTTTACCAACAATCTGGTGGCTAAACGTTTTCACTTTCATCACAGCGAAATGTGTATAAGTATTTGATTGTATCGTTAGATGTGCGTATCAAGTGTCACAATTGGCTAGTGGGTGCTTGGGCATTGTGCTTGGGACACGTAGTACAGGTGTATGCAGTGGTGGACTCCCTGCATGATCCTAAAAGTGGGGTCCTCTTAACAGGCTCTAAGTTCCTCACAGCCATATCCAGGGCTGGCATGTTGACTGTGCAACTAAGAGGTCAGTAATGGGGTAGGAACAGGGACTTCTGCCACTTCTTCCCTTACAACTAGTTCTCTTTCCTCAGTTACCTCTAGCAGAGAGGTTGGAGGGTCGCTAGTAGTTAGCCTGTCAGCAACACCCATTGTTCTCCATCCATGTACTCTGTGACCTGAGAAATCTTCCCCACTCTGATGTGTCTGTGTTGCCGTTCTCTCTGGGGTTGCCAACCTCTAGGCACTAGCAGAAGATCTTCTGCTATTACAGCTGATCTCCAACTGATAGAGATCAGTTCACCTGGAGAAAATGGCCACTTTGGCAATTGGACTCTATGGCATTGAACACATGAACACATGAAGCTGCCTTATACTGAATCAGACCCTCGGTCCATCAAAGTCAGTATTGTCTACTCAGATTGGCAGCGGCTCTCCAGGGTCTCAGGCAGAGGTCTTTCACATCACCTACTTGCCTAGTCCCTTTAACTGGAGATGCTGGGGATTGAACCTGGGACCTTCTACATGCCAAGCAGATGCTCTACCATTGAGCCACAATCCTTCCCTGCCCCAAACCCCACCCTTCTCAGCCTCTGCCCAAAAAATGTTCCGCCGGTGACAAAGAGGGACCTGGCAACCCAAGTTCTCTCCCTCCCCTCCTTGCTGGTCCCTGCTCCAGGCACAGTCAAGATTCTTTTCATGTCCAGCTAGCACATGGGGTTGGATCCAGTGATCCATCAGCAGGAAGTACTGATGGTTGCAGTTCTTTCCCATGTTCCTCTCCCACCACCAGTCCTTTCCAACCCTGGGAAAGTTTATTCCCGGATCTATGTGACCTGTGTGGATTGATAGTTTTATATGCTGGGAGGCTGCAGCAGCAAGTGGGATCTTCTCTGTCTGTCTCTTCTGTCAGCAGAGCTTCACTAATATATTTTACTCCTTTGCCACTGAAGCCTCCTGACCTATGTAACTATTACTCCATGCAGGGCCTGTAATCCTAGGAATAAAATTTCTCAGGGTTGGATGGCTGCTGAGGGGGGACAGAAAACATGGGGAAAATCCACAATTCTTGCATTCCTTGATCTCTGGATCCAGCTCATTGAATTCATATGACTTGTTAGAATATTGGTCTTACTGTGTTTCATAATTCACAATAGTGTGTATGACTTCTTACTTTTGGTCTAATGGAATCTCTATTCTTAATATTTCCCCAAATATACTAACAGATAACTTTTGTATTATGAGACAAGAAAGCTAAGTTACTGAACTCGTTCATGTGCAGTGTGATGGTAAATAATAGCCCTTGTTCTAATTAAGAAAAATCTGCTAATAAAAACATTGACATTGTAACAGTTAATAACACAGTACATTAGCTTCTGGAACATGCATTTCAAGTGAAATTAATGGTATCAATTGTGCTATTGCAGTAACAGGATCAATAATTTATATACGCCTTTGGAGAAATCGGTCAAAATCTTGCCAGTTCAAGGGATTATGTTCTACAATGACTATGTATGTTTTCTGTCAGGATGAACTGTCCAAAACAGTACAAATCTTGAAAACATTTTGGTATCTATCACTTTATGCTTCATACAAGGAAGTGGACATTCAGGACATACAAAAGTTGAAGGCACAGGAAAAGAGGAAGACGCAAGATGTAATCGATTGACTCAATCAGGGAAGCCATGGCCCTCAGTTTGGTAGACCTGAGCACGGCTGTTAATGGTAGGACGTTTTGGAGGATGTTAATTCATAGGGAAGCTACTTGACGGCACTTAACACACACACAAATACATTGATGTGGCACTAACTGTATACAGTATGTATGGTTGAGGAGCAGGAACCTGACTCACTACCACCCCTGCTTTTAGGGTTCCTGGTTCTTCCTAGCCAGCCTAGCATGCATGGTATTGAAGCAGATATCTTGCACACAGGATCCACTGCATGCTGATCTGATGCATGTAATCTGCATTCTACATTTTTAGTAGTCAGCATTGCCAAAAATCAAACCTATTAGTATTTTAGGCATATTGATCTGTATTCTAATGCATAGTCTATATATTCCAAACAAATTAAACCACTTTAAATAACAAGTCTGAATGTAATGCTATATATCAAAATGTATTTGTGATGCAGTTGAAACATTGTCCAGTAAATTGTCAAAATAGGTTAACCCGTAATGTCCATTTCATATAGATCGTTAATTGGGCCTAGTTGGTTATGACCATGACCATACCTAGCAATCTTCTCTTTCACTTTTCTTTTGCAGCACTGAATAGAAGTAGCCACTGTTTTACTGGGTGCAATTTATAAGCGTGCATTTGCGGAAGGTGCAAACTGTAATACAACTCTGTACTTGTTGGCATCTATAGACTTCATTTTTTTCAACGACAAAAAAACCCCCAATATTTATTTTTGCTTTTGGATCAGAATGCAGCATGTAGTCCGGGTGCCCCAAATGAGTAAAGACTTACCCATTGCTCATTAAATCAAACCACTTTAATGTATGTACGTTTTAAATTTGCCCAACAAGTAGCAGTAAAACTGAGTAAATAATAAATCAACCTCCTCTCCTTCTCCCCTACCCAGTTTTATTGGGCGAAACCATAGCCATTTTATAACAAGGCACACTGACATCTATATTGTACTATCTGCCCTGAAATTAGTAATAGCATTGGGGTGGATCCTATCATCCTCCAAGGAGCCTTCCGCCAGCCTAAGGAGTCTTCCTCCTACTTAAATGGCTCTTCCTTAAATAGAAAAGCCACTTAAGTTGGAGGAAGACCCTTGGGTTGGAGGAAGGCTTCAAACTTTTCTCAGTGGAGTGGTAGGATAAGAATAGGATCCACCCCACTAAATATAATATTAAAAACCCTAAAATTATGGGAACTGTTCATCAATGTATTTTGCAATGTGGCAGTTATCCCTTTAAAGAAAGTTAGCCATTGAAAGAAAAAAATTGCTTGAAATATGTATTTTATTTACTTAAAACATTTACATGCCGCCTTTCCACCCTAATAGGGTCCCAAAACAGCAAACATCGAGGCATTTAAAATGTTAAAACAGCATTTAAAATGTATGTACAAATAATTAACAATACACTGAAACTTATAGACTTATAAATAAACACACCCAACCAGAGAGGGCCAATAAGAGTTTACTGGGGGTATGCCAAATGAAACAATACCCTTTTGAGCTACGGCTTGACCAAAGGATGTCTTAGCTCATAAAGTGTACATCAGGCCTCCAGAAATGTGCCCACTCCCTCATTGATTGTGAGGACGGAACAGTACAATCCTAAACTCCATTACTCCATTCTAAGTCCTTTGATGTACCCTGCCTCAAGACTGGGAGATAAGGAGGTGCTGTGCATTTTGCCTGCATGGGCTAGTGAAAGAGATTTCCCCTTTCTGCTAGTCCTCTGACACGCACAGACTACTTGTGGGAGAGATGAGGCGCAAGGCTGCAACACACCTCAAAAGTGGTGAGAGAGATGACTGAACAACCCTGAACCCTCTCCTGAGAGAAGCCATCAGCTTTTCACCTAGCACTATAGAAGATGCAAGGGAGACAATTTCTGTTCCCAAGCCCAGAGGTAAAGGTCATTTATGCATGGGTACTTGGAGTCACATTTGCCCCCTGTCTGACTCAGTTGTTCCTAGGAGTTCGGTACGAGTTTTTTGTCAATTCAAATTGACTTCGCTGCCAGCCCTCTCAGTGTCCGTGTCTTCACATTCCTCTGTTAACCCGACTCTTCCCTCTCCCCTGAGCTCAGCCCGGCTGAAATCGCCGTTCAGAAGGCAAAGTGCAGGCCACAGGAAAATTGCTCTCTCTCACAGCCAATCACAAAGCAGCGTGTAAAGAGGCGGGGATTCAAATACTTCCTGCTTCCTGCTTCATCTGAGCTCTTTCTGAGTAGGAGAAAGGCTTTTTAAAATGAGGCTTGGATTTCTCCCCCCTCTTGCTTTCAGATTGCTCAATTTTTTGTTCTTAAAATGCTTTTTTATGCGGCAATTGGGTTTTGGGGGGAATCTTCTCTCACAGGTAGCACTGTGAAGTAAGCCTATTACAACACAGCATTTAAAGGGGTGGGACTTGAGTTTGGAGACTGCTGGTGCATAGATTCCCAACTGGAAAGTGGGTTCAGCCAGCAATGAAAGTTAGGTAAAACTCCCATGTATAAATGACCAAAGTCAGAGGTTCATTCATGCCTTTTCACAGTATTTGGGCATGGCTATTGACTCATCTAGGCTTTGAGGTGCTTAGAAGTAACAAGAAAGATTCTTATTACTTCTGAGTGTGTTCCAAACCACTGTAAGGTGAATGAGTGACCTTGTCTGTTCTCTGAGGAAGGGATCAGCTTCTCATGACCAGCCTGTCACACAGATGGGGCAATGACTGTCTTTACTAATGATTTAAGAGGATGCTCTTCCCCTTTTGTGATTATTTCACACAGTACATTTTATAGACATTCATGGATTTACCACTGACTAGAGATAAGCAGATGCTTATCACCCAAGTCAGTCAGTGTCCCTTGATATGACCTATATCTTCTAAGAGATTGTGGGATATTTTCATGTGAGGGGGGAAATATTTCAAGAACACCCCCTCTTTTTTAAATTGGAAAAATATTGGGGTCCACAAACTAAATAGCCTTATTGGAACAAAAAAGGAGTACATTATCTAAGAAAAATTAGCAGGAATAGACCGAAATGAAATAAAAAGTACTTTGTCCATATTGGATTCTGTGTGTCATAAATTTAAAATGATCATTTGCTTGGGCTTTTATATAATGCTATATTTATGGAGCTTCCTTTTTAAACATTGGAAATGAAGGAGCCTCGGTTGTTGATAAATGCAGAGACCCCCTTAGTGAGCACGTAACTGCAAAAATCTATATCTTTACCAGTGCTTAATTAATTGAACTTGCTATCAAAGAAAGTATTCTTAGATGTTTGCTATCATTAATCCCTGTAATGGATTTTCTAAGTACCTTCCTGTGTAGCAGGAACACAAGTAGAGGATGCATTCACTAGCTCTAAATCTAAAGCAGACTCGCAGGCTATGAATTATGGATAGTCAGGATAGCACTGAATTGTGTTCCCTTTCTATAAATACATTGCAGCCCCTTTGACCCAAAAGTTTGATGAACAAGAGCTTTGGAGTGGGGGGGAGACAGTGGCTAAACTCAGTGTGTGTGTGTCATATATTTGGGGTACCAGCTGCCTAAAATATGCATCAGTGCTATTCTGACTATTCTGAGAGGTAGAGAAACCCCTGCAACAAATTCACTATACCCAACCCCCTAAAGCAGAAGATGGGCCGCTTTGATATTCATTCTCCTGTGGGGTACTGCTTGAATGAAAAAGGCTGGTGTGATCCACTGCCCATGTGTGGGTGAGAGATTCATGCTGCTACATGTGTTCCGTTTCTCTGAGCAGTGAGAAGCAGGGCCACGGCTCAGCAGCAGAGCATCTACTTTGCATGCAGAGAGTCCCACTCTGAGTCTCTGGTTATCTCCATTTAAAAGACCTCTGCTGGAGAGACTGGAAAGCCTTTGCCAGTCAGAGTAGACCAGGGGGTCTGTGCCCGCTGGCACCTTTCCTCGTTCCCGCCGAGTGTTTGTAGAAAGTGGGTGGAGCCAGATGGGACTTCTGCCCAGCAGGGCTTCCATTTAACCAGTGGGAACCTGATAGGCTGTGCAGATTTTTTTTTTTTTGAAAAGGTTGCTTTGGCAGAAGTTGCCACCACAGGACAAGGATCTAAACTGTGAGAGTAAAGCTAAACATTGGATATGCAAGAAAATATCTTCAAACAATATTTTCATTTAAAAGGGCATCCTGTGAAGCAGAGCTTCTGCCTGAAATATTGAAGAGTTACCATTAGAGTTACGCATAACCTCACCCCCTGACGTCTGTGGCTTTTGTGGCTGTGCCCACCACCCTGTGACAGAATTCCAAAGGTGCCTGTGGGCTCAGAAAGTTTGGGGAGCCCTGGAGTAGACCATACTGAGTTTGCTTGATAGGCCAGTGGTCTGATTCAGTATAAGGAAGCTTCATTTGTGTGTGTATGAGACGTTCAAGGATCTAGTGCTTACCCTGGTTGGTATCCTTAGGAGAAAAGAGTGCTAGAAGTTTTATAATGCTTGCTTCGTTTACAGATATACAGGTAGAGCATTGCTGAAGGGAAGGGCTGTGGCTCAGTGGTAGAGCATCTGCTTGGCATGCAAGGTCCCAGGTTCAATCCCTGGTATATCCAGCTAAAAGGATTGGGCAGTAGGTGATGCGAAAGCCCAAGACCTTGGAGAACTGCTGCCAGTCTGAGTAGACAATACTGACTTTGATGGACCAAGGGTCTGATTCAGTATGAAGCAGGTTCACGGGTGAAGGTGCAGGGGCCCTATTACAGAGCAGTGGATCTGTTACCCAACGTCAGACCCCCACAGAGAGAAAGATTCTGCACACACACACCCAAGGTGCTGCAGCCCACTCCAGCAGAATCTCTCTCTCTGGTTCTCCAACATCAGAACTGCACTTCCTTTTTAGACATGCATACCCCTACCTGGTCTCTGCAGCTGAGGGGTGGGGGATCGTATCCACCAAACCCTGATGGCTCCTTGACTTATTATTAAGGAGTGGGGGTGGATATTCATAATGGTTAAGAAACATTATGAATCATCAGAGCAACTGAAATGATCAGGGGGCTAGAACAACTGCCCTGTGAGGAGCACTTAAAATGCTTAGGACTGTTTAGCTTGGAAAGAAGGCGGTTAAGGGGAGTCATGATACAGGTCTATATAATTATGCATAGTATTGAGAGAGTGGACTGGGAGAAGCTTTTTCCCCTCTCTCATAATACCACAATGCGGAGTCATCGTTGTCGTCGCCTCCTTCTCCTCCTTCTCCTTCTCCTTCTCCTTCTCCTTCTCCTGCATTGTTCAGGGCCAAATTGCCTGTATGAACAATATCATTAAAATAAAGTATTGTTGACATCAGAAATGAGGGGGAGATAGCATTGCTTTTGTTCGTATCTTTTTAAAGCGTGGATACATTAAATGGTTGGTCTTTTTTGCAGTTTAGTGGCAGGTGCAGAACTGCAAGCATTCTTTGCAGGGGATGATTGGGTTTAATTAGGAATGCTGAAACCTGCTTTAAGTGTCATAGCTTCAAGGGGTGATATCTGTATCTACCCTAATGAAGCTATGTACTGTCATCAGTAGCCTGATGGAGCCTACTCTTATGCAGTTGCATGAATGACATTCCAAGGAAGGGGGGTTAGTAGGGGTAAGAGAGAGAATGTAATAGGGGTGACAGAAGGCAGCAATAGAAATAGGGCTGCCAACCTCCAGGTAGTAGCTGGAGATCTCCCGCTATTACAACTGACCTCCAGCCAACAGAGATCAGTTCACCTAGAGAAAATGGCAGCTTTGGTAATTGGACTCTATGGTATTGAAGTCCCTCTCCTCCCCAAACCCCACCTTCCTCAGGCTCTGCCCCAAAAACCTCCCGCTGGTGGCAAAGAGGGACCTGGCAATCCTAAATATGGAGGAAGGGTGAAAGGAAGGAATGCAGTAAGAGAGGGTGGGATGGGATTTAGGTTTCTAGTGGGAAAGGTTTGATGGGCAGTTGAGAGGGTGGAAAGCGGGTTAGTGCTGGCTAGTAGGAGAAAAGGGTATGTCCAAGGGAAGGTGAAGAGAGGGAGAATGGAAGGAAAAGATGGCAGAGGTGGGCAGAAAAGAGTGGCCAGAAGTTTAGAAAGAGGATTATGATGCGGGGAGAGGGACGAATCGGGGAGGGAGATGACCTGGATCAGAATCAGGTTCTGAAATGTCTTCTCTTAGCACAGTGCCTGGTGGTGAAATCACATGTGCATTTTCAAGCGCCCTGAAGATCACTTAGAAATCTTCCCTCACTTCAATTAATAAGTGTTATCACCATTGGCAAGTAATATCTTTCCTGCTTTAAATTTGTTATAATAATTTGTATCGTGCTTTTTCCAAGAATTGCTCACAGTAGCTTGGAAAAATTAAGATCTGTAAAACACAAATCTTGCCACATAATAAAATGTAATAAATCTGAGAAGCAACAGCAAACAAAACTATATCAGTTCCTTCTAGATCAGGAATCAAAACAAGAGAAAACAAGAAAGCAGAATAAAACATAGAAAACTGTGTAACACATCTAATTTGCACAAATCATAATAATAGATCTTTGCCTAGTTTGAGTGTGGTGTGTTACAGAGCTCTTTAGATCCTCTGATCATTCGTTAGTGATCAATTACTTATACTTCAAATATATCTATAACCAAGTATTTTAATGTAGATTTCTTAATCTTATATTTGGAACATTGGTTTGGGTTTTTTTTATATGCCGACTTTCTCTACCACTTAAGGGAGACTCAAACTGGCTTGCAATCACCTTCCCTTCCCCTCCCCACAACAGACACCTTGTGAGGTAGGTGGGGCTGAGAGAGAGCGACTTTCCCAAGGTCACCCAGCTGGCTTCACGTGTAGTAATGTTAGTATTTGGAACATATAACTGCTTATTGTTTTACTATGTTCTAATCTGCCCTAGTTATCAGTTTGTAGAGCCATGAGTTACTTGGCCCTTATACGGGCGGTACATGACCATTCATACCTCAGAGTCAGATGCAGTGCTAAAGGTCATCTCACAGACCCAATTAGGACAAAAAAAGGAGTCAGACAGGGCTGTCTTTTAGCCCCTTTGCCGTTTATCTATTATATAAATGATATGGCAGATAAATGATAAAAACTTTCATCCCCCGAAACTGGCCCACTGACATATTCCAGTGCTGTTATATGCAGACGACACAGTGTTGCTGTCCAGAACCCCGGTAGGTCTGAGGAGAGCACTAAACAGATTCTCTGAATACTGTCAAACCCAGCATTTCCAAATTAACTACCTTAAAACTAAAATAATGTCTTTTGGGAAGCGGCCAAAAATTAGGAAATGGAAATTAGACGGAAATGACATCCAGCAAGTAAACTCCTTTAAATATTTGGGAGTGCTAATACAGGCCTCAGGATCAAACTTGGCCCATTATAACTAAATTGCTGATCGTGCTGAGAGTTCAGCCCACGCTATAATAAAAAATTTCCATTCCAAAGGAGGTCGATATATCCCGGCTGCCCTAAAGTTGTATAAGGCAAAGGTTTTGGCACAACTACTGTATGGTACATACTTGGGGTTTGTGGGCCCAGGCCTGAAGGTCTTGGAAAAAGTGTAGTCAAAATTCTTACACGCTATTTTACAAGTACCGAGATGTGTCTCCAATTCTATGATCTGATTGGAGACAGGCATGATGAGAACTGAAGCTAAAATCCATCTCATGTCCTTTTACATGTTGGCCAAACTAAATATACAAAAACCCGGCCTCCTTGCAATGATTAGTCTGGACGCATATCAGTCCAAATGGTCCAAGGAGGTGCAATTAAACCTAAGAAAACTGGGATTTTCACTCCAGGATCTATTGATACTGAGTGGAGATCAGTTTAAAAAAGTAATAAGGCAGAGAGTGGAAGACACTGAGAGACAGCATGACCTCGCAAGGTCCCCTGGTTTCATAGCCTCACAGAAGTTCAGACACCTGATGATGGCAGCCCCATAACTGATGACACAGGAGGTGAAGAAATTTAGAAGGGCTTTCACATTAGCCAGATGTGGAGCTTTGCCATCGGCCGTCCTAGAAGGCAGATATCAAAAAATTCCTCTTTCCGAGAGTCTGCCCGTGCAATGGTGAAGAAACTGAGACCCGTGAACACGTCTTTTTATACTGCCCTCTCCATCATGAGTTAAGATCTAAGACTATTCAAGAAACTCTAAGAAATAATACAGGGCTACCTGATAAAATCTGTATCCAACGACTACTGGAAGATAGTAACACACAAACTTCGAGATGTGTGGCCAAATTTTGTGCTGCTATATATAAGGCCCGAAAGGATGTAATGTACAAATAGGCACAATTTGATAGATAAACGTTTTAGAAGCTAGCTTGCTTACCTTTTTAGATATGGGATTTTATTGATATATTTTATTTTGTGGACTTTTCGATTGACTGATACTGTTTTATTACAAATTTATGTTACTCTTGATTAGATGTGTTCTATTTTTGGTCAAATGACCGTAAAATAAAGATTGATTGATTGAGCCATGAGTTATAAATACTTTAAATAAATAAAACATATATTTCAGATCCTCTGACTAAAGATAATGATGAAATTAATGGCAGTTGTCATAGTCCTTCATATTAATATTTTGCCCCCTTCAAACCAATCCAGTAACTCATCTGGTACAATGAACTGATATTCTCTTGGGGGTGAGAGAGGAGTTTTGCAATGATTTTTGTGTTTTGTTCCATCTGTTCTTTTTTTGTTTTAAAGACTTCATTCGTTTTGTTTTTTAAATTCATTTTAATTACATTTGTTTCATTTCCCAGCAGTTATTCATTTTCATTTTGTAATTGGTTTTTTATTTCCCTTGGATTTACATGGGAGGCCCAGCCAGTCTTGTTCCTGTAACTTCAACATTTTGCATCTAAAAAGCATGATGTTTTCAGGCTTTCTAGCCATTCCCTGGTGGCATCCGATCTGCCAGATTGCAAGGAGCTCATTTTAGAAATAGCTGTTAACGTGTTCATCCTATAGGCTTCCCATTCATTTCAAATAGAGACCTTACAAGTCTTCTCCTGTTTGCTGTAAATTGGAACGTTGAAGTCTGTCAATTACACTCCTCCCACAAAAATGAAATTATTGCCATGTTTCACCAGATTCCTATTTACTTTTTCTTTTACTTTAAGCCTGGAGTAACACTATTGCTGTCAGGGGCAATTGTTCTGCTCCCCTTCACAACCAGTGGATTAGTTTTTTTGATGGCAGAGGAATTTGTTGTTAAGTGGCCTGCGATGAAATATTGAACGGTTTTTATTGCTGTTTTTTTTAACACCGTAAGGCGCTTTGAATCCACAGTGCATGGTGTCCATTGTAAAAGCGAATTAAATGAATGTGGTTTACTCATTTCAATTTCAATTTGTTTTTAAAACAAAAACATACTCCTAGTACTGTGTATTTTATCATCAAGTCAAATTATACAGACTAATTGCAAAAACTTGCTGTAAGGATCTCAGGTCGTTATTTTTGCTAATAGCAAGAATTGAGGGTAAACATAATGCTGTGCCATGAAGATTCCAGAGTACCAGAATCTTAATCAAATCCTGAAATTCTATGAATTCCGAACATTACTCTGAAAATTCTTTCAGTCCTCTTGAAATCTGTAGTGGATGTCAAATCCCAGAAAAAGTTCAGTATGTAGAGTAATAATCACTTTGTATTCTTGTGAAATGTGTGTGTGTGTGTGTGTGTGTGTGTGTGTGAAGTGCCGTCAAGTCACTTCTGACCCATGGCGACCCTATGAATCAGTGTCCTCCAAAACGTCCTATCTTTAACAGCTTTGCTCAGGTCTTGCAAAGGGCTGTGTGTGTGTGTGTGTGTGTGTGTGTGTGTGTGTGAAATCTGTAGTCTCACAATATTTTAAAATGTCCATACATGTGTGCAATCATAATTTAGAATGTCAATCACTGAAAATCCCAGAGTTAGAAATGGCTGCTGGACAACTGGGATACTAGGATACTTATGCATCCCACATAAAGTCCTTGTGCTGGATCAAATCCATTATATACAATAATTAATCTGACACATTTTGTCACAACTAGGGGTGTGCAAAAAAAATTGGTAAATTTTGGATTCAGGTCTTTTGGGCCTGATTTTTTTCCCAGTAAACCCAAAATAAGTCAAATACCCATACTGGTAAATGAGTATTTGGCTTTATTTCCGGGCTTCCAGAAAAAATTAGAGTCCATTATAGTCCGTGAAATTTATTTTCAAGGCTTGGGGGGGGGGGGGCGTTTTTCGAGATTTGCAGCATAGCTGCAAGCGACTCTCCTTAGGCAGACACCGAAGTTGGGTGAAGTTTGGGACAGGGAGTCCAATTTTATGGGCCCGCAAAGGGGTCACCCCCATCCTCCAGGAATTTGTGAGAGCTGAGCTGTCAATTGGTTTTCAGGTTCAGAAGGTCAGTGTTGCTGAGGACTGGTGGAAAGAGCCGAGTGGCAGGCTAACGCCTAAGAGTCTGGGGGCTCTGTTCATATCTGGGTTGCTTGCATGATGTCCATGCAAATTAGCTTCCAAACTGAGGAAATCAGATAAAATGCAAGAAAAATAAGACACGGAAAACATTTATTTTGGTGGCAAATGACTTCCTGTGAACACTCCTTTAATATAATAATCAAAAATCTGATTTCAAGAGATGGTGACGGTATGGGGAAACAAAGCCACTTCTCAAGGCGACCTTCAGTTTGAAAGCAGGTTTTCATGGGGAGGGGGGTGATATTGGAGCCAGTTGAAGTCTCAACCAAGGCAGCTGTTGCTCATCCGTGCAGAGAAGGGAGTCTTCTTCAGAAGCCTGGTCAGCAGGTCTTAAAGCTGGTGCTTTTAGTTGGAGGGTATATCCCCCTGGATGGGACTGGTTGAGCCCTGTCTTTTAAATTAATCTTCTCCTTGCAGACTCGTCCTGTTGGGTGATGTACCTGGAAGGTTGGTTAGATCAAGTTGGCTCCAGTAACAAAACTTCTTCCTCAAAGGGCCCCCAACTATGGGGTCCTAACAAAACCAGTCAAAGATAGAAAAATGGGAGAAGGCACAAGGCGCCAGGCCGCTGTGCAAGACAGGATGCTGGACTAGATAGATCTCTGGTCTGATACAACAGGGTTCTTCTTATGTGTTTTGATTTGATTTTGCCTTCTAGAAAGGTAGTTCCCTAATGGTTAGTAAGGGATCAAATGACACTTGAAAATCTTATCCACAGATTGTAACAGTCAATTACATTGAGGAGGTCAATAATCACTAGTGAAGTCTCAAGACACTCCTACCCAATGTGATTATAAATTAGTGCTTGTTTAATGTGTGCCTCAACTAATATGTGAGAGCTCGGTAACTTCAGCTTCAAGGCCTGAATTAATTCCTTAATTTAAATTCAGCTTTTAGATAGGCATCAGATCATTCACCCCCACTGAAGGTACTGATGCAGTAAAATTATACATTATGTTGCAGTAAAATTATTCCAAGTAATGCTAGAAATAACTTTTTTTTTTCAGATGAGTGCAAGCAAGTGCTCTCTGCCCCTTGCTTAAGTTACATTATCATGAAATATGTAATGGTATAATGAAATGTTACCAAGTAGACTGGAAGTTTTCCCATATCCCTCTTCGAAACACTCTGTGTTCCATGCACTGAGCGGTAGGATATACTCCACTGAGATTTTATATTTGAGGCTTTAATATGCTTCCTTCCCAATACCCATACTTAAAAACCCACTGCAGTGAGAAATACTTTGAACAAATGGATATACAATCTTTATTTATTCATTCATCCAGTTATTACTTGTGTATGCTTTTCTACCACGGCTATCAAGACAATATACAATTTTAAAGTTACAAAGGCTGAAAGCAATAAACCCAGACACCGTTGTTTAACGACAAGAAATAACCCACCCCCAAACAGCCAAGAGACAGCCCCGTCTCACAAAAAGCCTGAAATACTGAAATGAAACTTACCACATCTGTTTCTGCTTTTAAAAAATTCAGTTAGTAGGAGCTCTACCTCACACTTTTTAATTGTTGGGTGGGGAAAGAGAAGATAGATGCACAGTACATTTGGGGAAATCTTTAGCATGGTTCTTCTAACAGTATGAGTTCCATAATATGGATTTCTTGTCTCTTACATTCCCTTCATGACACACAGGGCTTTAAGCAGCCCCTAGAAGAAGAGTTGGGCTGGTCCTAGTGGAATTCTCTTAGGCCATCCCTGGGACTTTTCAGGAGTTGGATGATTTCAGATGTCCATTTTACATTGTTTTCATGTTTGATAAGGTAAAGGTCTGTATACATTTTGGTGGACATCTTATTCTAAATGAACAATTAACATATTGTATAAGGACCTGGCTGCCCAGGCTAGCCAGATCTCATCAGATCTCAGAAATTAAGCAGGGTTAGGCCTATTATCTTGGGTGCTGTGGAACACAGGCAGGATGGTGCTGCTGCATTCATCTTGTTTGGGGCTTCCTAGAGGCACCTGGTTGGCCACTGTGTGAGCAGACTGCTGGACTTGTTGGGCCTTGGTCTGATCCAGCAGGGCTTTTCTTATGCTCTTATGACCCTGGCAAATATTTGGATGGGAGACCACCAATGACTATCAGGGTCATGACATGGAGACAGGCAGTGGCAAACCACCTCTGAATGGTCTCTCGCCTTGAGAACCCCACCAGGGGTCGACATAAGTCAGATGTGACTTAATGGCAAAAAAGAGAAAAATGACTCAACATAAAATTGGATCTATGAATAAACATAATTTACATATTGTTGTGTATTGAATAATTTTAAAATTGAATGAACAAATGAAGATAGTTTCAGAGGACAGCCATATCTGTCTGCAGTAGAACAGCTAGATTTGCATCCAGTAGCACCTTAGAGACCAACAAGATTTTTGGGATGTGAGATTTCAAGAGTCAGAACTCCGTTTGCCAGACACAAATGAGTAGTTGTTGTCTGCTTTGTCATTTGTACAGGCATTTAGCAGGCTTCGAACCTTTGTTTCTTAATTGGCATTAATCTGTCACACACAGCAAACGTGCACACAGAGTTTTTAAAAATTTTGACTGGGTAGTGAGGAGGGTCAGCAAAGGGAAAAAATGCTACAAGTCCAACTAGGAATTCCTGAAGTAACTCACTGGATCATGATCTAATTTTGTCAAGTGCTATAATTTTCATGGAAGGCACAAGCAGCTACAATTTCTGCTTATCATCTACCTGCTCTCTTTTGCAGAAACAATCACACCATCAATTTAGAGGTATTGATTTCTGTATAGCAACGTTGTTCTTAACTTTCTGAGGAAATTACATACAAATTGTAGGTATTTGTTCTGTTCCATTAGAAAAATTCAAAAGCAATGGTACTTATAATACTTTTTAGGCTGGAGCCTCCCGTTTCGTGTCATTGGCACTCACACGTCTCTCCAGTTCCAGAACCATTCCACAATCATGGGGCACTCTTGTGTCGATTCAAAAGCATCTTAGCTCAGCAGAAGTGTCCTTCCACCAGACAAACCCACTGATGCTGATGGAGCAAAATAGAATCTAACCCTTTGTTGGGACTAACCAAAATATCACCGATCAGTAAGCAAGTTTTCCAGTTTCTCTTCATTAGACTGAAACGTTAAGCAATTTTGTTAAAAAGAAGAAAATTATTTTGTTGGCCATAATGGAAAAAATCCTCTGCACAGTAAATATGTTGTAGATAGGGTTGCCAGGTCCCTCTTTGCCACCAGCTGGAGGTTTTTGGGGTTGAGCCTGAGGAGGGCAGGGTTTGGGGAAGGGAGGGACTTCAATGCCATAGAGTCCAATTGCCAAAGCAGCCATTTTCTCCAGGTGAACTGATCTCTGTTGGCCCAGTTGCAATAGCAGGAGCTCTCCAGCTAGTGCCTGGAGGTTGGCAACCCTAGTTGTGGACTTAATTAAGACAAGTCATGATAAGCACACACACAAAAAGCCCACTCAGGTTGCACCAGGCTACTGGAACACAGAGTCACTGGTAACTCTCCCTTCAGATATATAACAGTAACAAGCGGAGGACCCCCAAGGACTTTAAGGGGGCATCTTATTTCCCCCTCCCCTACTATTTCCTCTTTCCCTTGCCTGAAAGCCCCCGTACCTTCTCCCTTTTCCTGCTTCCTTCTCTCCTTCCCAATCCACCAGCCAACCTACCTTTACCTGCCTCCCCATCTAGTTAAGCTGCACACCCACATTTGTCCATAACAGATAATCTGAATAGGTTTTAAAGTGGGATTTCTTCACTGCACTCCACATAAAAGGAGAGCAGGGGAGGAATGAGGGGCACATAGAAGCCTGGCAATGAACTAGGTTCAGATTACTAAACTTGATGTGATATCTGGATGCAGCCACCTTTCTTCCTCATTTATTTTTTTAAAATTATTTCTTTTTGGTTTTGTTTAACATCTAGCCCATCGATAGGGTTGCCAATCTCCAGGTGGTGGCTGGAGATCTCCTGCTATTACAACTAATCTCCAAGAGACAGAGATGGGTTCAATGGAGAAAATGGCAGCTTTGAAAGGTGGACTCCATAGCATTATACCCCACTTAAATCCTTCCCCTCCCCAAACCCTGCCCCCCTCAGGCTCCACTCGCCAAATCCCCAGGTATTGCCCAACCCGGAGCTGGCAACCCTTCCCATCAAAGTCCTCCCTGGAGAAGTGGAAAGCTTGCTTACTAATTGTGACATTTTTATTGGCCCTATTAAAAGTGATTACACTATCGGGGAACCATGTGTGCTTCCTAGTAAATAATATGGACATTGAGAAAGGAAGTTGATAAAAAAAGAATTCAAAGATTCATAGGACGCAAAGATTCTTGTGTTTGCTGTGTAACGATGTACCCTCGGTTCAACAAGAATCATGAAAACTTCAGAAATAAAATCTGAGCATTCCTTGAGTGTTACGGTATTGAAATGAAAACGGCATGCACATTTTACACCAGATCAAATATGTATCTGGTTTTTTTTAAGCAAAAGGATGGTAATATGTAACGTGTAGGTTGAATTCACATGTCATGAAGCAGTTTGTCATGTGAATGAGGCTCTGAAGCTCGTTGGCCTGCATGCTTTCTCCTTCCCGTGTGTATACCTGGGTTATTTAAGGATCGATGCATTGGAATCCCGGGTTGTATGCCAGAGAACCAACTACAGAGTCACCTGATAACGCACGTTCTGAGAAACTGCAGTTTTTCAGGAACCTGTAAAACTCCAGTATGTGAGCTGCATATGAGGGGAAGAAGTAGTATGTGAGCAAGAAGACTTTCAGCAGCTCATCCCCCAGCTCTGAGCATCTGAAATATCTCAGGCAGGGATGCTCAGCATCATCATATACTGTATTAGCAGAGTATATGATTGAATGCTTCACTAATACAGTACACCAAGGGATTTACTCGTCATCGTGTCTGCCTGTAACTACGGCGTGGTCAGTGCCAAAATGCACAGTGCTGTGCAGTGTTTTGTAAGGACATTTCATTTTGGTAATATTCCAGCATTCGTCTTATCTGGCGTGCCTTTCAGCTTGGTTTCATTAAGCTCCTTTAATGCACCTCTGCTTTCTCTGCCAAGGGCATGGGCGAAAATTCTTTCTATGCCGCTGCTGTCCAGCATAGAAAAGGGCTGGCTTTTTCGACAATTTTAGTTTTGGCGATGATGTGAGCGTCACTGTCCTTTGGCAGGAAGACAGGGCCTGTGGATGTTGTGACACCATATCAAGGTCATGATTGCCTTCTCGGGGGAGAGGGGGGGGTCCCCTTCTGAAATGTAGACAAGGACAGGTGCTTGTAACCGCAGCGTGATGTGAAGCAAGCAAAAGAGGAGGAAATTCCTAATGAGCTGAACACCGTGCCAATGGAATGGTCACTGCAACTCAGGAAAGGATGGGGAGGAGGGCAGAATTGTCAAGTTAAACTAGATCAGATTCTCCTTCCCCGAATCATTCCCGCCTGATCACAAGGGACTCACTACCTTTAATAGGGTAACAAACTGACACCCCAATCTTTGGCACTGCAAACATTAGACTGTGTATGCTTTATTTAAAAACAGAGTAGAGATTTTAAAGAGAGATGACAAATTAGGTTTTCATTTGTAGAGATAACAGTGTGTCGAGTACTAATAAATATATAACTTTTAGCCCACACAGTTTGAAAAGCCAAGCTGTAATTTTGATAGTAAAAACAAATCAATTTAGCTGTCACTGAAGCTTCAACTTTAAATAGTATCTTGTTAGCAGCAAAAGGTGACATTTTAACACAGATGGGGAAGGCACTAGGTAAAGTTTCACACTTTCACTATTTTTTTAATATAGGTAAGAAAAAATGCTTTCAAAATCTGTCCGCTGGCCTGTGTGAATAAAAATGTTTAAGTAATGGTTAGGCATGCAGAGAACTTTGTGGTGAATGTGCCTTGTTTGAACACCCTCAGTTCAAGCATAGTGTCATGCCAAGCAGTTTTATACGTTCACAGAAGCTGCTGGGTTACTCTCTTTGGCCAGTCTAAGAACTAAATTGTTTCATTTACTGGAGAAGAGGCGGTATTGCCCCAAAGCATGGTCATTTGAGTTCTTAAAGCATGGAATCACTTGACATTCACACCCTCTTTGTGAATATATCTTTTAAATAACCGCCCTCAGATGGATTGGAGTGCTTTCTTTTTGCACCTGCACAGTTAGCAATATCTAGTTGAAAAGTGATTGCAAGATGATCTAAATTCATAGGCAGACATCAAAAGCACACAGAGACACATAAATAGAAAGTCTCAACTCAGTGATTTTAAATGGATTTTTAATCCCATGTACCTTTTAAAATTGAAGGTAATGGTGTCATACAAGTAGGCCTGGGCTGCTGCTGTATGGGAAATCTAACTGAGTGAGAAAGCAGTGTTAGCACCCTGTTCCTGACAGGCAAGCAAGATATGAGTTGAATTGGTGAGTGTTCAAGCACAATTAGTAATAAGCAACCACTAGTCATGTTATAGTCATAGTGAAATAAAATAATTATAAACTCAATTATCCAAATCAAAACTGTAATTGTTTAGAGAATCCTCAACATAAAGATGGCACAACTTTTTCAACCAGTTTGATTACAACATTGCAAAATAATGGTTGCTTTTAATCTTCAAAAGATTATAGTAACAAAAACATGTTGTAATCTTCATATATTTATGAAGTGTGACACCATAACAGTCAGTTCTGTTTGTGTCTCTGTGGTAAGTAAATGTTGTTGCTTAGCAGATGTTGTAGATTGATATGTTTGTGTGTGTGTGTGTGTGTATGTGTGTGTGTGTAAAGTGCCATCAAGTTGCAGCTGACTTATGGCAACCATGTAGGGTTTTCAAGGCAAGAGACATTCAAAGATGGGTTGTCATTGCCTGCCTCTACGTAGCAACTCTGGACTTCCTTGTTGTTCTCCCATCCAAGAACTAATCAGTGCCAACCCTGCTTAGCTTCCGAGATCTGACAAGATTGGGCCAACCTGGGCCAGCCATGTCAGGACATGTGTTGATATGCAATACATAAATGATCACTTTCATTTATGTGTTCTGTACTTTCGATTCTATCACAGTAATGCAACTCATGGCAATTACATGTACAGCGTAATGAGGAGCTCACAAAAGGTGGAGCTTCCATATGATGCCCCTAAGGCCCTGAATGAACTGGCAGATCAGCATGCTCCTGGATGCAATTTTCAGTGCAGTCTCGTGCACTGAAATGAATGGGTTAGACTAGAGTAACTCTCTTTAGGATTGCACTGTTTGTCAGACTGAAAGTCCTGAGTAAACAATTAGGTGTGCAAAACACAAAAGATAACAGCTCAGGGGGACCGACAGTGTGAGTTTCCCAACTGCTTCAGTAGCATATTTCAGCCGTGACCTAGAATTAATTCTCTTAAATTGGGGTGAAATATTTACTCTTCTGGTCCATAGCTTGGAAAATATGGTTGCTAAGATAGGAGCTCTATTAACATTTGCATGTCTAAGATGTGTACCCTTGCATCAGTATTAATGAGATTTAAGGCATTCAGTTTGCTTTGCATAGCCTTGCTACTTAGACAGGTGGTATTTGCAAGGCAAACCTTATTTGACCGCATATTATTTTTGGGGTGTGGAACTCTTTGCAGTGTCCTAGTATACCTTTTTTCTGAAATGTTAGAGCCCTTTACTGAGAAATGGTAAATATACCAAGTCAGCAAGAAGAATAAGTGCTCTTGATATGAGCCTGCAGACATCTCTAATATCCTGCTATGTTCATAGAGCTTATTGAAGACAGGGGAAGAGAAGTAGTCTGATAAAATGTCCAAACTATTGCAAACAGCATAGGGTAGATAAAACTAATTTTTTTAGTAAGCCCAACAAAATACAATACTGTCTGTTAAAAGAATAATTTGTCTGTCTGTGCTGAACATTAAACCAGCCCGAACATAGTAATTGTATAACGTTTTTGGTAAGGGAGATAGGCAGATAAAGGGGATCTGCGGCACACCTCTGTTTGCCCTTGCTGTATGAATTTGGCACCCAGATAGGCTAGTCAACAATTTATTCCAAAATATGTAGCAGCCAGCGTGGCATACTGGTTAAGAACAGCTGACTCTAATCTGGTGAACCAGGTTTGATTCCCCAGTCCTCCACATGAGTGGCGGACTCTAATCTGGTGAACTGGGTTGTATAGATTGAGACCTTTTTCAGTGCAGGTAAAAGTCATCAAAGATGAGACTGTCGAGGTGAAAATAAAGTTCCTGGTTTGGGAGAAGATAGCCCACTGAAAGCAGACTTTGAGGCTTCTGACCTGGTAACCTTAGTTGTGAATGCCAGCGTGGTGTAGTGGTTAAGAGCGGTGGTTTGGAGTGGTGGGCTCTGATTTGGAGAACCAGGTTTGATTCCCCACTCCTCCACTTGAGTGGTGGACGCTAATCTGGTGAACTGGATTTGTTTCCCCACTCCTTCACACAAGGCCAGCTGGGTGACCTTGGGCAAGTTACAGCTCTGTTAGAGCTCTCTCAGCCCCACTTACCTAATAGGGTGGGAAGGGGAAGGGAAGGTGATTGTAAGCCGGTTTGAGTCTCTCTTAAGTGGTAGAGAAAGTCGGCATATAAAAGCCAACTCTTCTTCTTCTTCTTCTTCTCCTCCTTCTACTCCTCCTCCTCCTCTAGCAGAGCTCTCCTCGTTTCACTTGCTGCAATGTAGCATTGTGAGACTCACTCTTCTATTGTTAGAGGCAAGGCAAGGAATAGATTGGTAATTCAGCCAGCATACTGATGGCTTTGATTACACTGATGGATTACTCAACTTCATTTAATATTTATATTAACCAGCACATTGAAAAATTTATGAAAATAAAATATATTCTTTCCTGATTTTCCTTTGTCATATAAGGGGGAGGGAGCTTTCAAATAACCGGGGTGTGTGTGTTTGTGTTTGCTTATCTTTGTCAGAACTGCAATTAATGTTTGAGATTCAGATAAAAGGAGCATAATCTGTAAAACCTCACTTTACGTTGCGAGCTAATTTGAAACTTCTTTGAGAAGTGATGTTTGACTCCTAGGGCATGTGAGCATTACAAGCTCTGATCCAGGTAACTGTGAATTTTGTCAGCATCATTAATCTTAAGTATCACAATGGAAATGTTTGACTGTTGGGTGGAAAGTGGGACGGAAGATACTAGTACTAGATTTCTTAGCTCAGATGCCTATTTCTGTTTTTCAGTAGTCAGAAAATCAAAATCAGTTCTATCACCCACTGTATCAGTACCTTTTGCTCAGTCACATTAGCATATAGCAGACTTCTCTCTCTTTCATTCCTGTCCTTATTTATGACTATGCATAGTTTCTGAGAGAAGCATCCAGGTATCTCTATCACCTTTGCAGCAATGCCATCTTGCATCATTTCTTTCTGCATATGGGTGGCACAGATACCTGCTTCAAATGAGCCCATTGATCCTGCTGTCTTCTGACTCCCCACTGGAGCCTGCTTGCCCATATGGTCTCCATCCTGTGACTCAGAATGATAATGAAAGAATCCTTTCAGGAGCCTAGAGGTTATCAAAAGAGAGGTCATAAGATCTCCACATCTCAGGAAAGATGATTATCATATCGATCTATCTAATCCTCAATATGGACCCATCTGTGGGTACTTAAATCCAGAGCCATGAAAAGACAGATCTTTTTACCAACGTGAAGAGTGTCCCAGGTTTGTAGAAAAATAAAAAAAATACTTTTGAAGGCTAACCCCTCCCAATGATACAAGCAACAGCTGTAGCTTTAAGAAATGAGTGCCCTCAGTGGCCGTAGCCAGCAACCACAACAGTATTGCCAGCCTTCAAGCCTTGGTTCTGTCAGTAAAAGTCAGGGGGGACTTTTCAGGGTAACCACTGGGCAGCGTGCTATCACATGACTTGCTTGACTCACCCAGGTCTGGCTGCTTGCTACTGTTCAATAGCAGCCACCACACGAAAACTAGTGTGGTATAGTGGTTTGAGATTTAGACTAGGATCTGGGAGACCCAGGTTCAAATCTCCACCCTGCCATAGAGACTCACTGGGTGACCCTGGGCCAGTCACAAATTCTCAGTCCAATTTATCTCACAGGGTAGTTATGATGATAAAAATAGAGGTCACAGAATAATGTCCTTGCAGTTCCTTCTCTTGTATGAACCGGATTTCAGAGATATAATATCAAATGAAGATATTTTTATTGTTTAGAAACAGTAGCAATTTTCAGGAAAACGTCGTATTTCTAAATAATGTTAGCAGCATATTAAGCACTCATTTCTTCAATTCGAGCTGTATAAAAAGCCCTCTAGATGACCTTATCAGAAACACCTGTTATCTTTGTTGTGCCTGTCTAGGCATAATTAATGATACTCTGTTAGTGACATGGGTGGAATGTTAATTTGTCATCTAATGCTTGATGGAAAGTTTGGTGCCCCTTTTATTTTAAACAAAATGTGATAATGGAGCTACACTTATGCTCAAAAGGTATAATTACTCATACATATGTTAACATTACACAGGACAGCTGCATTGGAATATTAAGGGATAAAACTGTAGGAACTCATGCTGAATAAAACTAATAAATAATATCTAGAAAGCATTTCATGTGTTTAAATCCTTTATAAGTCCACATAGACAGTAAAAATAGTGTCTTGGATCTCTTGGGGCAGTTCCACGGACCAAAGGATTTCCATTCACAGAGCGCGACTTCTGCCTGGACCCAGGAACAGTATGGGGGGGGGGCACTGGAGGCTGCAGCAGGGTGTATGAGAAAGGTGTACCCTGCTGGTAGAAATCCTTCCATCTGCAGAGATGCTCTCATGGATCCAAGTTAGTTTTTCCACGAACGACTTCTGATATACCTCAGAAATGTTGCTTGTTGGATTGCTGAAAAGGAGTCTTATGGTGGATTAAAGGTGAGAGAACCAGCATGATGTAGCGGTTAAGAGGGGTGGCCTCTAATCAGGAGAACCGGGTGTGATTCCCCACTCCTCCACAGGCAGCCTGCTGGGTGACCTTGGGCCAGCCACAATTCTCTGAGAACTCTCTCAGCCCCACCTACCTCACAAGGTGCCTATTGTGGGGGAGAGGAAGGGAAGGTGATTGTAAGATGCTTTGAGACTCCTTACGGTAGAGAAAAGTGAGGTATAAAAAAACAACTCTTCTTCTTCCTCTTCTTTTTACAGATGGAAAGTGTAAACCCCCAAAGCATATGCCACTATAAATATATTAGTTTTCAAGATGCCATAAGGTTTCTTTTATGTTTTAAGTTATAGTCATAAACAAAACATCATTTGCACATCATTTACATTTAGAGAATTCAGAATGCTTCACATATATTACTTAATTGTAATCTTTACACCAGCTTTGTAGGATCTTATTGCTCTAGGTGTGGGGTGAACCTGAGAAGGAGGCTTGACAACGAACACATAATATTGAGTTCATGGCAGAGGGAAGATTTGCATCAGAAAGTTGTTTTTTTTTATGATTCAGTGGCTTAGCCTCTGTGCATAAACACCTCTCAAAAATCTAATAATGTATTAAGTACATCTTGTAAACTGTTTCTCAAAGCTAGGCCATATCCTGCTGACTTCATGGTTTCAAATAAAACTGAAAATTTTGACTGAATTCTTGTACAAAAGTTAAAATTCTAGAATATTCTTTCCCACATATTGAATTGCTCATTGTCTCACTTATGTCCTTTTAATGTTACACTTCATTCCTATATCTGTATTACAACAAACATTCAGAGAAAATATAATTTCTGCTCTGATAGTTACCATTTTAAAGCTAATTTACCATCCATGGTGATATGGTATACAATACATAAGAGAATAAGAACATAAGAAAGGCCATGCCGGATCAGACCAAGGTCCATCAAGTCTAGCAGTCTGTTCACACAGTGGCCAACCAGGTGCCTCTAGGAAGCCCGCAAGCAAGACAACTGCAGCAGCATTATCCTGTCTGTCTTCTAAACCACCTAATATAATAGGCATGCTTCTCTGATCCTGGAGAGAATAGGTATGCATCTTGACTAGTATCCATTTTGACTAGTAGCCATGAATACTCCTCTCTTCCATGAACTAGTTCACTCCTTTCTTAAAGCCTTCCAAGTTGGCAGCCATCAGCACATCCTGGGGCAGGGAGTTCCACAATTTAACTATGCTTTGTGTGAACAATACCTTCATTTCTTCAGTCACATTTCTTTTTACGGTGTGATAACAGTCTGAGCCATCCTTTCTGTTACATTTGCTATCCCTAGAGTGATCGATAAAGATATTTCAGAATGTGTTCCTAGCTCTTGGTGTAACTAAGGAATTATATTCTGAGATCAGACCAGAGTGAAAATCCAGATAGCTATTGCCACTATAATAAAATAATGCACGTGCTACAAATAGCAGGAGAAGGAGAACCAACTGACTATGCTTGCCCAGTAGGCTAAATAAAATAAAAATATGGTTTTATTTCAGTGGTTTTGTTTGTTTGGAAAACATCCATATTGTGTAATAACTACTTCAAATGTATAAATGTAAAAAAAAAATGTTATTACAATGGAAACTGTCAGGGTTAACTTGATTCTCCCATGCTAAGCCTTATTAAGCACTTCATCTCGATAGGGCAAACCCAATTAGCTGGAATTATAGTTACATCACCTTCACTGATGGGTGTAATTGATGAGAGCTGAAGTGAGTCTAATAAGCTTGATCTGAATGGATACTTTGGATCACCTAGTTGTGAAACCAAAAGAACAAATGAAGAAAGTGAAATTTGAATAAAGTGTAACTAAAGGTTCTTATACCTCCAGGTAAGATACTACCTAACAAAACTGTTTAGGAGCCTTACGGCTCATTCCTGAGCCTTGCCGTGGCCATGTACAACTTAACTGAGGTGCTGCTGCTGCGCCTCCAAAGAAGTTTCCCCGCTGCCTCAAGGCTTCAGAAAGCCGTTTTAAAAGTTTTTAAAAAAGAAAATGGGGAGGGTGTTAACTGGTTAACAGTATGAGGGGAAGTAGTTCTTTGGGTACCCTGGCACCAAGCCATTTAGGGTCTTCAAGGGAATCCCCAAATTCCCACCATACAGGTAGGCACGCCTAAATCTCCAGGGTTTTCTCAGGGCAGAGTTGGCACCCCTGTAACAGCATGGGGGGGCCAAGATAAAACCCTGTGGGAC
Source organism: Euleptes europaea (assembly GCF_029931775.1). Lineage (NCBI taxonomy): Eukaryota > Metazoa > Chordata > Lepidosauria > Squamata > Sphaerodactylidae > Euleptes > Euleptes europaea. The sequence goes on from NC_079316.1 coordinate 78,756,024, forward strand.
CTGATAGTATACATGCCAAGGGGTTGTGCAGTGGTCTCCCAGCACCACCGTCTGGAATCAGTCAAGAAAAACTGAACCGCCAAAGCATGTCATCCCCACTCCAATCCAGTCAGCCTCTCCAGAATGATATCACGGTCTGTAATCTTGAAAGCTGCCAAGAGGTCTCAATCCAGTTTGGTATATTAGTATCTTCTGGTCCCAGTAAAGTTTGTAACCTCTTTTATACTCCATTGTGTATTCTAACAATGTCCTCCTCAACAATTTGGTTGGCAGGAAAAAACCTAGATTTTTTCAAACTGTTATATAATTCAAGAATTTTGGAAATCTGGGATATAACCAACAAAGAGCCATTTGCCCATTCTGATTTCCCCCATAATTTCTATATCTATTCTGTTGGTTTCCTGCTTATTTGTTTTATGTTTTATGTTGCGTTTTGCTTGCCTCATCAGCATTTTATTTCCTTGCACATTAACAGAATGTAGCATAAACACAAACAGATCTTTATAGTTCCTGATTGTTCTGTATGCATTGCCAAGTTTCTGGAATTGCTGAGTTGGATAAAAAACACTGTAGGTGATGTTTACTGCCCCCCCCCCATGTGTCTGTGAGTGTATGTTGGATTGTCAAATAGGTGAACAACAAAGGCATTAGGGACTGTCTCAGGAGATGCCTTGGAATTTCAAATATTATTTTTACTAAAAATGATGTTGACTTTTTTGCAGCTTATTTCACAGGCTTTCTAGCTGCTACATCTGGTGTTTCCCATTTAGCTTAAACAGAACAAAAGAAAGGTTATGTAATTTCTAGTTGAATGTCAAAGTACTGCATTTAGGGCTGTCAACTCTGGTTTGGGAAGTTCCTGGAGGGTTTGGGGTACAGCCTGGGGAAAGTGGGGCTTCGGGAGGGGAGAGTCCTCAGCAGGGTATAATACCATACAGTTCACCCTCCAAAGCAGTTGTTTTCTCTAGGGGAGCTGGTCTCGGTAGTCTGGAGATCAGTTGTGATTCCGGGAGATCCCTAGGCCCCACCTGGAGGCTGGCAACCCTAACTGCATTTCACTTTCAACTTTGCTCTCTAAATCAACACTGCAAGCAGAGAGCCGATTTTACACATTTGAGGACATTGCCCTTTTCTATCAACCTTGTAATTGTTTCAGGAAAAAGATGCTGCACGTTCTGAGGAACTGGAAAAGAAAAGTGACAAGAAGCAAACATAGTCTTTGTCTGAAATTCATTTTATAAAAGTGATGGTGATCCAAGGGGGGGGGGAGGAATCACATCTTTCCTTCCTTTCATGGCTTTCAAAAACATAATGGAGTAGGGCGAACATTATCACAATTTTCAAAAAAGGGAGGGGAGATTACCCAGGAAACTACAGGCCAGTCAGTTTGACCTGTGTCCCAGGGAAGATACTGGAGCAGATATTAAAGGGATCAGTCTGAGAGCATATGGGGAAGTCAGCATGGATTTGTCCCCAATAAGTCCTACCAGACCAACCTCGTTTCCTTCTTTGATCAAGTGACGAGCTTACTGGATCTAGGGAATGCGGTTGATGCTGTTTACCTGAATTTCAGTAAGGCTTTTGACAGGGTTCCCCATGATGTTCTGATGGGTAAACTAGAGGACTGTGGACTGGACCCTAAAATAGTTAGGTGGATCGAACCACACTCAACAGTAGTTGTCAATGGCATTTCATCTGAATGGAGGGAGGTGTCCAGTGGGGTTCTGGGCCCGGTACTTTTCAATATTTTCATATATGATCTGGATGAGGGTGTGGATGGTCTACTCATTAAATTTGCAGATGATACCAAATTGGGAGGAGCAGCGAACACACTAGAAGACAGAGATAGAATTCAATGAGATCTGAACACACTGGAACAAAATGCAATTCAACAAGGATAAGTGCCGAGTTCTACATCTTGGTAACAAAAATGAGGGACATGCATACTGGATGGGGGATACACTTCTGGGTAGCAGGTGTGTGAAAAAGATCTTGGGGTATGGGTAGACTGTAAGCAGCCAGTGTGACGCAGTGACAAAAAAAGTTATTGCAATCTTGGGGTGTTTCATCAGAGGCATAACATCCAAATCACAAGATGGCATAGTTCCGCTGTACACAGCATTGGTCAGGCACACCTGGAGTATTGTGTACCGTTCTGAAGGCCTTACTTCAAAAAGGATGTGGACAGAATGGAGCGAGTGCAGAGGAGAGCGACGAGGATGATCAGGGGCCTGGAGACCAAGCCCTATGAGGAAAGGACTTGGGAATGTTTAGTCTGGAGAAGAGGAAGTTGAGGGGGGACGCGATTGCTCTCTTTAAGTATTTGAAGGGCTGTCACTTAGAGGAGGGCAGGGAGCTGTTCCTGTTGGCAGCAGAGGATAGGACTTGCAATAATGGGTTTAAATTTCAGGTGGAGAGGTACCGGCTGGATATTAGAATTTTTTTTTTTAACAGTAAGAGTTGTTCAACAGTGGAATCAGCTACCTAGGGAGGTGGTGAGCTCCCCCTCACTGGCAGTCTTTAAGCAGCAGCTAGACAAACACTTGTCAGGGATGCTCTAGGCCAGTGGTGGCGAACCTATGGCACGCGTGCCGGAGTTGGCACTCAGAGCCCTCTCTGTGGGCACGTGAGCCGTCGCCCCAGCACAGAGTTTGCCTGAGTTCGTTCCAGTGGTGCCTTCCCGGCTCCTCCGGGAAGCACCAGGCTCCTTCCCAGTGCCTTCTCCGCAGTCGCTGCCTGCGTGCTCCGGAAGTGAAGACAACAATGAGCCTTCTGCCAAGGGCTGGAAGAGGCAGAGCCGGGACGGGGCTGGACTGGGAGTGGGATGCCTGGGCCGCCGTCTGTGGTGGGCTGGTTGGTGACTGCAGCTCAGGGGGTTGGCTATGAGGGCCGAACGGGGGCCCGCCTGGCGTTTGTGCTGGAGCCAAGCCCTTCGCATAGCTCGGGTTTCCACACTGCTTGTTCATGCAACTGAAGGTGCCTCTGAGCACGTGCAGAGGGCTGTCCCCACCATAAGCCCCCCCGCATAACAGTCTTTTTAAATTCGTATGAAGATAACAGTTGGAAAAAGAACCAAACTGAAGGGGTGGGGGCTATGCTCCAGTTGCTTTCCTTCCCCCGCTTGGCCGCCCATGCACAGTTGCCAACCTTCAGGTAGTAGCAGGAGATCTGCTATTTCAGTTCACCTGGAGAAAATGGCCACTTTGGCAATTGGACTCTATGGCATTGAAGTCCCTCCCCAAACCCCACCATCCTTAGGCTCCGCCCCCAAAACCTTCCACACATGGCAAAGAGGGACCTGGCAACCCCTAGCCCCATGTGGACTTTGTTGGCACTTTGCGATAAATAAGTGGGTTTTGAGTTGCAGTTTGGGCACTCGGTCTCTAAAAGGTTCGCCATCACTGCTCTAGGCTGATCCTGCATTGAGCAGGGGGTTGGACAAGATGGCCTTTATGGCTCCTTCCAACTCTATGATTCTATGAAATGAAATATACAGAGTGTAAAAATTTAGCTTAGAATGAGGAACGCCATCTTTCCTCAGAAATGGACCAAATGAATTTTGTACTTTGACGTGTATATTATGAGTCACTATGGAATACTACACTTTACCCTGATCAGACCATAAGTATTTTATGGTGAGCTACAGTATGTTAGGGAGAGCTGCCTCACTCACAACAAATAACTGCCCAGGCTCACAATATATACAACTTTTGCTCTGCAAGGGAAAATGCTAAAATGGGAGAATTTGTATCCGTAGAGTTATGTGTAGCTATTTGAATCATGAATTTTCTCTGGACAGTACAGAAAGAGGAGGATATATTGCACGATGATTCAGTGGAATACCAGGAATCACTCAGCTGAAATGCAAAGACTAATATCGGAAAACCATCATAATTTATATTGCCCTCCTAAAATGTACTGACGACCTCCTTCACCTTAAATATCTTGTAAAATATAAGCTTGCATTTCAGCCCTGCAACCTGAAAAAGCCACATTGATTTCAATGGTATTTATAATAGTTTAACTTTTGCCATGAGTCGTAAAAAAACTGTCAGTGTTCTCAATGACATCGTACAATGAAAAATGAGCCATCTTTAAAGAGAAAATCTTCAGCTGCAGTCATCTCCTTTTCAATGCATATATTGTAGAATAGTTTTCTTATTTTGAATATATGCAAAACATACAAAGCTAACTTTTTACCTTAAAATGCAAGGAGAGACAGCGTTGTGTAGTGGTTAAGAGCAGTGGACTCTAATCTGGAGAACCGGGTTTGATTCCCCACTCCCCTACATGAAGCCAGCTGGGTGACCTTGGGCCTGTCACAGTTCTCTCAGAACTCTCTCAGCCTCACCTACCTCACAAGGTGTCTGTTGTGGGGAGAGGAAGGGAAGGAGATTGTAAGCTGGTTTGATTCTCCTTAAAAGGTAGAGAAAATCAGCATATAAAAACCAACTCTTCTTCTTCTGTCAACTCATAGCATGTGCCGTGCCACTGAAATATGTGCTAGCCCCAATTTTTTGTAAGCATGGAAACAGAAATAAGGAAAAACACAGATGCTACTGAATTTCAAAATGATTTTAAAGCCTTATTTATAGAATATTTATGTAGATTTATATATTTATGTATATTGCTGTGGACAATAAGTAGTCTCAAAGTACATTGTATAAGTACAGCGAGGTTGTCATGACAATGAGAGTACATTGTACATCAAATGTTTATATGTGCAAGTTTCACATTTCATCTAAAGGAATGATGTATTACAGTGTTGTGTACCCATTCTGATCTATGCTCACTTATCAAAGCCCCTAGTTTAATCATGAGTCCGTTCAATAGTGTACCAACATAAAACAACTTGTACAGAAAAGTACTGAAATCTTTGTTCTCACTAAAGCAACCCACGTGCTGATATTAAGCAAGTAGATTTTTCCAAGGTAGTTGGGTTTGATTTTATTAATCATACAAAAGTTGGTCTGTTTAGAAATATAAAACAGGCATCTACTTAAACTTTTCTTTATTCATGAGGCCGTCTTCTGAACATTTCTGTTCTTATCATGTCGAGATCTGTAAGTATATCTTTCTTGACAAAATTTTGTTGACTTCATGTCACAAAAGGGCATTCTTTCTATGCATAAAAAAAATCAAAGCCATTCCTTTAAATAATGTTTTCCCTGTTAGTCATTTCACAAATGGAATAACCCTCTTCTAGTTTTGCTGATAGGTATGTATGTGTAAAGTGCTATCAGGTTACAGCTGACTTATGGTGACCCCGTGGGGTTTTCAAGGCAAGAGACATTCAGAGGCGGTTTGCCATTCCCTGCCTCTGCATGGGCTGAGAAAGTTCTGAGAGAACTGTGACTGGCCCAAGGTCACGTAGCAGTAGGGTTTCCAATCTCCAGGTGGTGGCTGGAGATCTCCCGCTATTACAACTGATCTCCAGGTGACACCTGGAGAAAATATCCTCTTTGGAAGGTAGACTCTATGGCATTATACCCTATTGAAGTCCCTCCCCTCACTAAACCTCACCCTCCTCAGGCTCAATCCCCAAAATCTTCAGGTATTTCCCAACCTGGAGCTGGCAACCCTACCCAACATGCTTCTTATAAAGGAGTGGGGAATCAAATCCAGTTCTCCAGATTAGAGTCTTAACCAATACACAACGCTGGCTGATAGGACTAATATATAAAGTCCTGAAAACAGTTTAAGGTATGGTTGCCACCCTCCAGGTACTAGCTGGAGATCTGCTATTACAACTGATCTCCAGCTTATAGAGATCAGTTCACCTGTAGAAAATGGCCCCTTTGGCAATTGGCCTCTATGGCATTGAAGTCCCTCCCCTTTCCAAACCCGCCCTCCCCAGGCTCTGCCCCAAAAAACCTCCTGCCGGTGGTGAAAAGGAACTTGGCAACCCTAGTTTAAGGACAAACTCTGAGGAGAGGGAGTGACTTGAAAGGTGGCTTTGGGTTCACCCTCCCCACAAAATGAAGAAACCTTGATGAATAAGCCAGATCTTAGAACCATAACAGGGTGAGAACATTTTAAGGGAAAAGATACAACCTTGGGAGGCTTGACTGGAATATTTTAAATAGTATGTGCATTGCCAGAAGAGGTGAGGGGAGTCCCCTCCTGGGAGATGTTCAGGAAGCGCTGTAAAGCTTAACTGTTTCCCAGGGCATTTGAGGGGGTATGAATTGTAGGCATTTGTTGGGCAGGGGAGAGAGAGATTGAGGTCTGTTGTTTTATACTGGTTTTAAGTGGAATTGTGTTTTTTTTTTTAACTGTTGTTGTCAGCCTTCTTGAACCATGAGGAAAGACGGGGTCTGTTTTAATAAATGAAATAAATAAAATGGATAAAAACAAATATCAGAGGGGAATTTAAAAACACGTTAACTGACTGATATGCTTTTTTGTGCCCTGACCTGGATGGCTCAGGCTAGCCTGCTGTCTTGGAAGCTAAGCAGGGTCAGCCACGTTAGTATTTGTATGTGAGACCACCAAAGAAGTCCAAGGTTGTGACGCAGAGGGAGACGATGGCAAACTACCTCTCTTGTTTTGAAAACCCTATGGTTTTCATAAGTTGGCGATTTGATGGCACTTCCCACCACCACTATGCTTTTTGTGTTAAGATTTAGTAAGTTATATGGATACTTTACATATTAGAGTTCATGTGTTTGATATTTGACTTACAGTATTTTCCTGGATTACACTATGCATGTACACAAAAGCGTTTATCTCTGTTGCCACCCAGAACAAAGGACAGACGTAATTCTTGCAACGGTGAGATACCCCAGTTAATACTGCCTCCTGAAGGGATTTCTTTCACCAGTTAGGGCTAAGGAAGGGGTCATGCAGTGCTTCTTGGATTCCCCTATAACTGTCAACTGTAGCACAGGCTACATCAGGGAATCCAAACGTGTTTTATTCCTTTCTCTAGAATGCTGTCACAGCCCATCTTTTGGCAGAGAGCAATCTATGCTGCACCGGGCCCTGCCGACTCTGAGATTCAAATAATGTGTCTATGGTAATGTGGTAACTTACAGTGATGTCAACGGACTTAGCGGATTGTACTCTAAATTTTTTAAAACATACTTCAGCCTCTCTCCCGCTCTCTGTGGGAGCAATAAGCAGTGGTGCACAAACATGACTCATTTTTTGTGCATTTTATATCATGTCCACATTGTTTTGTCATAGTGTTTCCCACCCCAGATTCTCCGAAAACCTTTGTCCTGTGGACTTTTCACCCTCTCTAGAGGCTATATGTTGGAGTACTTTAAAAAAAAATATAAAGCATTTTCAACTGCTTTGAGGAAACATCTTATTCTTTCTCTCTCATAGTTTTTCAAGGATTTTTAGCAATAAAAAATCCTGCTAAGTATCTGGCAGAACCTTTGTATCTTGAACATAGTGAGCGTTCCATTCTTTTATCATATCTCAGGAGTAATTTCAAGCTAAAAGAAGATAAAGCTGCAGCCTCTGAACAATGTTACAGTTGGGTACAGCTTCTGCTGGAAAGGGGGCGGTCAAGGTTGCTGGATTGATCTCTGTTACCTATATTTAACAAGGGTACTTTAAAGTTTCAGTCTGACACATGCCCTTACTGGCTATTTCCCATAAAGATGTTCTTGGGGTTATTTTGGCAAGGACCCCACAAAGAAGCTCTAGTCTCTTGAAGCTCCACACAGTATTTGATTGTTAAGATGAGTAGCTTTTCTTTTCCAGCATCCTTAGCGTGAAGCCGCCGATTATTCAGGCAAACTACTGTGATCTGTTTACCTTTTCTTATTTATTTTTTTAAAACCCTTTTTTTATCATGACTAACGTTACCAAAGGAGCCCCGTGGCGCAGAGTGTTAAGCTGCAGTACTGCAGTCAAAAGCTCTGCTCATGACCTGAGTTCGATCCCGACGGACGTTGGTTTTAGGTAGCCGGCTCAAGGTCGACTCAGCCTTCCATCCTTCCAGGGTCGGTGAAATGAGTACCCAGCTTGCTGGGGGTAAAGGGAAGATGACTGGGGAAGGCACTGGCAAACCACCCCGCAAAACAAAGTCTGCTTTGGAAACGTCGGGATGTGGCATCACCTCATGGGTCAGGAATGACCCGGTGATTGCACGTGGGACCTTTACCTTTATCTTTAACGTTACCAAGATCACCTTTTGGGCTCAAAGGCAAATATATTTTTTCTGTCTTGAAGTTTCTGTACAAGTCTTGAGATGCTGAAAAGGTATTTTTAAATCTGTTCTGCCAAATAGCTGGCAGTTGGTTCTTTTCCTAGGATCCAGAGGTTTCAAACCAAGCTTTAATTTTAACAAACTGAGTCTATTAACATCATGCATTATAGCCCCCATCAGTAGGCCACACAATATACTTGCAAGCCCATCCCTTCTGCTTGTACTCAGATTCCTGCTGGAATGGGGAGGAAGAGGTCCCAGAGCCACAGCCCATCTCTCTCCTTCCTTCTACCCTCTTTTCCTGACTTTTTAACTTTATTACCCCATTCCAAATCTATTTACTATGCACAAAACAGCCACACCTGGGGTGCTTCCAGCCATTGCAGGGAGCATGCAACCTTGAGCTTAAAAGGCGTATCACCCGACCTTTGTTGTGTGAGGAAGAGTGAGACATGCCACTATCTCCTCAGGATAACGGTGCTCTTCCGCGATTCCCCTACAAAATCATGCACCTCAAACCTGTTTTTGTTTGGGAATTACTTATTTTCCTTAATAAGATCCAACCCCTAAGCCAGTGTTGGGAATTTGCTTTTAGGTCTAGGGCAGTGCAATCCTAAGGACTGTCTGCACTCTGCACTGCAGCGGCCTGCCACTGGTGTAACTATGATGCTGCTAGTCTTCTACTCCCTGAAGAGTGTGGTTAGTGAGCAGCTGGCAGGAAAGAGTTCATAGCTGGGTTTCTGAGGAAGAAGAAGAGTTGGTTTTTATATGCCGATTTTCTCTACCTTTAAGGAGTCTCAAAGTGGCTTACAATCACCTTCCCCTCCCCACAACAGACACTCTGTGAGGTGAGGCTGAGAGAGCTCTTAATAGAACTGTGACTAGCCCAAGGTCACCCAGCTGGCTTCATGTGAAGGGGGGGTGAGAAACCACTCCATTTCAACAGATTTGAGTCCGCCTCTCATGTGGAAGAGCAGGGAATCAAACCCAGTTCTCCGGATCAGAGTCCCCCTCCCCAGCCCTGTGTTACCAATTCAAATAGGGCCCCTGTAGTGCTTTTAAATTGAGTTTCCATGGGGAACTCACAGCTGTCATATGGCTGCAAGTAACTTGTAGATGTAACTTGTAGCTTGGACCTAGGAGCAGCTGATTCCATAATAGAAAGGTAGACTTGAAACTTTCCACCTTTTGGGCTGGGTTCTAGCCTCAGATCAGCCATTTTGTGATTGGTCTTGACCCCCTGGCATCCATTTCATATAGGGTTGCCACATGAGGATTTTTCCCTGCAACGAATTCAGCTGCCTTCACATTTGGGGTTGATGGTGGGGAAGCATCCATGCTATGTCTCCTATGATTGAGGTCCTGTCATTAAGAGCAAGACAAGAGGCTTAAAGAAGCTAGGCCTGAGTACTACTCCTGGGTCTTCTAGGGATTTTTCATTCAAGCTGGAGCAAATAGAAACCTCCCTTACTCCGGTTCAAAGGAGGAAGTGAGGGGTGGCTACTGGTGGAGCGTCCGTATGGATACTATGCCCTCAGCCAATCGGAGGGGGGGAGGTGTGCCACAGTGAAGCTCTACATCCACCCCTTGCATAGACCTTTAGCTGGCTTCCCCCCCCCTGCACTTCACAGCTTAGCTGGGGTGTCCTTTAACCACAGTTTAATTATGAAGGGGAAAGGGGGGATTGGTGAACTGTGGGAGTGAAACCAGGAAGAGCAGCGAACAGTCTGGGGATGTGTGTGTGTGTGTGTGTGTGCAGATGCTGTCTATCCCCCTGCTTGTAGCTGCTTCCTTTTTCTAGCCCCGTTGTGGAAGCCATGGCTGGGAACCCATGGTGCAACTTAAGGAAGTTGTTATTTGTATAAAGAAGATGTAGGGAAAAGCTTCTGAACTTAACAGTGATTATTCAGTGTATATGATTGATGCTAACAGTTCCTAAATACTTAAATGCACAGGCACTGAATCTTTTAAGCAGGGTTGTAGAATTTCTTGTTCATTGCTAGGGTTGCCAACCTCCAAGTAGCAGCTGGAGATCTCCTGCTATTACAACTGATCTCCAGCCGATAGAGATCAGTTCACCTGGAGAAAATGGCTGCTTTGGCAATTGGACTCTACGGCGCTGAAGTCCCTCCCCTCTCCAAACTCCCCTCTCCATTATCTTTTTCCTCCCTACTAGGACTATCTGTCAGTCTGTCAATCTTTATTTTACGGTCATTTGACCAAAAGTAGAACATCTAATCAACAGCAACATAAATTTGTAATAAAACAATATCAGACAATCGAAAAGTCCACAGAATAAAATATATCAATAAAATCCCATATTTAAAAAGGTAAGCAAACTAGCTTCTAAAACGTTTATCTATCAAATTGTACCTATTTGTACATTACATCCTTTCAGGCCTTATAGATAGCAGCACAGGACTAATAGAATATATATATGCCTGAGCTAATATCTGGGAAATGGTGCAGGGGAGAAAGGATTAAAAACCCTACCTGGCATCATGGTTCTGTTCCAAATTGCACGTGGTGTGTGTGTGTATGTGTGTGTGTGCGCACACACACACACACTGCAGCTACTTTTAAAGAACGTCATGATATCTAATCACAGACCGAGTTGTAATTTTATTGGTCTGGTTAGTGCTGATTTGTGGACAATTAAAAGATGATAATTGACTAGTGGTGTCTCAAAGGTAATGCTGCACTGTGCTTTCATGCAAAACTTACTATTCAAACACCCAAATACACAGAACAGAGATCTCTGTTCTGCAAAATAGCCAAGAGCTTCTCTATCTACTTGCCTAGTGCAACTATAATGTTAGATCCCTATAAACCAGGTTTTCGGAGTTGGAAACCTGCTTAATGAACACTTGTTTCCATCCTTTGTTCCGGGATCTGTTGTCCTATTCCTGTGATTTTTTTGCAATACACATTTAGATTAGATTACTATAATGAGCTCTATGTGAGGCTACCCTTGAAAAGTGTTCAGAAACTTCAACTGTTACAGAATCTGCTGAATGTGACTGGAGTGGATTGTAGGGACCATATAACTCTAGTCTTGGCCTGTCTCCGCTGGCTCACAATCCGTGCGATGTGGATGCATACCTAGCGAATTCACATTGAGTTCACTGTGTTGTTCTGTGGAACACAATTATATCAGGCCAGGGTCCAACTCTGCATTCATTAAGTAATTGGAGAGAGTAGTCTCTTGCAGGGATTTGAAAAATCACTAGTTGTATCATGTAGCCATCAAATAAACAAATAAAGCAGAAACAGTTATAAGGTCTGCCTCTTACAATGGCCAACAAATGAAGCAGAAGGTAATAATCCATCATCATAATCGTCATCATCACCTTTGTTAGGCATTTACCACACCATAGTAATAAAACAAGATTACAAAACCCAAATCGTATACAGAAGCATTAAAATAATATTGTTAGTAACATTATCTAGGAGTGTGTATACATTTGCGTATACTTGATACAGCTAGCAGGTATCTGGCTACTTGCTGAATAATAAAAGAATTTCTGTCTGATAAAAGATACACCACCAACTGCTGGTCTGAGAAACTCTGATCACTAGACAACAAAGGTCTGATATAAACATTCCTTGGCCTCAAGTAAAACTTACAGTGCGGTAACACATAAATTAGATGTTCAGATACCCCAGCCACGCATGGACAACACCTGTCAGTGAGAGGAATTTTCTTATATCTACCATATAAAATGGCTGATGGAAGAATATTAAACCTGGCAAGCATAAAGGCTCTGCGGACATCAGGTGATACCAAATGAGATAAGTAAGCAGCTACAGTTCCATAATCCGAAACAACACCATGAAACATGGGAGAAAAATGTCTGCTCGCAAAAGAAAATAAAGTTTGCATTTCTAAATCTAGCAAGCGCTGACGCAGCAATCTAAAGGCCTGCTCTTTTCCAAGCAGCAAAAGAGAGTCGAAAGAAATACCAATAGATGCTATTTTCCTATTAATTAACTTCGACCACTTTCTTATATAGGATTCTGAGAGCAAGGCAGCGATATAGGGTGTTCAGTTAGAAAATGCAAACGCAACCAGAACTTAATGGTCTGAATCCAGGACTTGGTTTCCAAGAACCCTTGCCTGGTTTCAAGGTTCAGAGCTGCATACCCAAACCAATTAGGGACACCTAATTAACTGTGGGCCTCTCTCTCTCTCTCTCTCTCTCTCTCTCTCCCCTACCATATAGATATTGTGAGGATATAAAGGAGGAAAGGGGAATGATAGCCTTGAGCTCATGGGAGAAAGGGTGGAATAAAATGTATGTTGTTATCTCATATCAATAAATATGAAAAGCTTCTGGTGAGTGTCTTAAAGCAAAATTCTCAGTTTGAAAATAATGTTAACTCTGGTCTTTGTGTTTTGCTGTTCAGCATATGATCACTTAAATGGATATTCTGATTTTTTTTTTTAAAGCTGGGTTTTATACCCTGATTTTCTCTACCTTTAAAGAGTCTCAACCTGCCTTACAATTGCCTTCCCTTACTCTCTCCACAACAGACGCCTGGGGAGGTGTAAGTGGGGCTGAGAGAGTTCAGAGAGAACTGTGACTGACCCAAAGTCACCCAGCAAGCTTCATGTGTAGGTGTGTGGAAACCAACCTGGTTCACCAGAATGGAGTCCACCACTCTTAACCACTACACCACTCTGGCTTCACTTTTAATAAAGTTCCTATTTTAAAAAATGCATAATACAGCAAATATAATATTTATATCATACTCAAAGCAACATTTTCTCTGAAGAGGAATGACTCCCTTTGTGGTTAGTAGTGCTGTGGAAGTTGTAGGAAATAATACCCACCATGTTCAATGAAAATGAACAAGCAAACCACACTGGCATAGCAACTCAACAAGGCAGCATTTTGTTGTTCAGGAGGATATAATTCTTCCCAGAATAAAGACAGGCAGACCAAAAAAAAAAAAAAACTCAGATAAAATGCATCGTAGTTTATTAAACTACTATTACCCCTGCAGTTCCATAGCATATTATTCAACTAAACATGCTTACAAGTGAGTTATATGAAGCTGTTCCGTATTCACTACAAACTCCTTTATTTTAAGTACCATGAATTTCTTGGAGAGAATTTGTCCAGATGTTGGCACAACTGAATTTTGTGCTTTTAATTTAAAATGTATCGACATTGAAAACAGATTTTGCTTCCCTCCCCCAATTCCTATTTTTAAATTATAATAAATTGTTACAAGTGTCTCAAATCATATTGTAGAGAATTATAGGCAGATTGATAGCAATTCTAACTGGAATGTTCCACAAAGGATAGAAATATTTGAAAGCAAACATTGTCCTCTAATCCTGTTACCTTGGCCAATGCCATTTTAAAATTATTTGACCTAGGAATTTTGCACAAAAACATTTCCCCCCTGAAGTTACAAGTTGCCTGAGCATGTGAGATCAGGCTTTCACATTTAAACAGTCTGAATACGTTCCCACTTTTATAGTCAAAACACCCTTGAAATGAAGGCCTCCTTTCTTATTTCCTTGACTAGTAGCTATTAAAAAGAAACTGGATGGTTGAGATTTTTCTTTTAAAATCTCACTATTTTTCTACAGTTTTCTACAGAATGAAAAAGAAGAAGTTAGTTTTTATATGCCGACTTTCTCTACCACTTCAGGGAGAATCAAACCAGCTTATAATCACCTCTCTTCCCCTCCCCACAACAGACACCCTGTGAGGTAGGTATTCACACACACTGCTACCCAGAAGTGTATCCCCCATTCTCATTTTTGTTACCAAAATGCAGAAAGAACTCTTCACTTACCCTTCTTGAATTGCATGTTGTTCACATCCACCCACTTTCCCAGTGTGTTCAATTTTAGTTGAATTTGATCTCTGTCTACTGGGGTGTTCACTACTCCCAATTTGGGGTCATCTGCAAATTTAATGAGTAGTCCATCCACCCCCTCATCCAGATCATTATAAATATATTGAAAAATACTGGGCCCAGAACTGAACCCTGTGACACCCCACTGGACACCTCCCTCTAATCAGATAAAGTGCCATTGACTCTTTGGGTGCAGTTCTCCAACCAGTTCTCTATCCACCTAACTATCCTAGTCTGCAGTGCACAAGCTTATCCATCAGAACATTATGTGGAACCCTGTCAAAAACTTTACTGAAATCAGCCGACATTCCCACAATCCAGTAAGCTCCTCACTTGATCAAAGAAGGAAATGAAATAGGTGTGGCAGGACCTGTTGGGAACAAATCTATGCTGGCTTGTCTGGATCACCAAGTTGTCCTTCAGATGCTCATAGATTGACCCCTTAAAAATCTGCTGCAATATCGTTCCTGGGATAGAGGTCAGACTGACTGGCCTGTAGTTTCCTGGGTCATCCCTCCTCCCTTTTAGAAGATGGGGATAACATTCATCCTCCTCTAGTCTTGTGGCATTTCTCCGAGCCTCCAAGAGGTATTGAAGATGATTGAAAAGGGCTCTGAAAGTTCTCTAGAAAGTTCTTTGAGCACTCTCGGGTGTATACCCTCTGCCTGGGGGATTTGTACACATCCGATTCAGCCAGGTGCCTCTCAACAACCACTCTGTCCATGGCAACCACCAGCCTGGATGCCCTAAAATGCTTCTCTTGGGGGCCCCCAGGTTCAGTATTCCCAGGAGAAATTTCAGGCTACACTGGAGGAAGGAGGTGAGAAAGTCATGCTGTGGGGAGGAAGGGTAGAAATTCTGCCTACAGATGGTGGCAGACCTACATTTTCGGGACCCCGAAGCTTGAACTGTCGTGGGGGCCCCTTCGCAACCAGCAACAATAGGGCAACATCCAACAAGGTCCAAAGGCAGAGAACAGGGTGGTGGGTTAAGTCCTTGAAAATGGGCCATACAGTGAGCCCCTTCCCACCAGCAATGAGGTCTGGGTAACCACTGTTATCTTCTTCAATGGGGTTATTGATTTGATTCTCATCTTGTACATGTTTTCCCATGCTTTCTATCAATTCTTCGTACAGCTGCCAAAATGTAGGCTATGAATAGATTCTGGTGAGCTCAGTGAGCCCAAACAGCTGGGATTTTGGGTTCTGCAAGCCTCCGATAAAATTTTGAAATTTGACCAATTACAGGGACATTTTGAGGCCATATGAAATGGGTATTAGAGCATATTCTGAGGTCAGTATTAAGTACTTCAACCCATTGGCTTATGATTCTATCACTAAAATAGCCTTATTTTAATAACAAACACTTTTTAAAAAACTCCATCGATATTGCTGAAAAATTCACTCATTAAAAAAAAAAAGTTTCTTCAGGGCCCCTCTGGGATTAGGGGCCCTGAAGTTAAACTTCATTAGTTTCACTGCCCACAGAAATGCTGCACTGGACCCAAGCTGAAAAGTGAAGGTCAATCTCTTGGCTTTTACATGTTGGCTTTTACATCAAGAAAATTTGAAGGCGTATCCCAATGAGTTGTCAACCATTTTAGCCCAAACCCTTGAAGACTACATTCTTGTTGAAAGAATAATCCACTTCATATTTTATTTCCTTATAGGCTATAGACAGAAACATTGTAATGAAGTAGTCAATCAATCATTCAATAATTTATGATGGTCATGGACCAGCAGAATAAAATATACATTAACAGAGCGGTTAATGGGACTGTACCAATTCAGACTATAGGTAAGTGGTTACCAGTGCAATCCTGTGCAGAATTACTGCATCTGTGGCACAGAGTGGTAAATTGCAGTACTGCAGTCCAGGCTCTGCTCACAACCTGAGTTCGATCCCGATGGAAGTCGGATTCAGGTAGCCGGCTCAAGATTGACTCAGCCTTCCATCCTTCCGAGGTCGGTGAAATGAGTACCCAGCTTGCTGGGGGTAAAGTGTACATGATTGGGGAAGGCAGTGGCAAACCACCCTGTAAACATAGTCTGCCTAGTAAGTGACGTCACCCCATGGGTCAGGAATGACCCAGTACCTTAAGTCCACTGTACTGTATTTTTTTTTAATGTCCCTTCACAGAATACTAGCATGAAACAGAGTTGGCATTGCTAGAAATATGTTTCTAATGTACTGTTTTTCCAAAGTTGTTATTATTATTTTTACATTGAGGAAAATTAAAAAATCAGAATTCCCACCAGCATTGTGAAGTACTAAAGAGTAGTCAGTTCTGCATCATCTTTGAGAAGGAACAAAACTGGGTATGCAACAATGTCTTAATCGGAGCATCTGTTGTTTAAGTGGCTCTAGCCCTTGCAGAAGTTAAAAACTGTGTACTGTAGGTAGAGAAAAGGTGAAGATTGCTGCCGCTTCCTCAAATCCTGGCCTGCAGGGGAATGCTGCAGTGATTCACGTAGAGGTCAAGTTACGGCCAGCGAGCATGATCCCCTCCACCCCCAAATGCACACAGCATGGGCAATTTTTTAAATGTCTGCATAGGCTTGTTTAAATTATGTATTCACAAGTTAATACAATGAATTAATATAATAATTTGTGTATTGTGTGTCTTCTACCCTTGTATGTGAAAACTTTGAATGAATATTAGGTCAGCGAGTATTTTATGCTTCATTTAGGCTCCTCGTGAGACTACTAAAATTACTGATTTCGTTAATGTATCCTTTTTCTTTTTTTTTTATATAGATTTTATTGGATTTTATACTAAAAAATTTCCATTGCATTAAACAACATCTATGACAATATAAAATTTCAATTCTAACCTAAAGTTGTTATAGTTCCATAACATATAATAAAGAAAAAAAAGAAAAAAAAGAAATGGAAAATTTTGACTTCCCCTTCACCTCTATCTTCCTCTTAATAAAAAGTTCATCTCGTCGTGGTTAATCTAATCTTAATAAACTATCAATATCCTGTATAAAAAAACCATAATCTGTTAGTAAATATAATTATGCTTATTCATTATAAAAAAAACCAAAAATAATCCTCTGGATCAGATTAGAAAATATTCTTCCATTCTTCCCAATTTTAACTCATATTCACAATAATGCATCCACGCCCCCCATTCCCCCAGAAACCGAACGTCATTTTCTTCATTTAGAATAGCTGTGAGTTTTGCCATTTCTGCCACTTCAAACATTTTAACAATCCAGTCTTTTTTTTCTCAAGAATTTCTAGCCCTTTATTCCCAAAATGATATCTTAATCTTAATTCCACTACATCATTAATAGCCATGCCACCCGTCCACACTATCAAAGCCTTTGGATCCAGCAATCATGTTTAAATCAATCCTTTAACCATGGTCTAATACTTCCTTCTGTAACTGAAATAGGCCAGTCAGGTATGGGAACAGGATTTCTTTGTTCTCTCTCATTTCCTCAGACAGGATACATATCCAAAAATAACTCTTTCTGGGCTTCATCTCCATCGTGGCTTCAATCTGTATTCCTTGACCTGCTCTCTTCTTCCTTATATCCACACGTCGTTCCATGACTTTTTTAAATAAAAAGTCTATTTCTTGTATGTCTGATCTCTTTATCGCCGGCTGGTTACTTTCTTGAATTTCTGTCTTCTTCTTTGTATCCTTGTATTCTTCCATGACTTTTTGGGCAGAAGAGTCCATTGCTTGTATGTCTGTATTTGTGGTCATCGTTTGAATTTTCAAGACTTTTATGTCTTCTATAACCAGATCCAACTTCTGATTGCCTACCTGTGATGATTGGTCAAGAGTCGTCATCATTGAAATCAGTTGAGCCATCTGTGTTGAAATCTGTTTTAATTGTTTAATTGTCGCCTCAGAATGTTTAGCAAGCATGTCCTGTATTTTTTTTTCCATGTTTGAATTCTGTAAAATTCCCTTTGATTTCATAGGAGCAGGGCTATGTATTAAGCCAAAAGAAGCTGGTAAAATACATGTCCACAGACAGGGCCTTTAAAGTTCTAATTAAAAGATAATAATTCAAACATCAGCCTTATAATTTTTTCGGGTTGAAAAGAGTCGAAATTGGCTCTAGAATTGCGTTTTAAAGTTTTGAAATACCAGTGAGTTTTTTTCGGTCGCTCTAGGTCGGGCTGATCAGGAAGTATACAGGAAGTTGCTAGTGCCATGGACCTTCTACCGCCTCTTCTCGATGGTTGTTCCTTCAGGAATGATTTCCAAGTAACTCGAGTGCGATGCGTAATCGGTCCTACAACTACTTCCTGTTATTTTAGTTCCGATGATAGATAGGTTGTTATAGAGGGTCTTCCGTTCCAGGCGCTCCCTTACTGCAAACGTGGCAGGATATTCTTCGCCGGAAAATCAGGAAGAAAAATCACCCTCCCCTTCCCTTGGACCCATTGGTGATAGTTCTTGTCAATCAAAAGGTATCCTTCCGACTCTTTATTATGGTTTAGGCTGATCGGATTGATAAGGCTCCTGTCGCTAATCCCGATGGCTAACTCAGATCAAACTTTTTCAGTTCGGATTAAGGAGGAATGGGGGTCCCAGAAATATTCTTATCAGCCCCCCATCTGTTCAAGTTTCCAGTAAGTAGACGAAGAGTTCTTTTGTACTCACTTGGGTGTCAAGAGGTGAGGTTCTTTTCTTTATGTAGTCCTTATGTTGGTATTAAGGTGGTGGAGGGTGGAGCTTGATGCCTAAGTTGCGTTTTGGCAATGTCCTTCCCTAGTGCCCTCGCAGGACCGGCGTCCAGGACTCCGAGGGGCTTAAAAAGCCCCCTCAGAGTACCTGGGAGGTCAAACCGCGTTTGCGGGCTGCAGGGAGTTCCTGCTTTCCAACCCACTTGCAAGGGTCGGATTGGGGTATCTATGTACCCCAGAAATAACGCAAACTTGGATTTCTCCCAGGACAGCCTGGGGAAATGGAGTGCTCTCCCCAGCAGCACCACCGGAAGTCCGTCGATTTCGTTAATGTATCCTTAATCTGTTTTTGCCACCCAGAAATATCAGGTGATGAAACTCAAGGAGGTACCCTTTTGGTTTTGAGAAATTCCCTGTATAGATATCACAGTCTGTGGCCTTCGACGATGATATTAAAAATTCAGCTACCCATTTAATTATAACGCTGGCTGAAATTGATTAACATGAGGATGATTTTATTTTAATTTGCCAACAGAAAGGGTAGATCGTGATTACTCCTTGTAAAGCATCCCTCGCTGGGAGCCAACTGCAGAAGCTAACAGAGTAACCATGTAATCCACCCATCCCAAGTGGGTTGTTCATTTAAACACTGCCTGAGTAGTGTGGGATGGAATTGCATAAAAGCAGTCATCACATCACCCAGATAAATTTAAGAACTGGCCCCTTCTTTAAGACCCTCTTGAGTGTTTCTCCCTCAGGTAGTTGCTTAGGAACTGGAGGGAAGGAATGGAAACTTCTCAAAAAGGGAGAAGTAGCACCTTGTTTCATTGTGTGTGTATGTGTGTTAAGTGCCGTCAAGTTGCTTCCGACTCATGGCGACCCTATGAATGAAAGTCCTCCAAAATGTCCTATCTTTGACAGCCTTGTTCAGATCTTGCAAATTGAAGGCTGTGGCTTCCTTTATTGAGTCAATCCATCTCTTGTTGGGTCTTCCTCTTTTCCTGCTGCCCTCAACTTTTCCTAGCATGACTGTCTTTTCCAGTGACTCTTGTCGTCTCATGACGTGACCAAAATACGACAGCCTCAGTTTAGTCATTTTAGCTTCTAGGGTCAGTTCAGGCTTGATTTGATCTATAACCCACTGATTTGTTTTTTTGGCAGTCCACGGAATCCGTAACCCTCTCTTCCAACACCACATTTCAAAGGAATCTATTTTCTTCCTATCGGCTTTCTTCACTGTCCAGCTTTCACACCCATACAAAGTAATAGGGAATATGATGGCATAAATTAATCTAGTCTTGGTGGCCAGTGACACATCCTTACACTTCAAAATCTTTTCTAGCTCCTTCATGGCTGCCCTTCCCAGTCTCAATCTCCTTCTGATTTCTTGGCTGTAGTCTCCCTTTTGGTTGATGGTGGAGCCAAGGAATAGAAAGTCTTGAACAATTTCAATTTCCTCATTGTCAACCTTAAAGTTGTGTAATTCTCCTGTAGCCATTACTTTTGTTTTCTTGATGTTCAGCTGTAGTCCTGCTTTGGCACTTTCTCTTTTAACTTTCAGCAGTAGTCGCTTCAAATCTTTACTATTTTCTGCCAATAATGTAGTGTCATCAGCATATCTCAAATTATTAATGTTCCTCTCTCCAATTTTCACTCCACCTTCATCTAAATCTAATACAGCTTTCCTAATTATATGTTCTGCATATAGATTGAAGAGATAGGGAGATAAAATACATCCTTGTCTGACACCTTTGCCAATTGGAAACCATTCCGTTTCTCCATATTCTGTTCTAACTGTGGCCTCTTGTCCAGAGTACAGGTTGCGCATTAAAACGATCAGATGTAGTGGCACACCCATAGCTTTTCATGATCCACACAGTCAAAAGCTTTGCTGTAATCTATGAAACACAAACTGATTTTCTTCTGAAATTCTCTCGTATGCTCCAGTAACCAGCGTATCTTTGCAATATGATCTCTAGTGCCTCTTCCTTTTCTGAAACCAGCTTGAACATCAGGCATTTCTCATTCCATATATGGTAACAGCCTGTGCTGTATGATTTTGAGCATCACTTTACTTGCGTAAGAAATTAATGCGATGGTCCGATAGTTGCTGCAATCTTTGATGTCTCCTTTCTTGGGAATTGGAATGTAAATGGATCGTTTCCAGTCTGTGGGCCATTGTTTTATTTTCCAAAACAATGTTTTGAAAACAATGCCTTGTTTCATTACTGGCCTGTATTCCTCCTCATATGGTTTCCCCATTGTGGCTAATTAAGATACTTTATACAATATGCATAGTCTTCTGAAAATCATGTTGCAGCTCAACATTTAGTTTTTTTTTTTAAACTACATCAACATCAGCTTCTGCCCACAATATTTTTAGGCTAAAGTTTTAATTAAACTACTTCATCCTTTACGAATTAGCATAACATAGTAGTTACAAGCTAAGTATTTAAGTCCTTTGTGAAATTTTCTGTTTGATTTTTGAAACCATTTTATTCCAGTGTCTGCTGATTTTCCTGCTGGAAGATCATCTTTGTAGGTCAAAATTTCATCCTACTTTTTATCCATTATTCCTGGATAATGTATCAATAAGAATCTCTTGCATATAAAGTAGATGGAAGAGCATCAGGAGCTCTGTATAAAAAAAAGGACATTTGCCCAAATGCTAGTTCAGCTAATATTTAATTACCTCAGTACATTTTATCATCTGTGTTAGACCTGAAGCCATGGAGAAATGTCATGCTGGACCAGACCAAGGCCCCTCAAGTCTAGCAGTCTATTCACACAGTGGCCAACCAGGTGCCTCTAGGAAGCTCACAAACAAGACGACTGCAGCAGCACCATCCTGCCTGTGTTCCACCGCACCTAATATATTCGGCATGCTCCTCTGATCCTGGAGAGAATAGGTATGCATCATGACTTATATTAATTTTGACTAGTAGCTATGGATAGTCCTGTCCTCCATGAACATGTCCACTCCCCTCTTAAAGCCTTCCACGCTGGCAGCCATCACCACATCCTGGGACAGGGAGTTCCACAATTTATGCATTGTGTGAAGAAATACCTCCTTTTATCTGTTTTGGATCTCTCACCCTCCAGCTTCAGCAGATGACCCCGCATTCTGGTATTATGAGAGAGGGAGAAAAGCTTCTCCCTGTCCACTCTCTCCATATCATGCATAATTTTATAGACTTCTGTCATGTCTCCTCTCAGCCGCCTTCTTTCTAAGCCAAACTCTCCTTAGATCGCACTACAAAGGAGGTGATAGAGCTCTGAAGTGATTACAAACAGAGCCTTGTGTTATGAACGCACCCCTAGAGGTTGTGGACATTGCAAAAAAAAAAAAAAACCCAACAACAACCATTGGCATATAGAGATTTTCTTGACTTCAGCAGGGAATGTTGCTCTATATGAAGGAAAGGTAGTGCTGGGGCAGAGGCCTGTGGGGATCCACTGTAACGAATCAGAATTTACTATGTGATGAAAGATATACATAGGAACATTTGGCTAGAAAGCATAGTCCTTGTTAAGGACAAAAGAGCAAATTCTTCTTGACAGCTTTAAAAATAGGTGGTGAAGAGAAGTCCCTAGATGCTGCTGTGCTGTTTAGCCCTCGTTGCTACTCTGTTCTCAGTATGAGCTGAAGGTACGTGGACCGCAGGCGTTTCATCTCCGTCTAATCCACATGGTTGTTTTTAAAATGCAGAAAGGGGGAAAGTGCTGCTGTCAGTCTCGGGGAATGAACCTGTCTTTCTGGCGATGACTTTGATTTTATAAACACCCTCTAAAGAATGAATGGCTTTATAAGTTTCATTTTTTAAGATCGTTTTCATCATTCTCAAAGAGGTATAGCTTCCAGTGGAGAGAGAAACATATTTTAGAGTTGGAATAACTTCTGCTCATGAAGCAATTTTGTCAAATGGGCACATTTTTCAGGGGGAAAAAATCCTTTCACACTGAGCTTTGTGTGACAGTAGTATATCCTCCACACCAATGACAGATATTTAGCACAGGACAAGTTGGATGTGTTGGATTTGATCACTATCATTTTTTATTCAGTCTACTAATTACCAGTCAGCTAAATGCTCCTAAACTAATAATGCCACACTGCTGAGCAGAAAACAATACCTGTTATTATGCTTCCTTGATGATGGAATGCATACTCGGAACAGTTAAGGCATACCTGAGTTGTAACTTTCCAAATTCTTGGTTGGATGCTGTAGTACATGGCTGGTTGTCACCCACTAGAGGAGCAATTCAGACATTACCTTATTCAGATACTGCCTGTGTGGCTTCATGCTGCAACAAAAACATCCATTATGAGAATACTGGTAAATTGGGGTATTAAATAAATTGCATAGTTCACTTCCACATACGGTTGCCAGCTCCAAGTGGGAAATACCTGGAGATTTTGGGGGTGGATTCTGAGGAGGGCAGGGTTTGGTGAAGGGAGGGACTTCAATGGGTATAATGCCATAGAGTCCACCTTCCAAAGCGGCCATTTTCTCCAGGTGAACTGATCTATGTTGCCTGGAGATCTGTTGTAGTAGTGGGAGATCTCCAGCCACCACCTGGAGATTGGCAATTCTAGTTCCATACTAGTATCATGGGCTTCCAGAAAGGGGTGATACTGGCATATTTTGTAATCCCAGAATGCTGCTCCTACCCCTCCCTGAAATGGGTTAGATTTAACCATTCATTCACTCATTTATAGTCTGCCTTTTCCACTGAGACTCAAAGCCTATTACACACTGTAAATCAATGCAATAAATTCAATGATATATCTGATAAGGAATGTAATAGGAGTAGAAATTGTAGACATTTGAAATGGAACAATGGATGTGGACTTCATTGGATGGTCCATGGAGACAGAGACCACATCATCACATGAAGCTGCCTTATACTGAATCAGACCCTTGGTCCATCAAAGTCAGTATTGTCTACTCAGACTGGCAGCAGCTCTCCAGGGTCTCAGGTAGAGGTCTTTTGCATCACCTACTTGCCTAGTCCCTTTAACTGGAGATGCTGGGAATTGCACCTGTGACCTTCTGCATGCCAAGCAGATGCTCTACTACTGATCCACAGTCCCTCCCCATGTGGCCTTAGTTGATTGAACCAATCAAGAGGGCTGGAGGAGGCTATAAATGGGGCTGTTGCCTTGCCTCCAACCTCTCCTTCCTGAATCTAGCCCACATCCAGAGTGGGTCAAACCTTTGGGCTCCAAGTAGGAATTTTCTACTTCATTAATCTTGTTGGCTTCCCACCCCCCCACATACTTGAAGGGCACTTTTTAGGGTTTTAGTTATATCGGCGACTTTGGGTAGAAATCCTTGATCACAACTGGTGATTTAGAAGCAGTTATTCTAAAAGTGATGCGTTTGGGCTTTTGTGGCTGTGGGGACTGGGACAGGAACACATTTTGGGGCTGTCACAATCCTTGACCCAAAGACCTTATAGCGAGGGAGAGGGGATCTTGCATGCTTCCCTAAAACAGCTGTTGGTATTTTACAAGGAGGCGTGTGAACAGTTCTTTAGCCTACTTGCCCAGATGTTAATGGATGCTTAAATAGAAGAGACCTAGGGTTGCCAACCTCCAGGTGGTGGCTGCAGGTCTCCTGGGATTACAACTGATCTCCAGCCAACAGAGATCATAGAATCATAGAGTTGGAAGGAACCACCAGGGTCATCTAGTCCAACCCCCTGCCCAATGCAGGAAATTAACAACTACCAACTACCTCCCCCCACATCCCCAGTGACCCCAACCCTCCCCCCACCATGCAGGTTCCCGCAATCAAAGCACTCCCAACAGATGGCCATCCAGCCTCTGCTCAGTTCACCTGGATAAAAAGGTTGCTTTGGAAGGTAGACTCTATGGGATTATACCCCAGTGAAGCCCTTCCCCAAACCCTGCCCTCCTCAGATTCCATCCCCCAAATCTCCAGGTATTTCCTAACCCAGAGCTGGCAACCCTAAAGAGACTGTACTCCTCTACATCCTCCTTAGTAGTCACCTACTAGAATTGTGTGATGGTTCTGCATGTGGCAGATCCCTTGTATTTTACTGAATACTTTATTAAATTGTGACCTATTTAATATCTAAAAATGCATGTCATCTCTCTTTATCCCATGTCCATTTGTGAGGATGAGCTTTCTTTTCTTTTGCCTTTTTCCCTTAGAAAGAAATGCTTAATGAGAATTTATTTTTCTTTCTGCTTGTTTAAGTTCTAAGTGTGAGGAAGTATGTTCCTGAAAGAGCTTTTATATTAACAAGTTCAACACATACTGACCTATATCATATTTTACATCTCAATTTTAATAGCCGCTAGGGTTTTGCTTTTTTTGCTATGAAAGCTAATATTTCTTTGCATTCCTAAATATACTGTTGTATATGTAGGAGGAGTGGGGAATCAAACCTGGTTCTCCAGATCAGACTCCACCACTCCAAACCACCACTCTTAACCACGCTGGCTTAAGTGCTTAAAGATCTGGAATGGTTTCTCCTATCAGCCTGAAATTTGTCAGATAGGATTCTCTGGATATTGTCAAAGGCTTTCACGGTCAGAGTTCATTGGTTCTTGTAGGTTATCCGGGCTGTGTGACCGTGGTCTTGGTATTTTCTTTCCTGACGTTTCGCCAGCAGCTGTGGCAGGCATCTTCAGAGGAGTAACACTGTCCTTCAGTGTTACTCCTCTGAAGATGCCTGCCACAACTGCTGGCGAAACGTCAGGAAAGAAAATACCAAGACCACGGTCACACAGCCCGGATAACCTACAAGAACCAAGGATTCTCTGGGTGAGGGCAGTAGTCCCTGAGAATTTCATTCTAGGTACATGGGTGGGAGAAATTAAAGCAGAAATGAAATGACTATGCGATTGATTTCCTAATGCAACTGGTGCTATTAAAGAACTTGAGTCCAGTTTAAAACTCATCACAAAACTGACTTTTATCGGTGTGCACACTCCAACTGTTGAACTATAGCATGAGAATAGAACAGGACATATTGGGAATGTATGCCCTCATAAACAAACATAAGGGTTTTATTTTCACTACAATAACCCTGCATTTCTAATCTACAGCCATCTGGGGTATGTCTGAATGTCCAACATACCTTTGAAGAGCTAAAGGTAGTTAGACTTTATCAAATGTCAGATGGTTCCTCAGATACATCTGCTTTATACCTAATATTATATGGGGATAACACCAATTCCTGAGCTGAGCAAGGCAGCAGAATAACAGTGCAATCCTAAGGACACTTTCCTGAGGGTAAGCCCCACTGAATAAGTAAGTAGGTTTCTGAATAGACCTGCTTAGAATTGCTCTCTAAGCTTCCCCTCCTGGTGTTTGGCATGCATAGACTAAATTGATGGGCAAGAGTTAACTACTGGTGCTGTGTTCACTAGGAGCTGCAAAAGCCTATGTTCATTATACAATCTTTAGCACATATCATGAAATCAGTTTGGCAGGTACAAAGAGTATGTTGAAAAAGTTACCCTGAAAGGAACCTTTGCAGGGTCTATTTATGGAAACAGTATTCACAGTGATTAAGAAAATTACTAGTTTCCCAGCACTGTTAAGAGTAAAACATGTAGGATGTATTTGAGTAGCAGACGGTTATATTTTCTTATTAATCATTGCAGACTTCAGTCAAACTGTGATCAGTTTAATTAATGATTCCTGACATTTAGGATACTGCTTGGTACTTTGTGTATATTATTATAGTTATTAATTCAGTGTGTGGCTAAAGAATTCCAGCTGCAGTTGGCTCATGGTTAGTTATTCTCTACAGAACTCTTAGGGCCACACTATGGTGGCCATGGATTCAACTCATGGCTGATTCAGCCATTTTAGGGAAGAATTTGACCATTTAAAGAATGTCATGACAGTCTGATCCTGATTGGGGAGCTCTTTCAGTACTTGAAGAGATGCAGGGGATGGGAAATAAGATCAGGATCTAGTCCTTGTGGCATTCTTTAAATGGTCAAATTCTTCCAGCGTGGTGTAGTGGGTAAGAGCAGTGGACTGTATTCTGGAGAACTGGATTTGATTCCCCACTCTTCCACATGAGCGGCCAACTCCAGTCTGGTGAACCAGGTTGGTTTCCACACTCCTGCACATGAAGCCAGCTGGGTGACCTTGGGCTAGTCACAGTTCTCTCTGAACTCTCTCTACCTCACAAGGTATCTGTTGTGGGGAGAAGAAGGGAAGGAGATCTTAAGCCAGTTTGATTCTCCTTAAAAGGTAGAGAAAATCTGCGTATAAAAAACAACTCTTCTTCTCCTCCTCCTTCTCCTTATCCGTGGTGGTGGTGGTGGTCTTCTTCTTCTTCTTCCCTAAAATGTCAGCAGCAGCCATGGGTTGAACATGTGGCTGCTGTAACATCTAGTTTGGTTCTTAGTTGGGGTGGGGGGGAGAAAGTCGTAAAACAAAGGAACTATGGCCATTTAAACTGAATTTAAAAGATTATGGTCTATGGCATGATGGGTGTAAGGAAGCCAATTGTATTCAAGCACCTTTTCAAATGAGTTTCAGGACCATTTGAGAACAGGATTAAGGCAATATCATTCCCAAGTCTATCAAGAGAATTCTATCAGAGCAAGATACAAAGCCATTGATTATTTTTGTCACCCTGTTACTTTTCTTACCTAAACACCTTCAGGAAGGCATAGGGCATTTTCCTTGGAAAACTGGGACGAGAAGTATCGAACACTTGTTTCAGCTAACATAAATGATTGAGGAGGTGGTGACTGAATGTACAGTTAATATGAGGAGAGGGGACGGTAGAGGGATTGTTAGGGGGAGGGGCTGTGGCTGTACAGCAGGGATGGGGAACCTCAGGCCCGGGGACCGTATGCGGCCCCCGAGGACATTTTTTGTGGCCCTTGGGAGCTCCAGGGCCCCGCCGTGGAGGAGCAGCACAGGGCGGCCCTCCCTGAGGGTGTTCCTGGGGCCACGGCTTGCAGGGGCGCTGCGGCGCCCTTTGGACCTCCTCTCGCCGACTGACTGCTGTTGGTCGGCAAGAGGAGGGGGAGGGACGCGTCCCCCAAGGCTGCCCCCTATCACCGCAGCGTGCAGGAACGCCAGGGCACACTGTAAGCCCCTCTTGCTGCCTGTCAGCTGTTGAGCAGCAAGAGGGAGCGGGGGGAAGAGGCCCACGGCTCCTGGCGGCAGAGCATGCGCACAGGAGCCGATCGGGCTTCGGGGGGCCTTTTGTGGACTCTGGGGGTGGGAAGGCATGGAGCCTGGGGCCAGGTTGCATGGGGCCGGCAGGTGTGTGTGTGTGTGGGGGGGGAGGCTTTTCTCTCTCCCTCTCTTTCTGTCTCTTTCTTTGTCTGTCTCCCTCCATCCTTTTCTTTCTCCCCCTCTTTCTATTTCTTTCTCCCTCTCTCTTTTTTCCTCTTTCTCTGTTTTCCTTCCTTCCTCCCTTGCTGATCGACTGCTTGCTGCACCCCCCATGCGCCTCGTTTGCTCAGGCCCCCCGCTGGCTGCCCTCCCGCCTGGGGGGGAGTGGGGGCGCCCTCCAGGCCTTCTCTGCTTGGCCTCCCCTGGGGTTGCCAACCTCCAGGTGGTGGCCGGAGACCTGGCAACCCTAGCCTCTCCCCCCCCCATGGGAGATCTACACCTGCTATGGCCCCCGAAAGATGTTATAAATGTGCAAATGGCCCTTGGCAGGAAAAAGGTTCCCCACCCCTGCTGTACAGCATCTCCTTTGCATGAAGAAGGTCCCTAGGTCAGTCCCCAGCATCTCCAGATAAAAGGATCATGTAGTAGTTGATGCGAAAGACTTCTTCTTCAGACCCTGGAGAGCCACTGCCAGTCAGAGTAGACCTTGATGGGACTAGTGATTTGATTTAGCAGAAGGCCAGATTCATGTGTTCATATGAGTTCTATAATGGGATTGGAAGAACGAATAACTAGATTTTTCATTATTAAAAAAAGACAGCAAAAAGACAAATGTGGAAGATAAATAGCCTGAACACAGCCCTAGCTCAATACATTTTCCATGCATGGGGCATAAATATAGTAAATGAAAGTTACACTTTCTTGATTCTTTTAAATTGCTTCTCAACAGAGAGAACAAACAAGTTGTGAGATGGAACTTTAGATCAATCTCATAGTATTATATTAGGAGGACCCACCATTCTCCTTATTGAAGGCTCTCAAAGGGATAAATACTATGAGGAATAAAGACGGACATCACCAAGAAAATTTGTACAAGATTCTAGTGTTCTGGAGAGCCAGCATGGTGTAGTGGTTAAGAGCAGCGGACTCTAATCTGGAGAATTGGGTTTGATTCCCCACTCCACATGAGCGGCACATTCTAATTTGGTGAACTGGGTTGGATTCCCTGCTCTTCCACATGAAGCCAGCTGAGTGACCTTCGGTTAGTCGCAGTTCTCTTCAAGCTCAGCCTCACCTACCTCACAAGGTGTTTGTGGTTGGGAGAGGAAGCGAAGGCAATTGTAAGCCGATTTGTGGTAGAGAAAGTCAGAGTATAAAAACCAACTCTTCTTGAATTCATTGAGAAAGTGAAGATCGAATATATATATAAGCTCTGTTGTTATACTTTGAGCTTTCTACCAAATTTGGATCATTAGCTAGTCAGTACCTTATTCTAAGGAATTTTAATTTATTTGAATAATGTTCCTTATTGAGTTCAGCAGAATCTGTCCAATAACAGGAAAGAAAACTTACTTGCATGTATAAAAAACTTTCACTACCACTGTATCTGCTGCCAAGGAATTTGTATGGGGGAAATCCATGAGTTTCTACTCAAAGATTTAATTTTACTGCCCAGTACCCTCCACTGTAGATAATTAAAACTTCTCTTAGGAAGAGGATTGTTCATTATGAACTAATTTGCTTATCAGAAACACAAAGCTTGGTCTGGCATAATTGGTTCAGGCAGCCAAGTCTTCTAAATCTCTCATTTGATTATCTGCACAACTGAAAATGTTATTTCCTTTCTGTGAGTAGAAGTCGCAAATAACTCCTCATCCAATATCCCTTTTGTATATCTCTAAGAAGAGGTTAAATTGGTCAGAACTAAATAAGCATTCCTGACTTGCTCCTTTCATTCATTTGATCCCAGTAGCAATTCAGCCATTAAACCTCTTTTCAGTTTTGGCATTTCGCACAATTCACATGCTTTATTGACATTACATTTCCTGGAATGAAAATAAAGGCTCCAATTATTTTTGTATGTCTTTTTCATTAGATTAACAAGCTAAATATCTTTCGTTCTCCATGTACAAACCTGAGTGCTAGCACTGCTCATCTTCTCCTCTGAGCCCTCCCTTAGAAAGGTTCAGATAGAGGAGACCTGTTCCAGGGCTTTTCTAGGAGCTGTTGCCCTACTTTGGAACTATTTCTTCCATGTCTGTCGTCTAAAGAATTTAAAAGGTGGTTTCTGTTCTGTTCAGCGTGGTGTAGTGGTTAAGAGCAATGGACTCTAATCTGGAGAACCGGGTTTGATTCCCCACTCCTCCACATGAAGCCAGCTGGGTGACCTTGGGCTAGTCACAGTTCTCTCAGAACTCTCTTAGACCTACCCGCCTCACAAGGTGTCTGTTGTGGGGAGAGGAAGGGAAGGGAATTGTAAGCCGGCTTGATTCTCCTTAAAAGGTAGAGAAAGTCGGCATATAAAAACCAACTGTTCGAGGTGTTTATGTCTTGTTCGTGCTCTTTGAGAACGGCGGGGTGCTGGAACAGGTGTTGGTGGATTGGGTGCTGTCCCCCCCTCCCCGTGGGGACAGTGGCTTCCGCGGCGCTTGCTGCGGAGGCCCCGTCCTTGGCGCCTGTCGCCGGTGGATGCTCTTGTTCGCAGCCGTCGTCTTCCATTGCTCCGGCAGTCGGGTCGCTGGCCGGTGGCCACTCCGGAGCCGCGGTGTGGGTTTCTACGTCCGGCGCATCACTCGGGCGGCGGCGCAGCTGGTCAATGTGCCGCCGTAAGATGCGACCGTCTGGAGTGGCAACCCGGTAAGACTCCGGGCTGGTGGCTTCCTGGACCGTGGCTGGGATCCAGGCAGGTCCCGCCCCGTAGTTCCGGGCGTGGACAGGATCGTCTGGCTCTACGACCCTTGGGGCGTTCCTGGACTCCTTGTGGCTTGGGTACGCTGGTGCATGGTCGGGGTGAAGTCTGTCGAGCAGGGTCTTTGGCCGTCGGCCCATTAGTAACTTAGCGGGACTCCTGCCGGTCACGGAGTTAGGGGTGGTGTGTTGGTCAAATAGGAACCGTGCCAGGTGTGCGTCCCAGTCGCCGTGGCTGATGCGGCTCAGCGTGTCCTTAGTCGTCCGCACCATCCGCTCCGCCTGGCCGTTGGTGGCAGGGTGGAAAGGCGCGGAGGTCACGTGCCGAATCAAGTTTTTTGTCATGAATTCCGCTGATGTGAATTGGGCCCCGTTGTCCAAGACCATAGTGTCTGACAGGCCATGCGTCACGAAGAGCTGGCGCAGCGCCCGGACGACCACCCAGGAGGTCATGGAAGAAACGACCACAACCTCCAGCCACTTAGAATGCGAGTCTATGACAATGAGGAATGTCTTGCCCTGGAACGGCCCCGCAAAGTCTATGTGTATGCGGGACCAGAGTGTGCACGTAGATTCACAGTGTTGGGTTGGTGTGCTTGGCATTTCTGGTCACAACTCCTGACAGGGCTGGCAGCACTTGACCTGTTCTTCCACCGTGGTGTCAATGCCCGGCCATCAGACGTAGTTCCTGGCCAGGGCTTTCATTCTGACGATCCCTGGGTGGCAGGCGTGCAAGGCTTCCAGGACTCGGGTCCGGAGTTTGGCTGGGACCACGACGCGGCTCCCACAGAGAAGGCAGCCCTTGTTCAGGGAGAGTTCATGTTGCCGGGTGGCGAATGGCTCAAATTCCCTGCCCGGCCGGGCTGCAGGCCACCCCTTCCCCACCCAGTTCAGAACACGGGCCAGGGTCCGATCTTTAGCCGAGTGCGCTGCTATATCAGCGACCTGTACGGGCGGTTCAGGCAGTGACTCGAGGAGCAGGACATCGTACGCCGGAGGGGCAGGCGGCTGAGGGCGTCAGCATTGCCGATAGACTTCCCGGACCCGGCCGCAACCATGGCAGGAGGCGTCGCGGAACCGGCAGGTCCGGCGATCGTGGTGGTTGCCACAGCTGGCGCACGGGCGAGCCGCGGGGCCCTGCGACTGGTGCGATCGGGAGGACAACTTGTGAGCCTCGTCCGTAGAGTCGGTGACTCCTGGCGATGAGACGGCATTACACTTTCTCACCCTGGAGGCCGAAAACGAACCTGTCGAGAAGGGTGTCGTCGAGATCCTTGAACTCGCAGAGCAGCTTTATTGATTTCAGCAATGAACAGAACTGAACTGGAAACAGAACGACCTGGCCCTGCTTATATGTCCCCCTGGTCACCAGCGGCCATGCTCCCCCGATCCGTGATGGGGGAGCAACCCTGGAGTACCAATGGCGTGTCCTGGCTTAGGGCCAATAGCATTCGCCCGCGATGGCCGGCGGTGGCCAATAGGGCATGCAAGCTTAGGAGCCTTCGTCAGGGACTCAAGCTCCTAAGGTTCCTCCTGCAGATCCACCCAACTATGTACATACATAACAGATGTGATTTGTGTACTCTCATCTCCCTTGAGTTCACATCTGTGAATTAAAGAAGTATAATTTTGAAAATAAGGGAGCTTTGACTCTCAACAGTTTATACTCTGGAAATCTTGTTGGTAAGGTACTACTGGTAAGGTACTACTGGACTTGAATCTTGCACAATTTTGAACATGTGCTAAAAATATGAGGGAAAGCTATGTAAAATATTAGAAATGAAAATAAAAGGTATTTATTCCAAGGAAGAGAAGTGTTGGACCTACCAGTAAATGTCCTCTGATGGAGGAGGGAATTGCCGATTCCCCCCACACATGGCAGATCTTCAGCTCCCCTCTCATGCTGTTTCTGGGGTTCCCTGCCCTCCAGGAGCAATAACGGGGGCATTTAGGGCTGTAGTGAGACAGGGAGGGGGAGAAATTCCACTGTGTCGGTAGAAATGTCTTCCATTGGTGGAGACTTTTTAGAATTACTCTCCATTCATCTTACCACAAGGTGTGTAATGGTGGTCACTAGACAGTGTGCAGCATTGGTTGTCATGTTGTTTCCCGTGAAACTGTTTGCATTCTATTGCAAACCTGTTCCAGTTTTGTAGAGGGTGATTATTTCACATGACTGCTTGCTGTCTCAGCATTGGCATACAGTCAAATTTAAAGCAGGCACTATGTGCCTTGAGAGAGGGAGGGTGACATGGTATAGCCCGATCTTGTCAGATCTCAGAAGCTAAGCAGGGTCAGTACTTGGAAGGGAGACCACCAAGAAAGGCTCTGCAGAGGAATGCAATGGAAAACCCCTTCTGCTTCTCACTTGCCTTGAAGAGCCCCTTTCTGGGGTTGCTATAAGTCAGCTGTGACTTGACGGCAGTTTACACAAACACACACTATGTATCTTGAGACATGATACTTCACAGACTCCTTGATCCAAATGTTATAGGTAACATCCCAACCATTTCAATAAGAAGAAACCTGAATAAATCACAATGCAGTCCTAACTAGAGTTACACCCTCATAAGTCCATTGAGGTCAGTAGGCTTAGAAGAGTGTAACTCTGTTCAGCATGGCACTATTGGCCTGGTGTTTACCTACTGTTGCTATTGCAGACCCAGTGCTTATTTGGTAAGAGTAGGGTAGCCAGCCCCAATGAGCCACCAGCCCCAACCCTGGCCCTCAAAGTCGTGACACCTAACAATTAAACCATACAGAGTCAGTGTTGGAATGGAATATGGGTGCAACTTTATTGGTTACAGCATTAGGCATTGGCATGACGTAGGGAAGGGAACCAAGCAATCACCTGACCTGTCTGCCAGCTGATGTACCTCCTACTACCCAGCCTGCCTTCTCGGTGTAGCCTGGGATGGCAGTATACTGGACCCACTTGGACAGAAGCCTGCTGTGTGGTCCCCTGCCACCTGGTGGGAGGCCACCCCAACAGCCCTCGAGCTGGGCATGTTGAAATACTGGCCTCCCCTAAAACCCCTTATCGGGGTCCCAAGAGTGGGAGAAGGGGGCGCACAGGCCAGCTTCCCCCCCCCAAACTGGATCCAGCCCCATTCCAAAACATTCCAACCACAAAGCTGTGACAAATTACAACATATTGTTGTACAACAGCCTAGCAAAGGGAGAGTGGGTGGGACAATGTGAAACAAACTGAGCCAGGAGCAGAGCCAGCCCTCCTTAAATACCCGGCTGGTGGACCAGAATGAAAAACTCAGGTCCTGGAAGACACCACCCGTGGCCAGGCCCTGATTGGCCCATTTGAATTAGTGGTGGGTACAAGCAGTGCGCGGCAAAGCAGATAGTGTCCCTGCTGCTCACTGCTTCTGTGCCTACCCAGCCTGATCCAGCTGCCATTACAAGCACTGCATTGCCGGTGCTGTTGGGACCCCTGCCACCCCGCTCGCCTCCTGGCATGATCCAAAGCCCCTGAAGTCCCCCCAAGGCCAGCACCAGCCTGCCCCCTGTACTGGCCCACAAACTGAGGCTCCCTGGTAAGTTGGAGCCCGTGTGTTTACCTACTATTACCCTGATATCGATGTATGTGGGGGACACCAGAAAGACGTACATAGCCAAAGTTAAATAATAATAGCTCTATAGTATAGTTTATAACCATGTTAGGGCTACCATAATTAAATAAAGTTGGAACCTGCATAACAACTGGGTTTGAAAACATGTTTGCTTGCTTAAAAGGAAAAGGGGGGAAACACTGAACATGTTGTTCCTCTCTAAACACAGAAGAGACAATGTATTAGAAACTGCGGATCATCAGAAAGACACAGCCACTGGTGCCTCTGCATGTTTGTTTTTTTCCTCCCTGGATTTCTTTCAAGAGACTAATAGTCTTTTGGCACTTCTGGGATATAATGCACTTCAGATTAAAACTGCCACCATATGCTGCTACTGACAGTCTGTCTTTCTCCCAGCCTCGAATTCCACCATGTTTTTTAAATTAAGTACTGCGCAGTCCCATTTTAGGAGATCAAAGCACTATATAACAATTCATTTCTCTTTCTCCCTTGCATGTAGTGTTCTTGTCAGTTCAGTTTAATGTAACCTTAAAGATGGGTTTGATTTCAGTTTATGCTTCATTTCACATTACCTGTCACTAATAACAAATGTGTCCAGAGTGGTCTGGGACTAAATGGTTTTCTCTTGCTGTTTCCTTACTGATTCATACTACGTTTTGTTTATTTCCCCCCCAACTTTTCTCCTCTGGCAAGTGCTCTAAGTAAATAAAAAATAATTTGAAACTGCAACTAGAATATGCCGTACTCAAAATCTTTACTTGGAATCCAATTTAGAGTCTGCTGCGGGGTAAAAATTTTATGGCCTTCAGACACAGATAAAAATGGATCAAAAACAACGTTTCTAATATCTGTGTTTACTGTATCACCCTTTAGACATAAATGACAGCATTCTGGAGCTTTTTCTTCCTCCTTGTAGTTTTAAGCTCTTTGATGCTATGGATTGTAAGCAAAGCCGAACGCCCTCTTGAATCAAATGCTAACTTGATCATCAAAACTGTACAATATGAGCAAAGCTGAACATCTTTAGGGAGCTTCCAGTATGAGAGCTTCTGCTCCTGGCAATAACACTAAAAAGATCTAGGTAATAATCCTTCCAGTCATCTAATGAGAGAACCATGTTCCCACCTGATGGAAGGAAGTGGCAGTATCCTTGATAGTAAGAGGGAAAGCCTTGATGTTGGATATAACTGGGAAGAGTAACTGTTAAAAATGGTTTGAAATTAGTGAATAACTAGAAAAAGTTGCAAATTGGTCTACGCAAGGAGCTCCTTGTAGGTCGGTTGTGCATGGCTGGTTTGTCTTGCAATTCTCCTGCGCATGTTCCGATTCGCTGTGGGGATTATACATGATGTTCCTCTCCCTTGGGGCTCAGCTTGCTTCCATTCCACAATTTCCCCGGGTTTTCCAATCCCTGTTTTATCCCGAAAATAAGTTTACTTCCGAGCTTATCTCGGATGTGAATAGGTATATAGTTCAGCCGCGGGTCGACCTTTCCACGTCATGACACGCCCCTGTTCTCCTACCCCTCCTCCAACTCGTCCTTCGGCCAGCTTTCAGCCATCCCCTCCGCAATGTCCCAGGAAGCCATATCAGAGACAGAGATGGAGACAGAGGTTGCCATGGTTGGTTCCTTCTTTGTACCCCCTTGCCACATTTTAAATTTTTTCCCTGTTGCTCCAATGGAATACCGATATATCATCATATAATTGCAGAGAGAGCCAGCAGAGGCTAGGTTTGTATGTTTGCTCTCCCCCTCCCCAATTTGGGTGATGACTTACCCACGGGGGGGGGAGTGCATGATCCTAGGCTCCGCTGGCTCTTTCTGTGATTTTTAATAGTATTTTGGATGATATGATTATACATCGTATTCCATTGGAGCAGCAGGAAAAAAAACACAGCGAGGGAGCACAGAGAAGGAGGCTTCTATTTTAGTGATTTTCAGCAGTGTGTGTCCAACCACAGAGATCCCCCCCCTTTCCTTTTGTGCGATTCACAGGGACGAATGAAGAACTTGCCCGTCTATTCTAGGCAGTTTCAGTGGTGTGTGTACAAAGGAAAATCTCCCCCATTTTACTCTTGTGAATGCAATTCTGTACTCCATTTTGGGTTGTGAAATGGCCACTCACAGGAAGGAGAGGGGAGAGGAGAGGGGTGATGTTTTTGTCAGAGTAAGAGCTACTGCCAATGACAATGCAGCATTTAAGGGGGCGGAACTCAGGCACTTCCTAATTTTTCCTTGTGATTATGCTGGGCTCATGAGACTGTCCAGGACTTTCTTAACTACAAGCAACACCATGCATAAGGTTTTCCATTCTCGGGATATAAAAGTGTGAGACAAGAGAGGGACGAGCCAGGGACATACTAACCATGCATAAATGACCTCAGTGAGCCAAACCATTTATTGATATAGTCCTGAATTGCTCATTTGGGGTAACTTATTGGTAGTGGTTCCCTGGAATGAAGATGTCGTTTCTGACTGACTGTCCATGTGTTGATGCAGCATTTTGTCACTGTTGGCTGGTTCTTTGTTTATCAAAATAGATGTTCCATTCTGTTCTTACTCGTGCTGATAAGAGTGTTGTCTGCATTGGTACCAAAGAATAGAAGAGGTATTCCTGTATTCTTTGATTCCTCCCTTTATTCCCTTCTTCCTGGTAATTGTTGCTTCCCTCCCTGCTTGTTGTTGCCACCTGTCTCCTCCATTCTCCTCCCTCTCTCCCCAGTTGCTACCACCTATCCTATTTTGTTGGGTCTGTGAGGATGTGGGCATGATTCCTGGGGGTGCAACATCAACCAGAAGCACCCATATCCATTCCTGTATATTCAGGTCAGCCACTAGGCTCTGGCTATTTGGATGACAGAGACAGAGTTCGTTAACATCCCTTTGAGAGACAGGGGGGTGGTTTCCATAAAGATTAAGAAACCAGTGGTGTAACAACTTTTGATTAAGCTTTGACTCTATGTTACCATTCAACCATTTTAGGCTGTTTTCCATTCTCGGGCAAGGTTTTAGGTCAGGTGATAGCCTTGCATCTTCATACCTTTTCTGCACGCTGAAGTTACTCCTGATTTTCTTGGGGGTTGATCCACAAGCATTGGAATCAGTTCAGACAGGGTTCTTCTGCATGTCTGCCCTCCCTGTGGATTTTTACAGTTGTGGAATCAGTTTATTTTCTTCCGCACATAGCTTAAATGATAAGGATTTTCAAGAGAGGCTGCTGTTGTCATTGATGTTATCAGTGGTATCATTGCACTCCCCTTTGAGAGCAGAGAGGTAGTGGTTTAACAATGACAACAGTCCAATCATTGAAAAGTGGGCTGGGGGTGGGTTGGACAAATAAAACCGATAGAAACAGTATGCACCAAAAAAAAGCCAACTCAGACTTGGCTTCCAGAAAAATATTGGGGTCAAAGTGGTCTCAAAAAAACTGTGCTAATTGTGTGTTTTATTATCTTTTTTATGCTTCTGTGAGCTATTTGGGAGGGGGTATTTTACCTGTAAAAGTGTTTTACTGAGTAAATTAATAGTCGATATACAGGATAGTATGGCTGAAACCACAAAAATAAGTGTCACTGAATCTTATGTATACATTAGGGTTCTTTTCATTTTAATCTTGAGGAAAGCTCCATCAAAACAACCAAGATGCAGATGCAGAACATATTGAACTAGAGCTCCATGGGGCTTTGTATTATGAATCTTTATTAAATGATACTTTGTCATCTTATGCTCATATTCCATATCAGAAGAGAACAGCTTCTCTTAGTATATAGGCCCAAACCTTTGTAGAATTGTATGATAATCTTTTCAGGAAAATAAGATAACGCAGAATACAAATTTATAAATATATATCTATAGGTACAAGTATATCAATCAATAATGTATTATTTAAATGTCTTAATCATTAGGTCAGTCAAAAAGAAATTGAAAAGTAATGAAAGGTTGCCTCTCAAATAGTACTTTGTCTGGGCTGTTTACATAAATATCCTTCATTTTCTTAAGCATGTCTTAATTTGCTTCCAACCCTTGGGAAGAAACTACTTTTTAATTTGCCATCTTTCAATAATGAACAGATGATGAGAATTACCCCTGTGGGATTGAAGAATGGTAATCACAGCAGAATTTATATTCTCTACTCTTACTTCCCTTGAAAACAAGATACTTATGTAGCTATAATGATTCTAAAGTCCTACACTTGGCAATTTGTCTTTTATGCTGAGAAATTTGGTGTGTTGTTGTTAAGGCAAGCCAAGCACAATATGTATTTTCTCTTGGTCCACATCCTTCCTCTTCTGGCTTTTCACTTAGCCTAGCAATCCTGCAACTAGACAACAATGTCTGTTGCCTGATACATGCAACCATAAGATTGCATTCAACATCTGATAAAGCCAATGGAAGCATTGCGTGAATGGGTATTCCATCATAGCCTTTGATTGATAGCCTCACAGATCTTTCATATTTCCTCCTTCCCATGCATAGAGTCCCAAGACTGGTATTGCTTCAGCATTACTAAGCAGCAGCAAAACATGTTGTTAACTGGAGTATCATATGTAACTGGAGTACAGTTGTGGCACCCCTGTCCCCCCATGATGTTTTCTTATTAAGATCAATATTAATTACCTGAATCTTTTAAAATCTTAAACATATCTTCTCAGATAAATGAAATCTTGTTAGATTTTTATTATGAATGAAAAAACGTATCTTAAAATCAACTCAGATAGTAGAAGACAGTATATTGTCAGAAATATGGAAATATTTCTATAAAATTGGTCATACTGTTTCTTAGCATTATGTCTAAAAATGTA
This sequence comes from Euleptes europaea, assembly GCF_029931775.1. Taxonomy (NCBI): domain Eukaryota; kingdom Metazoa; phylum Chordata; class Lepidosauria; order Squamata; family Sphaerodactylidae; genus Euleptes; species Euleptes europaea. Next base: position 78,795,131 of record NC_079316.1, read on the forward strand.
CTGTAATAATAATGAAAAAAGTTTGAAATATTGCGAGAATTACCAAAATGTGACACCAAGACATGAAGTGAGCACATGCTATTGGAAAAATGGCGCTGATAGACTTGCTCGAAAATGCAATATCTGTGAGGCCCAATAAAGCGAAGCACAATAACACCAGGTATACTGTATCTAGTAAAAACCAAAGACTTCACTATGCTGCAAGTATTACATATATTAGGTCTTAAAGACAAAGCTCCGCCTGTTGAGGAGTAGTTAAATATAATGTGGAAATATGTTTCTTGGTAAAAAAATACCTAAGTCAAAGGAAAAAAAGACACTTGAGTGAATGATCAAAGAAGCTGAGAGTAAATTATATTGTGATATTGAAACCATATTGCACATGTATACATCTAATGCAGGGGTGGGGAACCTTTTTCCCACCAAGGGCCATTTGGATATTTATAACATCATTCGTGGGCCATACAAAAGTATCAACTTAAAAATTAGCCGACCAAGCCCCAAGTAGGCAGCTGCCCCAGATGACACCCCCCCGCGTGTAAGCGCGGCAAGCATCCAACCAGTGGCGCACTCGCCCACCTGGTGGCACAGGATGGTCTGTTGATTCAGCCGGGCGTAGCCATCCAGCCGCACGCCGGAGTTGCTCCTGCTCTGCAGGGTCGGGGCCGGATTCTACAGCTGGCTCCTGCTACCTCCGCCTGCAGGGATGAAATGAGGACACACTGGCTAAGAACCCACCCCCCCGTGCACATTCTGGCCCTGCGCCTTTTAACCCCTCCATTGTTGCCACTTCCGCCCCCAGCCCTTTTGTAATACAGAGGGAATATGTTTCTCCATGGCTCAGGTGGGAAAGGGTTAACACAGTTTCTTGGGCAATCCTAGCAGCTCCATAGCTAACGACTCTTCTGCAAGGGGGAAAAAAGGTTCCTTTTCTCGGCAAAACAAACTCACATCCGCCTTGAATAGAGGCTATTCCTGTTCGCGGGAGGGGGCGGATCACCAGTCTTAGATCCTTCTGAGCTAGATATCTGCCAGGACCCACGAAGGGCCGGACCAAATGATTTTGCAGGCCTTAAACGGCCCCCGGGCCTGACGTTCCCCACCCCTGATCTAATGTGTAATGGATTCACTGCTGTGATGTTGTAAACATATAAGGAATTAGTTGAGACTTTAAGGAATTGTAGATTTTTAAAGCCCTGACCTGGATGGCCCAGGCTAGCCTGATCTTGTCAGATCTCACAAGCTAAGTAGGGTCGGCCCTGGCTAGTATTTGGATGGGAAACAATCAAGGAATTCCAGTGGCCACTATGTGGAGAAAGGCAATGGCAAACCACTTCTTACTCTCTTGCCTTGAAAACCCTACGGGGCCCCCATAAGTCAGCTGCGACTTTACACACACATGCATAGATTTTTAAATGAGTTGGTATATGCATATTAAAAAGTTCAGTTTTGTTTTTCTTGATCTGTTGTGCCTTTGAGCTGAGCGTCCGAAGTACAAGCTAGAGATGAAGTAGAATTTGTTGAGTATAGTAAGTAAAAGATTCAGGCACAGCTAAATGCACGTCACTAAGAAAGAAGAATGTAATTGACCTAGATCATCATTATTAAGTAGTCAACCTGCTGTTAATTGGAAGAGCACCAGATTAATACTACCACAGTGGAGCCCAGCACTGTATGGTGCCATAGCCTATGCAAAATAATGTGGCTTCTCCAGATATGATAGAGGCATGGGCTGCTAAAGAGCTGTTGGGATCAGTCCATTAGGAGTGTTTTCCAGTCCCATGTGGGCAATTGGGTGTCCACAAAGAGATATAATGAAAGCTTCGCTCCCAGTATATTGGGTTCCTTCAATTATCCTTTCTACTTTTGTTGAGAAAGAAGTTAATTCATCTCTTTATACCTGCGGCGCCTTCCTCTGCTAAGTCTGTCAAGAATCATCTTGATTAAGCTGGTAAACGGCAAGGTCAGATGTGTTTCTTATTACTCAAAAGTGTACAATTAATTATGTGAAATAATGCATGAGGATCGTTGCTTACAAGAAAACCTTAACAGACATAATAGCAACCTAGAGAACCAGGGTTTAATCACAGTAAAGCTAAGTAAACAACTTTTTATCTCCGCATTGCCTTTTCTTCCCCTCTTCTCCCTCTCACATAAATCAGGGATATGTGGCACAATGTCAGGTTTTAGTCAGGACAACATAGCTCTTTGTTATTGCTGTACTGTGCGGGTTTTCCATAGCATTTGTAACATAGTATCAGTGGTGAAATTTATTTTTCTCAATAAACTCTTTGAGAAATGTTGTTGTAAAATCCTGAATTGTGGATCCCCTCATTTCTTTTGTTCTTTACAGGCTTAAACACAGGAATTTATTGGATCTTGCATTTTTAGCAGAGTTGGACTTCCAACAGATATCCGGGTAATTAAAATCTCCCATGACCACCATGTCCCGTCTCTTTGAGAACTTTGTAATCTGGTCTAGGAGTGTCTCATCCAAGTCCTCTGCCTGGTTTGGTGGTTGACAGCAGACTCACACCATAATATCACTATTATTTATTACTCCTTTTATTTTTAGCCATAGACTCTCGACCGAATTTCCATGCTCAGATTCATGTATTTCTTCACAAGTATACCCATCTTTGACATATAATGCTACTCCTCCCCCCTTCCTTATCTGCTATCCCTTTTAAACAAGTTGTACCCCTCAGTCTTAATATTCCAATCATGAGTGACATTCCACCAAGTTTCATTAATGCCTATTAGGTCAAAATCCCCTTCCTGTATTAGGGCTTAGAGTTCTTTCTCCTTGTTTCCCATACTCCCAGGAGATTTCCAGCCACCACCTGAAGGTTAGCAACCATAGATTCGGATTAACCTTTTCTGATTTACTACTGGTCCAAAAAGACATTTAAGCATTCACTAGGTGCATTGGAGATTATGAAACATGGCGGTGTGCGTGTGACATGCACACTATGTGAGGTGCCCATTTACTTCTGTATTAGGCAATTGAACACATGTGTAATGACCACATCCCTCCAGTATGGACTGAGCATTCCTGCATAATCGAATGAGTCACCCTGCTTAAATGGAGCATGTCTACATCAGAGACCCATAGATCTGTGGCATGTATCTGACCAGAAAGTTCCTTTCATGGAATGACGTTCGCCAAAGAGAGGGTAGCCATTTCTGCCAATTCCCCCCTTCTACTGCGCATCCCAACTTTACCCCCTATCTTGTTTCTGAAGGTCTGCTACCCCACCCACCAAGAACAATAGTTTGGTCAGTGGGTGGAACTAGGAGGCAAAGATAGGAAAGTCCCACTCCATTAAGGGAACATTCTTAAGAAGGCCTACTCAGAAATAAGTCCCATGTTATTCAATGAGGTTTTTTTGGGGGAAAGTGCCCTAGGATTTTACTGGAAGTCTGTGGCTGGATGGAGACTTGCCATTAGCCTCTTAATTATATTCAGCAAGGCTGATTCTGTGACCTTAGGCAGATGATGAGAGGGAGGGCATCTTGGCCATCTTCTGGTCACTAGGTGTGGGGGGGAGGTAGTTGTGAATTTCCCGCATTGTGCAGGGGGTTGGACTTGATGGCCCTGGTGGTCCCTTCCAACTCCATGATTCTATGATTCTATGATTCTATTCTATGATTCTTTATTTTGCCTCTCTGTCTGCCTGTTTCTCTTTTTGGAAGCAAAGAAATGGTGTGAGCCTTTCCCCCAGTGGGTAATAACATTGTCTTTGCAGAAGAAAATCCATGCAGTGGTTCAGAACATAATTAGATAGTGATAAATATTAGCTTATAATATATTGGGCTATTGGGGACAGAGCTGTCTTTTCTAACCAGCTTGCCCTAAATTATTTATTTAGTTATGCAAGCTTTACTCTTCAGTTCAGTGGCTAATTTGCAGAATTGTTAAAGCAAAAAGGATCAGCAGCCTCTTACTTTGTAATTATAATACTTTTATGAATTGTAGAGACTTAAAATAGAGCTTTAAATGTTGATATTGCACTCATATTTTCATTCATTATGTGTCTAACTTCTACAATAATGTGTTCAGAATGCGTGGGTGGCAGGGGGTGAGGGAGGGGGAAATTATCCATCTCTGGGATATAGCATGGTTTTTAACCATACTTGATAGTAGTTAAACAATGGCACACGAATGGTATTGATCCCTAGTTATTGTTTGAACAGGCGCGTTTTCTCCACCCTGCTGATAAGTTTCTGACCAAAGTCACTCCAGAGAGATGAAGGGTGAAGGCATAAGAATGATTTAGCAAAGGTAAATACGTGCAGCTGAAATATGTTCACTTCCATAATTTTATTTGTTTGTTCTTAAACCAGGTTTTACCTCAGGGCAAGACTGAATTTGTTCACTTAAATCTTTGTTAGAAATGGCCTGCACAAATCCAAACTGATGCTGTATGTAGGAGACAGCTGGTTGTCATGGTAACAGTAGTGCAGTTTTTAATTCCACTTGGTGAGTAATGCTGACACAATGTGGCTGAATAGACCATGCTTTAGCCTTTACAAATATATTGCATTATCCATGTCAAGGTTACGCTATAAAATAATGCAGTTTCTCAGCTACCTCCGGCTATATCATGTTGTCTTATTGATAGCAAGCATTTTTATTAAATAGCAGACAATCCACTTCCATCAAAGGCAGACAGGGGAATGGGGTTGAATAAGGCTCCTCATAAAGGAATAAATTAGATTATGAAAGACTTAAATTAGTCTTAACTTTATAATTGTATTAGCCTTCTGTTGTTCTAAATATGTTTGGCAATGTATTTGCTCTGTGAAATGGGAAAAACAAGCATTGTGTCGTGAAAACCGAATTGTGGAGGCATCACATTTTTGTACAGCAGAAAACCATAAAGGTCTTCAGTTGTTTTTATTTGCTACTTTTGCATGTGGTGGAGAAGAGTGCATCACCTTAAACGGTTCAGTTTCAACAAAGTAAAACGGTTTTAATGTAAACTTCCAGAGAAGGAATTGTTCCTAGTTGTTGCCGGACACTGCGTCTCTTACGAGGGAAATGTGCTCGTACATGTTTTTTGTAGAAACATTGTTGGATCTCAAAAACTACTTTTAAAAAAGTATTTTCTAGATTAATTTAAGCTACATAAAATCATAGCAGCCATTTTTGTTTCATATCAGTAAATAATGTTTTCTGAAGCATTTGCACTATAAAAGAGCATGGTTCATTGAAGTGGGGCAGATGAGAGGTTTCGTGACACCTGATGTAAATGGGTTAGGACATAGCTAAATGTTTTTCCAAGGCCGTGTCTTCTTCCAGATAATAATTTTAGCTATTCATTTTGGCATTCACTTTTTGCCTTTCGGTTGGTCTCAAGTGGCATAGTTTTTTCCCCTTCATTATTGATTTTCACCACCCCATTCTCACTCTGAAGAGCCTCTCCTAGCTCTTGACTCTTTAATAATTGATTTTTCCACTCAGGTGCACAGAGCAAGATCTTGAAATCATGAGACTGCAAGAATGCATGTGATTTACTGACTAATTCACTTTCTTCTCTTTGTTAAGAGGTTTCAAAATGGATGACCAGCATACAGGGTTAATAACGAACACTGAGGCTTCATTTTGGAAAATACATTTTGCTTTTGATTTGATGGAAGGTTTAATGTGATCCACTAAAACTGCAATCTGATGCTGACACTGTTCTTCAACTAAGTCCCATTAAATTCAAGGACATTTACATCTGAATAAACATGCCTAAGCTCAGGCTGCAGGTCTTACTCAGGGCTTACTCAGAAAAGTGTTGTTAGGATTGCAGCCAAAATGTGCATTTAAAATGATGTGTGTAATGTGTGATTTTAATCTGGATTAAAATTACACATGGTACTAGTATGTCTGCTTTGTAACCTCTCATTTGTTTTTGTTCATACTTTTAATACTTCTGTGTCCAAGAAATTAAAGTAATTAAAGACTATCTAAGGAATATATAAAGATATTCCAATTGAAGATAAGTGACAGTTGACTATAGATTTTTAAAAGTTCAGTTTACTGTTTTTGGCCAGTGTTTTTTTTAAAATAAATTATTTTCTATTAATCTTAAACAGATTGAGGTGAATTTTCAGTCAGATTAAGCTTTCTCATAGACAGTTGTGCATTTGAAAGATAGAACATTTTGTTGAAAATGAAGAATCTTAACAATTTACTTAATGCTCTCCTGTGTCTGCATCCAGGTCTATGTGTTCTAATTAATGTGATCTTCTGTTACTGAGGATGAATCTAGCTCATATTGTTAATTGTGAGAATAAGAAGAGTCCCAATTACTAGTCTTGAGTCTGGAATACTTAACTAATAGAATGATACAGATTCTGTGCTGTCCCTTTAAGTGTGGCTTCATGTGGTTTTCTTCATCATAAGTGGCTGCATTGTAACCACTCACTTTTCAGTTATGCTAAGTGGAATCCCAGTCTTGGGAATACGTTTGACATAGGCTTCAGTACAAACAAACCATAGTCTGCTGCTACTAGGGTTGCCAACCTCCAGGTACTAGCTGGAGATCTCCTGCTATTACAACTCATCTCCAGCCAATAGAGATCAGTTCACCTGGAGAAAATTGCCGCTTTGGCAATTGGACTCTATGGCATTGAAGTCCCTCCCCAAACCCCGCCCTCCTCAGGCTCCACCCCAAAAACCTCATGCCGGTGGCAAAGAGGGACCTGCAACCCTAGCTGCTACATAAATGATCCTATGGGATAGTAGGAGATGCCTGGGAAATTATTTGGACTGCTTCTTCTACCTTCCTTCTCCTCACATGCAGACACTAATAAGACACTTCTTCTTTGATATAGTTTGGTGTGGTTTCCCTGAAGACCAGGGCTCCAAGTTGTGGTGTGTTCCCAGTTTGAAATTCTGCATTCCCATGAAAGCAGTGGGGAAAGGGAGGGATGGAGGGAGAGCAGGAATCCAAATGTTCCTTAAGGGGCTCATTCACATAGCAGCACCTCATGGTTTGCTGAACCAAACCATCCTCCTATTTTTTTTTAATAGAGTAATTTCACAGTAAAAATGATGGCTGTCAGAATCTACTCTTAACACCTTTACTATCTGGCTCCCTACCTTTTAATTAATTATTTTGAGTAAGATTGACATACCCAATAACAAAAGGATTTTTATTCTGAAAACAATACCGGGAGTTAGAATTCCACAAGACTGCTTCCGTAGTGCTTTGCCTTGTCTTCTCCGGCCACCTGGGAGTTCAGAGCAGCTTTTACAGAACCAGTGTCCTTTGAAGGAAACATCACTATAGACTCATGCTGTCTTTGTAAGCAAGACCCGCTGAAGCAGTTCACTAATGGGAACCTTTAGCTGCCACCGCAGGGCGATTAAGGAAGGAGGGGAGGCATCTCAATCAGTCATGAACAAGCATGCAAATGCTGAGGAGCTGGCTGACCTGGGGCAGTTCAAAGGCTTTGGAAGTCAGCTAGGGCAGGTAGCCAATTGGCAATTGTGCATTTGCACCATGCTGAGTCACCTTCACCTCCTGACCAATTCTGGTAAAAACAAGAGTCCTCTCCTCCTTGATTACCCCCCCACACACATGCACACACACTGGCACCTTGTAATGAACCAATTCACTGCTGTCACTTTTCTATTAACATATACATAAAGAACATTGGGGAGGGAAGGCGGCATGGTACAGCCTGATCTCAGAAGCTAAGCAAGGTCAGCAGACTGCCAAGGAGGGCTCTGCAGAGGAAGGCAATGACAAACCACTTCTGCTTCTCACTTGCCTTGAAAGCCCCTTCCTGGGGCCACTGTAAGTATGTAAAGTATGTTGAAGAGGAATAGTAGAGATGCCGAAGTTGTTGTCATGAGAGAAGCCATCTCAGAGGAAAATTCCAGCTGAATTCTCATCTTGTTGAACTCTACAGTTGTCAGTCAACCCCTCCCCCCACGATTACTTATCAAGGTCATCTCGAAAGCCTGTTCAGTAGTTCACACAGTTCAGCTGTGAATCTGATACTGGAGGCGGGGAGCTCGCTCCTACCCAGAAAGTCCCATGGAAACAGCCCAGCAATTTGCTGAGAAGGTCAGAAGGCTATGGCCAGCAGTTTCTATATAACATTTACTATGGTAGAGAGAGCATTCCCCCTTTTTATCCTCTTTTCTCCACCGAAACAGTGGACTCTAATCTGGTGAACCAGGTTGGTTTCTCCACTCCTACACATGAAGCCAGCTGAGTGACCTTGGGCTAGTCACAGTTCTCTTCGAGCTCTCTTAGCCTCACCTACCTCACAAGGTGTCTGTTGTGGGGAGGGGAAGGGAAGGAGATTGTAAGCCAGTTTGATTCTCCTTAAAAGGTAGAGAAAATCAGCATATAAAAACCATCTCTTCTTCTTAGTTTTGTTGTTTTATGTGAACTAGATGCTTTGTTTTTAAGAACTTTCCTTGAATTTCCTCAATAAAGCTTTTTTGCTTCCTGCTTTGTGAGTTACTGGTGGGGAGGTGACTTGAACCATCCTGGCCTAATTCTGATTAAGTTACTGCACCAAGGCAGGGTCAGCCTGAATAGTCTGCCCAATTTACCCAGGATCTTTTCCCAGCATATCCAAAGCCAAAACTACTTTCTCGTAATAGCCAGTGGATGTGAATTCTATTGTAAAGCATCTAGCAGTAGTAGACTTAAATATTTTTTTAAATAGTGTACATATATAATGCTATTATTTGAGGTAGCTAGGTGGAAAGGCCCATTCAAAAAGCTTATTAAGATACGAAGATTGACTTATTTGTCATTCTGGAGGTCTCATATCAACCAAGCTCCAAGCTAGCTCTGAGTTGATTGAAGCAGGCTCTTAGGACATCAGTTCATGAGGATCTTGCGAGAAGGGTGTCATATCCCTTGGCCTCATTCATCAGAAATGTCTTGGCGATCTCAGTTGGTGAGCTTTACTGCTGGTTCTACTCTGCCGCAGAGATTGGTGTTATCTGATGGGGCCCTGTTGAGCTCTGCAGGGAAAGCCCTTCGGAGTTCTACATGTGCATACTGCATCATTCAGCATGAAAACAGTCACCAGGCAAACTTACCTTGCTCGATTCTTCTATGAAACAGGAGATGAACTCCTGATTGGATCACCTCAATAGCCATGGTCAAAGTTCCTTGTTGAGCAACTTTGTGTTTGTGTAGCAGCCCATTGTTCTACAGGGTCCAAGTTGTAGCTTGCAGCTAATTTTGCCTAGTTGGAGAAATAGGTTGTCTCAGTTGACAATGGAAGCACGTTTTCCTCTGAATCATGGCTGTCATTAAAGTGACGTACACGTATTGTAAAGCAGGGGAACACTTGCAGTTTCATTCTGCTTTACGCTTGCACAGTTGGACACAGCCTTTAAAAAATCCATTTTGGCTAGTTTGCATTGTGGGCTTTCTGTCCCTGAGCGGTCAGTGGCATGTATTTGAGAAGCAATTGCAAGAAATGATTGCAAGATTAACTAGGTTCAAGGGCAACCACTGAGGGCACACAGAGACATTAATAGTAAGTCTCAGTTCAAAAAATGTGAAGTTTTTTTTTCTTTTACCTATGTGGCTTTTGAAATTGAAGGCAGTGGCAAATGAGTAGTGGGGTGCAGCTGCTGTGAAAAAGTACTGTAATCATGTGAGAAAGCAGTATAATCATGCAAATGGACTCATCCATATTCATTTGGACACATCTGAATAGCTTGCCAAATGATCGGCTCCCTGCTTGCAACTGGCAAACGGAATGTGAGCTGAACCAGTGGGTGTTCAAGCAAGCCTAGTTTGAGATTGCGAGAACCAGAATCCACCAAGAGCATCTCTGACCCTGCCAGTTCCAAAGTATGTTTGCTTTCCCCGTGGTTATTTACCTGACCATTGTGACAGCATTAATTACAATTCTTCTGGCTGTGAGAACAGCTTGTAAAAACACAAAAGTTCTGGCTTAGTTTGATAAATCTTTGTTCAAAGAACATTTGCTGAAGCAGTATCACCAACTAGGTGAATATCCTGCAGGATATACTGTTGCTTTCCTTTCTATGATGCTTAATAAAGGTACAAATCTGTAAGTGGGTGGCATGATGTAGGAACTGAGTTCACGCACATGAATTCCTTTCTTAGGCTTCATCCACAAGGTGAGGATTCTCTGTTTCCCTGTCACTGCTGCCACATTTGCTCTCGCAATGGACCATAAACATGGAAAATTTCATCCTCCATCTGCTACCATTTTCACCATAGGGCTTTAAAAAAATCAGTAATAGCTATTGCCCTTGCAATTGCTGCTTTTGTTGTGGAGTTATAAGGGGAAATCCCTTTCCACTTATATCTCTGCAACAAAAAATGGTTGGAGACTTACAGTCCATTCCTGAGAATGGGGCTGAAAGTTTATAGGAGGCGGCATGATCTCACTGCCGGCATAAATGCGTGTAATCATGCGATTACACGCATTCACACCACCGGCGAGGCCAGTTCCGACGGCAGCCGAGCACCACGGGACTGCGCCTCCCCCTTCCACTGGTGCGGCCTCTCCATGGCGCCAGCAACTGCATGGAGAGGCTACGCCGGCCCAGGGGGGCGTTCCAGGGAGAGGAGCCACCGCTTGGTCGGCTTCCTATCCCCTTTTGGCCACTTGTGCTGGCAGGCGCAGCCTCGCTGTTTTCAATGGGGCGAAAGGACCCAGTTAAACAAAAACAAAAAAGCCACGAAACTGCTTTTTTTGGGTTTAATGGCGACGGGGAAATGGCTTAGGAAGAGGTGCCGCTGCGCCTCTTCCCCGTCGTGCCCATATGCCTCAGCTCAGGAATGGGCTGTAACTTTCAAAAGAAATGAAAGCTGGGACTTCTGAGGAACTACTAGTTCATGGCATTAGATTGTTACAACATTATTGGACCTTAGTGAAATAGCAATTAATGCTTGTTGTTTTTTAATGTGGTGGTACCAAGGGGGGATTGGTGGCCACAGGGGCTGAGGCAAGGAAAATGGTCTGGATATGGACCAGACCTTCTTAACTATGCACTTTCACAACAAGATGGCTGCTAACATGCTTGGACTGTGTTCTTTCTGGAAAGATCATACCAAACACAGTTTGAGAAAGTCCATACTAAGGACAGGGAAGCCTGGAAAGTGGTCAATTAGAGAATAATGTTGTGTTGTTGGAAACAGCTGCTGTTTGAAACCAAGAAGGACGAAAACATCCATGTGGATTCTGTCATGTAGTAGTATTAGTCAGGAATCAAGAAACTCATGTCTTTGGTTTGGACCTGTATAACGGTGTCATTTAAGACTATAGTCAGTGGCTGCTCTCTGGATGAAGCCATAAAGCCAAAGAAAGTATCTATTCAATCATTCCCATTTCTGGCTTTCAACTGAGAAGCCTAATACAACTAATTGAAAATGAACCCATAGAACAGATGTCCTTTAAAAAACTGATTAGTGTGGAGTGATCACCTATGTCAATATTTCATTTAGTTTCTTATGGGAAACTTCCACCTTAATGAAATGTGGATTTGTTCAAACAAGGCTAAAAGCACAATCAGTTCACTTCAGGGCAGTGCAAACGACTTTCACGGGGCTTTTCTGGAATAAATGACTTGAGGATGATAGCCTTAATTGAGCTACCCTTTCAGCAACTAGAGGATTGTTTTGCATCAATTATTCTTTCATGGCTATTGCCTCAGATGACAGACAGGAGGCTGTCTCAGGGAGAAGGCTGCCGTTTGCTCAGGGATGGCCTGGAAGAGAGAGGATCCGCGTCTTGCTGCACGCTGAGTTGTCTGGATTGTGGAAGTTGATCGATAGTGCGCAGATGCTCCTGCTGGGCTTTTAGTTTCTTTCCAACACTGATGATCAAAAGCAAGGGCTCCCCGCTGTAGTACTGGTAAGATGTCACAGAAGCTTGCAAGGCATGTATGCGCATGTTTCTGATGTGGCATCAGCAAACGTGTGGAGAGCCAGCGTGGTGTAGTGGTTAAGAACGGTGGTTTGGAGCGGTGGAGTCTGATCTGGAGAACTGGTTTTGATTCCCCACTCCTCCATACGAGCTGCGGAGGCTAATCTGGTGAACTGGATTTGTTTCCCCGCTCCTACACACGAAGCCAGCTGGGTGACCTTGGGCCAGCCACACACTCTCAGCCCCACCCACTCACAGGGTGTCTGTTATGGGGAGGGGAAGGGAAGGAGATTGTAAGCCGGTTTGATTCTCTCTTAAGTGGTAGAGAAAGTTGGCATATAAAAACCAACTCTTCTTCTTTTCCCATCCAGTCCTGGGTATGAATTGCATACCTGAATGTGTGCGTGGAATCTCAGAGGACTGGGCATCATTTTTTAAACATGTATTGTTACCAGGGCTGGATTAACCATTAAGCAAAATAAGCACATGCTTACAAATGAATACATGAAGCTGCCTTATACTGAATCAGACCCTTGGTCCATCAAAGTCAATATTGTCTGCTCAGACCGGCAGCGGCTCTCCAGGGTCTCAGGCAGAGGTCTTTCACATCACCTACCTGCCTAGTCCCTTTAACTGGAGATGCCCGGGATTGAACCTGGGACCATCTGCGTGCCAAGGAGATGCTCTACCACTGAGCCACAGCCCTTCACCCCTTAGGGCATCAAGGGAAGGGGGAACACCACAGAAATTTTCCATTGCCGGATTTACCATGGACCATATGGTGCAAAACTGCAAATGGTGCAACTGAACTAGGGGCCACAAAAAGCCCCCCCCCCAATAAATGAAAACATTACATACAGTGACTAAAAAAAAACAAACCCTGAATACCACAATTTTTACTCTTATTCTTTAAAAACAACAACATAAGGATGAAGAAAAAGTGGGAACTGAGGATAATCACACTAGGCTCAATATATTATTTTTGATGGTTTATTATTGTTTGTATCTTGAATTACATATATATGGGGACACCAAAATCTTTTAAGTGCTTATGGCCTCTAAAGGTCTTAATCCAGCCCTGATTATTACTGTTGCCCTGACTTGGATAGCTCTGGCTAGTCTCATCTCGTCAGATCTTAGAAGCTAAGCAGGGTTGGCCCTGGTTAGTACTTAGGATGGGAGACCACCAAGGAAGCCCAGGGTTACTATGCAGAGGAAGGCAATGGAAAACTACCTCTGTTAGTCTCTTGCCTTGTTACTACTACCGTTCTGCTATTCAAAGGTCATTTCCGCAAAGCGAAGGCGCTTCCACCAGCAGAATGGAACTTTCCTACCTCCCTCCTCCTACTGCAGTCCACTGAGACCCCCAAATGCTGCACCAGCCAACGGGGGACCTTCAAGTTCAGCATGGGGGTCAAGAGGGAATTTCCTCTCAATTAAAACACCCCCAACTCTTTAACCTTTCCTCGCAGGGAAGGCCCAGCAACACCTTGATCATGTTGGTGGCCCTTTGCTGCTCCTCCCCATTGCTACAATCGTGTGGTTCAAGGCGTTGTGCCACCACAGACACCACCTCACATACCATGCCACTGGGTACCAAACAGGCTGCAAAAGGAATTACTCAGCATCCAAGCCAGGTGACAGGAGCACAGGTGAGAGATGGACGTTCCTCCTTCTATGCCATCCTGCCAGGTGCCAGGATGTGCAAAAGCAGTTGCTTTACACTAAAGGCCAGAGCAAAGGCACAGGTGTGGCTATGCCTACTCTTGTGCCACTTCCCATTTGGTAACCCAGTAGGGTTGCCAACCTCCAGGTGGCAGCTGGTGATCTCCCACTATTACAACTGATCTCCAGCCGATAGAGATCAGTTAACTTGAGAAAATGGCCGCTTTGGCAATTGAACTCTATGGCATTGAAGTCCCTCTCCTCTCCAAACCCCACCCTTTTCAGGCTCCGCCCCCAAATCTCCATGTATTTCCCAACCCGGAGCTGGCAACCCAATAACCCAAGCAGTTGCTGGCTTCATTTGGGCATTGAAATGGCTCTGGCTGTATCCTGCTCTAAATGCAGAAACTAGAACTCAACTCAGGATTACAAATTTGGCCACTCCATAGAGCTATGCCAAAGCATTACAATTATACTATAGTGGGAGACGTCCCAGCCTGGACCCCTGTTCTCTGCCACTGTTCAACATAGTGGTGAGGAGAAAATATGTTTGTGGGGTGGGGGCGGGATTCGGCATATCAATGCACAGTGATACTTCTGGCATGAATGGGGTTAAGAACCTGGAGATTTTGGGGGCGGAGCTTTGGGTTGGGAAATACCTGGAGATTTTGGGGATGGAGCCTGAGGAGGGCGGGGTTTGGAGAGGGAAGGGACTTCAATGCTATAGAGTCCGTTTGCCAAAGCAGCCTTTTTCTCCAGAGGAACTGATCTCTGTCACCTGGAGATTAGTTACAATAGTGGGTGGTCTCCAGCCACCCCCTGGAGGTTGGCAACCCTAGGCATGAAACTGGAAGTGACATCATTACTTCAGTGTAACACTTTAGGATTCACCCAAAATGCTATAACCCAATACTTGAATAGCTTGTCCTCACCCTCCAAATTCTCCTGCTGAGGTTCCAGCTAGGGCTGGCAACCCTAATTATGATCCCAACTGTTTTGTTCACAATCCGACTCATAATAATTCCAAAATGTGCCCTTTTGACCTCTGCCATGACCCTAAGATCTCTTTCCTGGTTGGTCATTGCCAGTTCAGATTTTATCAGCATTGATATAAAGTTATATGTACACATGGATCACTTTAGAGTGCTTCTTACTATTTTAATATTTTTTGAAAATCGTGTGTGTGTTTTGTTAATAATAGCCAACTTCCTTGAAGTTCTTTTGATAGAAAGGTGGACTATGAATATTTTAAATAAATAAAAATAAGTGACGCACTCTGTAGATTCTGAATAGCTAGATTTTGGTTTCTGGGGGTTGTTTAACCACTCTATAATCACTCATTTGCAAAAGATGAGATAATCAGTCTCTTATTGTAATAAGAAGTGAAGGAAATTGTGCTAAAAAATCAGGCCATAAACTTGGGTTGCGATGGAGTAATTTTACATAAATCAAATAAATAAATAAATAATGTATTTAGATTGTCATGGAGACCTAGATTAATGGCTGCAGTTCTCATATGATTCTGGAATAATCCTGCAGAAGCGAAAGAGCTGGGAGAATAAATAGGTTTTGGATTGTTTACAGTTTTAAACAATCGCTGTATACTGTTGCTCGCTGTATAGTATTTTGTGTGACCATGTCATTCATGTGCTAGGTAGGGTTGCCAGCTCCGGGTTGGAAAATGCCTGGAGATTTTCAGGGCAGAGCCTGAGGAGGGCAGGCTTTGGAGAGGCGAAGGACTTCAATGCCATAGAGTCCATTTGCCAAAGCAGCCATTTTCTCCAGGGAAACTGATCTCTATCGGTTGGAGATCAGTTCTAATAGCAGGGGATCTCCAACCATAGGGTTGTCAGGTCCCTCTTTGCCACTGGTGGGAAGTTTTTGGGGTGGACCCTGAGGAGGGTGGGGTTTGGGGAGGGGAGGGATTTCAATGCCATAGAGTCCAATTGCCAAAGCAGCCATTTTCTCCAGGGGAACTGATCTCTATCGGCTGGAGATCAGTTGTAATAGCAGGAGATCTCCAGCCACTACCTGGAGGTTGGCAACCCTATCTAGCCACCACCTGGAAGTTGGCAACATGAGTGCCATGAAACCTATACCCTGCTTTAAACCTTCTCTGAGAGGAACCTGTTACTTCCCTGTTTCTACTCCTGAACTTTTCTTAATAGGGTTGCCAGGTCCCTCTTCGCCACCGTCGGGAGGTTTTTGGAGCAGAGCCTGAGGAGGGCGGGGTTTGGGGAGGGGAGGGACTTCAATGCCATAGAGTCCAGTTACCAAAACGGCTATTTTCTCCTGCTGAACTAATCTCTATCGGATGGAGATCAGTTGTAATAGCAGGAGATCTCCAGCTAGTACCTGGAGGTTGGCGACCTCATTTCTTAATGAACCAATGCTTAATGTCCCCCCACCCGCTTCTCAAACAGTAGCCTCTTCTTTTTCTATTATGCCAATGGTAGCTGCTCCCTGCTAATGACAGACAAGGAGGCTGACTCATGAACCTGCATTGCTCCAGGCCACAACCCTGCCTACACTGAAGAGGCTTGTGATGGTGTGTAGTCTGCTTGTAAGTGGGAGCAGCTTCTGTTTTCATGACGAAAAGCAGCCACCACAAACAGAGTGGGTTGCTTGCATCTGTCCCTAGTTATTGGTATACGAATACAGTTGAAGATGCGCTTGATGTTCTCATCCTAGTAGGTTTCCTTTTTGGAGAAATATTGCAAAGATGCATTCTCAACTAACTGATATTGGTGGAAGGTGGTATGTGTGTGTGTGAGAGAGAGAACCATGAAGGAGAAAGAGAGAGAGACTGGTTGTGTGTGCATCCATTCTTGCACATGTGAGTGAGAGAGAATGAATGTCGTGTCATTTGCTTTGCAGGGCAGGTTCCCAGCTAAGCCAGGACAATGCCGGGGTGGGGGGAGAGAATGTGCATGGCCCAGTGTGAGTGAGGAAATGTGCATGTCAAAATGCATGCATTTTTATCTGTGTCCATTTTTATCTGTTAAGTGAGAAATGTAAAGGAATAAAATATCTCCCCCGATGACCAAACCCAGAATTGTTAGGAAGCCCACAAACAAGACAACTGCAGTATCATCCTGCAGTAGCATCTTGCCTGTGTTCCTTGGCACCTAATATAATAGGCATGCTCCTCTGATACGAGAGAGAATAGGTATCATGTCTAGTATTCATTTTGACTAGTAGCCATGGATAGCCTATGCTCCATGAACATGTCCACTCCCCTCTTCAAGCTTTCCAAGTTGGCAGCCATCAGGGAGTTCCACAATTTAACTATGCGTTGTGTGAAGAAATACTTCCTTTATCTGTCTTCTTTCCAAGCTAAGCAGCCCTAAGCATTTAACCTTCTTTCATGAAAGCAGTAAAAATGCTACACCTGGATGGGAATGGGAACAGGAATTGCTGATGCCTCTGAAAAAAAGCCTTCTTTATCAGTGTTGCAGCAGAGCACCTGTATATTTTCCCCTATTGTCTTTATTTTCTTTCCGTATTCCTTGAGGAAGCTGCTGATAGGGAACCTGTAAAAAACAGAGCATGGTACTGTGGTGGAGTGCATCCAAATTCTGGAACTGGCAGTCTGGAATCAGACAAAGCTCAGAAGCCAAGTTCTGGGCAAGGAAGGAAAGAATGAGATTGCCAAACATGATAACTCTTTGGTTCAGAATTAGCATTTTCCTACTTCATGATGCTCCGGTGTATTACAATCAAACATCCGTTCCCTGAAAAGTTTTTCTATTTCTTGGAATGTAAAACAAGATTCTGCATTTGCAAAGATGTGCTTTCAGATTAAGGGTGGTAGCATGCCAGCTATTTAGTCTGTAATTACCATTATTTATGCACTTCTATGGTCAGTTCAGGCAACACTGGCAACCTTTTGCATTTGTGTTTCCCATAGAAAGTTTTCCCCATTGTGTTTCATGCCTGATTCTTGACATTTAAAACAATCTTAGAAGACCACTGCAGTGCCAAGTTGCCTTGTGAAGACAGTCAAAGCAGTAGTGGATATTTTATATTGTTTTTATATTAGTTTGCACTCTTATGATCATACATAATAAAATGAAACCAATTGTGCAAAGGGATTTTGGCTGGCTACAAAATGAAAAGCAGTGTTAACCCCCCTTCCCCAAATGAAAAAGAACTGATATTAGCTATTAATTTGCAAGTGCCTGAGAGAATCAACCAGCCCTTATAAAAGAGGAAGGAATTAATTAGACTGGGAAAAGGCACACCATGCTGAATGTGATTTATTTCCAAGAAGTCATACAGTAGGATCTCGCTTTTGGGGACAGATTTTCAGGGAGTATATAGTGATATATTAACACATGGAACTACTGTTTCAATTCCATTTGCAACTGACAGCCCATATTCCTGAAGGGGAAATGGTGCTCAGAGGCAGCACAGCTATGCTGCCTCCAGAGCGGCCTGCTGCCAGCGCAGCAAGCTGAAAAGATACTTTAAGATATATATATTTGCACAAAAAAACACACACAAAAAACCACATGGTACTCCCCATAGAGTTTCACTGGGCTGCGCCATGATTTTGCAGGCATATCTCGCCGCCTGCAAAACGGTGCGCTTTGGAGCTGAAATGGGTTAGGAAGCTGCCTAAAGGCAGCTCCTCCACAGGGAATGCCCCCCAGGACGCCGGCGCAAGCACTCATGCCGGACATACACTGCTAGGGAAGCAGCGCCGGCGCAGGAGGCTTGAACTGCTGTGTGGCGCTCTGGGGGCGGTGTAAGTCACCCTGCACCAGCATCCATGCCACTTTGCACAGCACAAGTGGTTCAGACGCCAGCGTAGGGATCACGCTGGTTTCTCGTCGGCTCTGCCCGCCCCCCATTCAGGAATGGGCTGTAAATGCAGGAAGGCGATCCTTCAGAAAAAAAGGTAAAGGTCTCCTGTGCAAGCACCAGGTCATTCTTGACCCATGGGGTGATGTCACACCCCGACATTTTCTAGGCAGACTTTGTTTACAGGGTGGTTTGCCAGTGCCTTCCCCAGTCATCTTCCTTTTACCCCAAGCAAGCTGGGTCCTCATTTTACCAACCTCGGAAGGATGGAAGGCTGAGTCAACCTTGAGCCGGCTATCTGAAACCGACTTCCGTCGGGATCGAACTCAGGTCATGAGCAGAGCTTTGGACTGCATTACTGCAGCTTACCACTCTGCGCCACAAGCCTCCTGATCCTTCAGAAGCCCCCCAAAAACCCCAGAACATGGAACCATTATAATCTGGGTTTTCGAAGTTATGGTCACTAATGACAGTTAAAATTGAATGGCTATAGTTTTTTATTGTTTCTTCTGTAATTCCCCCATTTAAAACCTTTTAAAGTTCTGCTGCAGGGACAAAAAGGTGTTCCATAGCTTCTGTCCTCGGTCTCTCCTCACACTGATTGCATTTTTTATCATCCGGACCTCTCAGCTGAAAGTATTTGAGAGCTTCTATAAGGACTAAATGCCTTCTGTCCCACCATCAACCTCAATCTGGATTTGCATTATCACATGTGGTCAAGAACATGTGTGCTTGGTGTTAATATGGCCCTACACCTTGAATAGAGCCCACATTTTAAAAACTGACATCAGAAACCTTGTGCAGAGAAACTACACAGGCTCTCACTCTTTTCTTTACCATGATGTTGCTGACTCAGATTTTAACACTGGCTGAAAGAACATGTTCCTGGGAGCAGTATTCTTCAATGCTTCCCAAGATCTGTTAACTATGTAAACACCAACTCAGAGCAATGACCCCAATGCCAGAAATAGAATCACTGATTAGGTAATGAAGCCCTCCTGCAGGACTGGACACAGGAAAGGAACCTAAATCTAGATTCCTAAAACCTAAAGAGGATACAAATTAAAGCAAAGCTTTATTAAAAGGTAAAGGTAAAGGTCCCCTGTTCAAGCACCGGGTCATTCCTGACCCATGGGGTGACGTTTACTAGGCAGACTTTGTTTACGGGGTAGTTTGCCAGTGCCTTCCCCAGTCAACTTCCCTTTACCCCCAGCAAGCTGGGTACTTCTTTTACCAACCTCAGAAGGCTGAGTCAATCTTGAGCCGGCTACCTGAAACCGACTTCCGTCGGGATCGAACTCAGGTCGTGAGCAGAGTTTGGACTGCAGTCATGCAGCTAACCACACTGCTCCACGGGGCTCCTAAAAGCTTTATTGGGAAGTTAATATAATTTATTGAGGGGGGAAACTGGTAGAAATATAAAAGAGGATAGTACTGAATACTGAGAAGGCAAGGAAGTTATTCCACTTTGATGAAAGAGATGGAAGTAAGGGGAAGAGAGAGAGAAATATAGATAGCTTCAAGTGGCAGGCTCAGGCAGGAGGCAATGTGAAGTGGAAGAAGGGAAAGAGAGAGCTACTAATCTGGAGATCCAGCAGAGATTCTGATACCACTGGCCAAAATCAAGAAGAAGAGGGGTTGTTTTTTATATGCCAATTTTCTCTTCCACTTAAGGAAGAATCAAATGGGCTTACAATCTCCTTCCCTTCCCCTCCCCACAACAGACACCCTGTGAAGCAGATGGGGCTGAGAGCTGTTAGTAGCCCAAGGTCACCCAGCTGGCTTCATGTGGAGGAGTGGGGAAAGAAATCCAGTTCACCAGATTAGAGCCCACTGCTCCTAACCACCACTCCTAACCACTACACCACGCTGGCTCTCTTTTCTTTCAGAGCTCGAAAACCAAAAGAAAGAGAGGATTTGGGCTTAAAACTGAGGGCTCCTGCTCTCTCCCTGCATTTTTTCAGGAGCACAACTCCCTAGTGTTTGGCCTGGTGGGCCAGCAGGAGGGAACAGGTGCCCCTCTTCCCCCATTCCATAGTCCAAATTAGGATCACCCCCCTGTGGCATTTGTAAACAGAGGGGAATGTCACCCCTAAAATGACAGTGACATTCCCATGGCGGATGCCATCATGTCTAATTAAGTCCAAACTGTGCTGGGGGAAGTGGGATTCCTACGCCAAAATAACCAAACACAACGGACAAAAGGGGGGGCAGATTCTTGGGCCATGGGGTGAAACCACACGGGACAAGATTTAGTTGGCCCTAGGGTTGGGTAATGGTTAGGTATGATGACCTCAAGCTGGGAGGTGTTTCTGCACAAGGACACAGGACATACTAATAATAACAGGAAAGGATCTCTGAATTACATTAATGTAATTCCTGGATGCCCATCTTTTCGAGTGAATCATCACCAAATTATCTTTATTAAAGAGAAGCTCTTTAACAGAAACTTTTCAATTGCCTCTTTTTGGAAAATGGCCTCAAACCTGAGATATATTAACACTTAGCCAGTAGAGTTCTTTTCTCTTGACAGCTCTTTATCAATCTGATGGGGGGGGGGGGAGTCTGTAGGTGGTGATCTTCACAACTCCAAGAACCCTGTCCACTTCAGGCAGTGTGAGCAATCTGAAATGATCCTCAGTCCACAAAAGGATATGCCACAATATATCTGTTTTTAAGATTCCTCAAGAGTTCTCCTTAGTTGGGGGTGTGATTAATATTCATGTATTGAGATTATTGAAGGTTGTACAGCAAGACCACAAACTTGGTTTATTTTACACTCTAAAATCAGCAAATCTACAATGCAATATTTTTAACAGCACTGCAGCATATGTTGGCGGTGAAAATTAATGTATATACTTGGCAGGAATGCTTTCATGATAATAGTTTTAATTAGATATTGGTCAGTGTCATAGAAAAGCCAGTTTCCAATGCGCTGTTTTTAACTTCAGCTAGCAATAATTCTGAGAAATGTAAATTCTATTATAACACAGTAACCTATTCTACATCACCCATGTGTCCGTCCAAACCAATATATTCTTTTCAATATAATATCTTTCTCACTGGACCATTCAACACTAATTACGTAACTGGGATCGTCAATTAACAGGTATATGTCTGGAAAACATTAGCCATTCATAACCTTCTACCAATAACCTTTGGCAATCACTGCATTTGTCCTATCCATGGGAACATTTCATTTTATATTGACTGCTGTGCAATCCCTGGGAATGATGGTAATGTTTAGCATTTGTTGAGTGTTTAAGAGAGTTCAGAATGGATAGAGATAATCTCCTTTAATCCTTACAACAATCCTATATATTCAATTTATTTGCATACTGCAGTTGGGGGGGAGGTGTTCAAGTTGAGAGATAAGTGACTTGACCGAGGCCATCTAGTGTGTTCATTGCTGAGGTGAGGTGAAGTATTAACCAGTAAGTTTCATAGCGCAGTTTCTTGACTAAGTCTAGTGAAGCCAAAGGGCTTAGAAGGGCACTGTAGGATGGCACTGTTATGTTTTCTTTCCCTTTCTTTCCCATTGTCATAAGCAATAAGGTGAGTGTTTTACCTTTTTGCTTAAGTTGAAATCTCTTGTTTGACATTGGTTGTGTTAGGCTGCCACACTGGTCTGTGGTTCTGCTTAGATTCTCTGGCAGGCTCTCTGGGGCTTGTTGGTTTTGTTTGCATGTGGAGGCTTTTGCGAAGTGGTTTTTCTTGTGTGTTTAGCTATTGGTTTCTTTGTGCTGAGGAAAACATGAAAGTTTCCCCCACAGAAAACAATGGGAGACAAGTGGGACGGCTGAGGGCACCTTGTTCAGAGACCCAAGGAACTGGACTAGTTGATCCAATCCAATTGAACCTGAGGGGGGTGTCTTTAATGGAAAGTCTCAGGACTACATTCCCTGTTATTTTCTTGAAAAGCAGCAACTTTTCTCTCTCGTTTGTTTTTGTCATCATCACATCTGACTTATGGCGATCCCATATGATTTTCAAGGCAAGAGAGGGGGGGGGGGGTTGCTATTGCCTGTCTCCACATCACTCTGGTATTCCTTGGAGGTCTGCCATCCAAATACTAGCCAGGGTCAGGGCTGAGAGTGTGTGACTAGCCCAAGGTCACCCAGCAAGTTTCCATGGTGCGAGTGGGGATTTGAACCTGGTTTTCCCAGGTCCTAGTCCAACACCTTAACCACTGCACCACGCTGTCTCTCTCAGTATGTATACCCTTCCGCTTCCCAAATGCAAATCCAAAAGTTTTTTTTCAGACACATAACCCTAATTTGGACACCTAAATTTATTTAACTACTCCCCTTTTTTAATGGAACAGCAATCCCGCAAAATTTAAGAATATCCTAGACTAAGGGTGTGCACCATTTCCCCAGTATTTTTCAGGTTTGGGTTTAATAGACCCAGTCGTGTTTGGAAAAGCCGAAAAAGTCAAATCCCCATACTGGTATGGGGGGGTTTCGGCTTTTTTCAAAAATATGAAAATTTTTGGGTCTATTAAATCTGAACCCGAAAAATTCCACACCGCCTCCCAATTCCACGTGGAGGCAGCAGGCAGTGCAGAGCTGAACATGGCTCAGCTGGGCCATAGTGTGCCCAGCGTTCAGCTCTGTGCTGCCTGCCACCCCTGAGCCCACGTGGAGTTTGGAAGTGGCAGTGGTAGCTGGGGAAGAGGAGGGATGGGGGAGAGGGAATTCCCCCCTGGTCTTTTTTTTTTAAATGGTGGCAGGGACAAAGTGGCCTGAAAAATGCCAAAAGAATTCAGCATTATTTGGCATCCACTTTCTGGCTTCCTTTAAATCACTGCCTTTTGGGGGGAGGAATCCCCCCCCTCCAAATCCAGATAAGGTATTTTTCAGGATGTTTTTTTTTCTGGTTCGGCTTTGCTGAATGTAAACCCTATCCTAGACCCTTTGAAATAAATTGAAAGTAACAGCACAAATCCTACGCAGCCGTATTCCAGGTTAAGTGTGCATAGGACTGCACTGTAAATTATAGTTAAATGGTTGCATTTCATTGCTTTTAAAGAGATTTAGGTGTGCTTGATTCCCCCATCCTGATTTCATCCATTGTGATTTAGTGACTTACTTGTTTGTTAACATTAATCTTCTATAAGAAATGCTAATTTGGCGAATTTGCTACTTTAAACAATGTGTAGTGTTAGTCACCTTGATTGTATAAAAGAATTCTATTGTTACATTTCCATCTCACCTTTCTTCTGTTATGGATTTCAAAATGGTGGATCTAATTACCATTTAGGTACTGACCAGACCCTGACCTTCTTAGTTAAAGCTAGATTGCTGAATCATGAACTCTCTAACCATACACCGAGGTACAATCTTCATACTTTTGTAGCCTCCTGTAAATTGTAAATTGTAATAATACTATAGCCTATAGCCTACCGGTTATTGAACGGTTACAACTGACATCCTTTCTGCCTGAAGAGGAAGAAATTCTTACAGCTTCAGTGCAAACAGTATCATCGTATTTCACTTCTCCTCCTGTCGTGCAAAATTTATTTAAAGGACCAAGACCAATGGCACAGCAAACTGTTATAAATCAATAACACTACAGTATGCAAATGATATTAAGTGGACGGTAATTGGTGAATTACTACCAGTTGCTGGATTGAAAATGACTCCTTTTTGGAGCTAAGAAAGCAGCCTTGTATCAAGTAATTCGTTCGTCCAGATCACCGTCTACTGTGACTGGCAATCCTTCTCCAGGGTCTTTCCGAACTCGTGATATTCTTCAACTGGAGATGCCAGGGTTGAACCTGCACTATTCTTCATACATAGCACATGCTGAGCATATGCCACAGCTTCTTCTTCATACACCCACAACCTCTTGGACCCTCAGCCTAAATCACACTCCTAGATCAACACACCTAGCTACAAAGCCGCAGGACTTCTTGCTCTGAAAATGCAAATCATAGATAGCTAGTGTGGTGTAGTGGATTATCCGGCTAGGATCTGGGAGACCCAGGTTCAAATCCCTGCTCTGCCATGGAAGCTCGCTAGGTGATCTTGGGCCAGTCACACACTCTCAGCCTAACTTACTTCACAGGGTTGCTGGGAGGATAAAATGGAGAAGAGAAGAACGATGCAAGCTGTTTGGAGAACCCATCGGGGAGAAAGGCAGGGTATAAATGAGGTAAAGAAAGAGACCACACCTGTAGACTAATAAGGCCTACTACAAGCCAGAATTTTTAAAGGTCCAGTCACCAGCATCCTTTCAAGCAGAGGCTGTGGCAAGATTCATCCTGTCAGCAACAGAGCCACAAAGCGTGAAATAACTGCTGAAGTGTCACCCAACTCTCTTCTATCATTATGTTTTACTAAAGTTCAGGAGATAGAAATGGACTTAAGCATGCACCTAAAAAGAAAAGTCATTTTTGAAATATAATACTACCAACTTAATGCTGTAACGCTAAGCAGAAGCAAGGATATCATGCTGGAAGGTGCCTTTTCACCTGCTTTGATACTGGAAAAACTAGCTGTGTACACATGAAGCTGCCATATAGTGAATCAGACCCTTGGTCCATCAAAGTCAGTATTGTCAACTCAGATCGGCAGCGGCTCTCCAGGGTCTCAGTCTTCACATCACCTACTTGCCTAGTCCCTTGAACTGGAGATGCCGGGAATTGAACCTGGGACCTTCTGCATGCCAAGCAAATGCTCTACCACTGAGCTACAGCCCCTCCCCTCCCCTCCCTGACTGGTCCATTTTGGCACTGTGGACTTTGAGAAAAGAAGGGAGCCTTGTGCAATTGTGGTGAAGAAAATCATTCTAGCCCTGTTCACAAGTTACAGTGAACACATGTACCATCCATGTACAGTGTATACTTGACTGTTCTTTGTATGTGTGATGAGGAATTCTCACGTTATGGTCAACACATACACAGTTGGACACGTGATACAGCCACCACGTTTATCCAGGTACTGGTGTCTTGTTTCATTCGTAAAGTGAACACGTGTGGGCTGTTTCTTATAAACAGGAGTGCACTTGTAAAGGCAGGATGGATGTGATCAGGGCTTCCGAGGTATGATGGAAGTGGTTTAAACACAGAGATGCTGCATTCCAAAGTTTTCAGGGGAGGAACTGTACTTTCAAACTACTTCTAACATATTTCGGGCCTTCTATCTTTACTGTTACTAGCACCGTTACTCTTTAGGATCTTTTCCAAACCTCCATGTAGCTGTGCCCTAAGTCCCTATACAAATATAGACAAGTGGTAACCTTGATAACTTGGTTGGATCTTTGTATTGGCCCATCAAGGGATGTGAATGGTTTTTCTGCTTTGTTGCTTCCTCAGTCAGAGGTGGTAAAACTGTGCTTGCCCCCAAGATGAGGTGATTTGTACTCTGTGGTGATTTAACGTTTGACTAAGAGTCTGTTGAATAAGTAAAATGGATATGGCTAGGTACAGGAGGAGAGCCCAGAGATAGTCCGTTGCCTGAGGCAAAAAAAGCCATCTGTCCTATACAGCAATACCATATAGCAATAATATGTGGAACGTATAGCAATAATAAACAAAATATCTGACAAATTGCCACCCAATGAACCATCTCTCCCTGCCTAATAGTAGAGCTAGCTGTGGAAGAGCCAATACTTCTTTGCAGGGTAAATCTATGATGCCTCATATGCTGTTAGCCCATTGGCTGTAAAGGGAATTCTTAGTTTAAATGGCCTCTGAATTACCTCCTCACATTTTCTGGTAATTCCAACCATAACTCAAACTTTGCTCTGTTCACTCCTCATTATCTTAATGATAACTTACGTGCCTTTTTTTAGCATGTAGTTTTGTCTGTGGGTCTGCTACTTCTTTGTCACGTATCATCACAGCTCATATAAATATTATAGTGTTGCATATGCCTGTATGATTGCAAAGCTTATTTTTTTCCCTTGTTTCTAAAAAGACACTGTCTATTTACAAAACTGTGGGATAATACGTATGAATAATGTGCCACTGAAGCAGAATCTTGCCTTTGGCAGAAAGAAAAACTGCTCCGACTTGGATCCTAAGCTCCCTTTCTGGTGACAAGAGAGGGGCAAGATGATTTTTGCTGATTCTCCTAAATGCAGACACCCCTAGAACCCCCGTAATGTTCCTGGGGGTCCGCTGACCCACAAGAGCATAGTTTTAAAGGCAGAGGAGACTGCAGCAGAAAGGGGGAGGCAGGAAAGTCATTTTTATGGAGTATAGCCCCGTTGCACTGCAAAGAACCCAAGTCCTCACCTTATTTTTTAAAGGAAAAAAATAGAAGCATTTGTGAATCTCAGAACAGTCTCTTCTTTTGTTTTTGATATTCTTTTGATTTGTGTTGGTCCCCCCTCCTCCCCTTCATTCATGCCTTTGGATTTAATGATGACATGCTCACCATTGTACAAGGAAAGGAGGAGTTAACTGATAGAAAATGAACTTAATCTTTATTTAGTTCTGTGCATGGGAAATGGTTTGGTGTCATTATCCTGAAAATACTCCGCCACAACTCTGATCTGATCTTGTGATCTGATAGTCTTGATGTTCCAGCGTGTTCATGTTAATACATTTAATTCTACAATCCCTACTGATATGGGATGCAGGATTTCCTTTAAGAGTGAAATCATGCTTTTATAAGGAAGAAGAAACCGACTGCCTTGCATTCTTCAGTGTCGAGAGTCATTCTCTGATGCAGTTCTTTGTATTAAGAAAACACATTTCAGTCCCCTTTAATTACCCTTCTAGAGAGATATGTTTTAATGTAAGTTGTCTGATTCTGTTTTAAGTGGAGGAGAAAACCTGGTAGAGGTTGTCTCTTTAAATCAGATCTGCAGTGTTGATGGACCCTCTAGCAGGCATGGTAAGAACCATTCTCACCTCTGCAGCAGGGAGCTTGACCATACAGACTCGCACATTCAATCAAAACGTTTTCCGTTTTAATATGCACTGTACCAATCCTATTCCCATGGTTACAGCTCCTGCATCTTTTGGTTGCTTCTAGCATGTTGGAATAGAGAGGCAGCCTACATTTCTCCTGCAGGAGTTTAAAAGATAATGAAAGCAACCCTGTTGTGATTTGCATTTTAAATTTTCTTCTCTCTCCCCCCCCTTTTCCTCGTTGTATAGAACACTGTGGCAGTAGCTTCAGTTTATTTGCCGTGGTCTGCCTTCTCTCCGTCTTCAGCCTTGCAATCTGTTGATAACTCCTCTTGCAAGCTACAGTTTATTGCCTTTCGGAATGGAAAACTCTTTCCTAGCACTGGCAACTCATCTCACCTTGCAGATTATGGGAACTACAGGACGATTGGAACGCCAGTTGTCTTCATAAATATAGGTAAGTGCTGTGCTGCTGATTCCTTAATCTGAAAGCTAAGCTATACATTAGAGTATATAAAAGAATGGTGCAGTGGAGTACGCACGCAGGTATGCCGATGCGAGTCTGGCTTCTGCTTTAACGCAGATATGTGGGTTAATTCATCCCTCTGTAGTTTTATTCGGATAAACTTGCGTGTAACCAAAGCTCTGTAGCTATAAGCACAGGATTCATCTTTCTCAGCCACATTCTTTATTTGGCTCATTAAAGTTCACAAGTGTAGTCGAAGTGGCACGGGGAGGGAGAAGAATGTCTCTTTCTAAATTTTGACCCATGACTACTGAAATGTCAAATCCTTGAGATTTGCAATTCAAGATGCGGGGGGGTGGGTGGGTTAGAGTCCTGTTGCATGTATATTTGTAGTCATCAATAAACCTCCTGGTATGAAAGAGGTGCTCTTAAAGATGACAGTAACAAGCAAAAGGTTATTCTTTTGATTAAACATTTATCCTATGTGTTTTTAACCATTTAATTTCATCCTGAATTGTGTCCACGTTTCTGTGCACATTTTAGGAGGTTTTTGCATGACTTTCAGATTAAGAAATTGCCTTCACTGTTAATCATGTCAAAGGCAGTGAGGTTTTTTTCCCCCTCTGAAGCGATAATCTTCCATCATTTCAATTTAGGGCATTTCAGCACTACATCTAGGTTTATGAATGATTTGAAGGCTAACTTACTAAGATACCGGTAATGATTAATATTAACTGTTTCAAAGTTCTGAAGGTAGCCTTAACCTATTTTTATGCTGATAGAATAGGGGAGGAATTTGGACCATTTTATCCTGTCATGGTATCTATGCTTATATAAATAACTTTGAGAAGCTTTGTGTAAGGCATATAGCAACAGAACCTCTTCCACTTCACTGCTCTAATTCCGTTTGGTCCTTTTGCAGATGGGTGCAGTATCGGAAACCTCACCAGCCCTCTTACCATTGCACTGAAGCACTTTACACAGGGCATAAACCCCATTGCAGTCTTCTGGGATTTTGACCTTCTAGATGGACATGGAGGCTGGTGGGGAGAAGGGTGCCACATAATTAACTCGGCAGACAATATTACCACCCTTCATAGTACTCACTTCGGTAACTTTGCAGTGCTAATGGTGAGTATGCCACTTCATGTATGTATGTGCATGTTTGTGTGCATCCCCTTACGGTCTCTACTTGTCGGCATCTAGTTATTGAAATTGCAGTGCATAGAACTCTGTGTGTGTGTGCGTGCAAGATTGCTTTGAAGAAAGTAAGTTAGCTACTAACGCCTGGGAAGAACAAGGGGATCTGCTCAACTGTTTGATCTCATTAACAGGCCTTGCTATAAATGACTTTTAATGCAATAGTGGAAAGACAAAGTTCCATTGAGGGACTATTAAAGTATGGGAGAAGGGGTGATATATCTCACGGCCGGATGTATGCAATGTACATTTGCTAGTGCTTTTACGTCTAAAGGGGGGGTGTCTATCCTTGTTCATGCCCAGTATTGTGTTGATCATACTAATTAGTTGCTGGCATACTGCAATGTTGAATCATTTAATAAACGGGAGAGAATAAGATAGCTTGCGTTTCTCTAAACAAGGATACCCTAGTCCTTGCTGGCTGCTCTTGGAAGCTGAGTCCCTGTGCTGACGACAGCATCTCTTTTACTAAATGGCTGTTTGTAAAGAAAAAAATATATATCTGTGCAGTGCTACTACACTAGGCTACTAAGGTTTGTTCTCAGTTCCTCTCGCAGTTCAGAAGACAGTCATTTAACACTTGTGCTAACTAGAAAGTTACTATGACAAATCCAAAAGACACACTAAATTGAATACCGTGTCAAATGGAGAAATAAACATAAACAGGGAGTGAATCATCTGGCAGAAAACCACATCAGGAAGTATCTTCTGCAGCATTCCAAAGGATTATTCAGAACCACTAGGTATTTTTCTCTGAAGAAGCCAGCGCTCGCATGCCTGCATCTCCCTGTTGAATCGAGCATTAATTCTGGTGGCATGGTTCCTTGGAAGGAGCTGCTTATGAACATGACATGAAGCTTTATAGTTGAGTAAATAATGCCTTGTGTGTAATGTGTAAAGGACAGCAAAGACAGACGACAGGAATTGAGTGGACGTGTGCAGAGAATACCAATCTGCTGCTGTTAGATGGAGCCCAAGATGATAGCCAATCATTATAGAAGGCCGTGACAATGAGTAGTTAAATACAGATATTATCATCTGTTTTATAAAACGGAATGTGGATTCCATCGGTGTTATGTGATTGAATATTTTTAAAAAAACTCACAAGACTTATTTAGAATCTCCAGAGAGGATCTGTCAAATCCATATCTCTTTTTGAACAGCTCGAATGAATGCAGGTGTAATTCAAACATTGAGCACTTTTAATCGTGCGTTAGAGAACGTAGCTTTGCCTGCCCTGGGTCCTTGTATTCTCTCTCGAAAGCACCTGTTGATGCTGCAGGAACCACACCCATTATGGCCGACTCACTCCTAGAACTGACTCAGTGATGCACTTAAAAGTTTTGTTTGGGTTGAAGCAGGAGAAATTCCATCCCCCCCCCCCAGTCTTGTCTTGTCTTTTTTTTAAAAAACAAACATGTTTCATGGATAGATTTGAATAATATGTTGTTTTGTTGTTGCATGCATTTTAATTGCATGTTCTTGCCATTTTGACGGGACGTGTACTATTGACTTTGATGGGACTTTGGTTTCAGGTGAGCAAGCAAGGACTGAAACCTCACTGGACGGCACATCCTTAAAAATAATCTTTGCAAGCTCAAAGCAGCACATGATGTTGTTTATATAGTGTCTGTATGGCTAGGAAGAATCCAATATGGTTTCTCTGTACCTTTAGAGGGAAGTCACTTGCCATGGTTGTTAAGGATGATTTCTTATCTCTTCTAATACCATGAACAGAAAAATTGTAACTAGCATTGTTCATTCAGGTCTTGTAAAATAGTTCCGTCCCACTCTAGCAGACCGAGTTGGTATGGAAGCTGGAGATTTGTTGACGTGCATTCGGTCGACGAGTACCTGGAAATGCAGTCAAGGGTGTTTTTTGATCATCAGTCATTGTGATACATGTTGTGTTTTCTTTTCACATTTGGCCAGACAGCTGTCGTTGCTTATGCATTCTGTACAAGCAACAAAAGGACAATATATACATGCCATCTAATGCAAAATGGTGTTGTGGGCAGCGTTTTTGAATTAGACTAGGAAGCTCTGGAATCTAATCCTATCCTTCTATACAGCTGACTGGGTGTCCTTGGAGAAGTCTGGCAACCTTATAGTGGTGCTGTGGGGATTAATGGAGCCCTCAAATATACTACCTTGAGCTCTCTGAAGCTAAAGCAGGAGGGCAACAAAGATGGTGAGGGGTCTGGAGACCAAGTCATATGAGGAAAGGTTGAAGGAGCTGGGTATGTTTACCCTGAAGAGGAGAAGACTGAGAGGGGATATGATAACCATCTTCAAGTACTTGAAGGGCTGTCATATAGAGGATGGTGCTGAGTTGTTTTCTGTTGCCCCAGAAGGTCAGACCAGAACCAACGGGTTAAAATTAAATCAAAAGTGTTTCCATCTAGACATTAGGAAGAATTTTCTAACAGTTAGAGCGGTTCCTCAGTGGAACAGGCTTCCTCAGGAGGTGGTAAGTGCTCCTTCCCTGGAGGTTTTTAAGCAGAGACTTGATGGCCATCTGTCAGCAATGCTTGACTCTATGTCCTTAGGCAGTTCGTGAGAGGGAGGGCATCTTGGCCATCTTCTGAGCATGGAGTAGGGGTCTCTGGGGTGTGTGGGGGAGGTAGTTGTGAAATTCCTGCATTGTGCAGGGGGTTGGACTAGATGACCCTGGTGGTCCCTATGATTCTATTATGCAAACAAGATAAATTAGTATACACCTAAGGAACGTTTCTTGTCCGAGGTGTTCTGAAATGATCTCAGCCTTGCAAAAAACATTGTGCATCACAATATGTAAATGGCTGCTGTGTTTAGATTTCAAATGGGGGGGGGAAATCACTGCAGAATTCTACATTTTTAGGGAAACGTCAAACAAATCTTAACAGAATATTGTTATGTTGTGTGTTCAATGCAGTCGAACAAAATGGTTAGTAAGGCAATAGTAATAGTGAATGTTGTGTGCATTACTACAAGGGTAATGTGAATCCTGTTGAGGAACAAGATGAAGTTTGGGATTAAACTAGCCCAGCTGTATTTGGGAATTCTTAGTATGATGCCATGTTCATATTCATCATTACTAATAGGTAATGTATTATGGTTGCTTGGGGTGTTTTGTTTTTTGCTTCTGAAAAAGAAATATCCAGCTCTTTCTGTAGCATGGTACGAATTCTGATCAAACAGGTAAAAAGTTTATTCTAGAATAAAAACAGAACACTAGGATTGGTTTACAGTCAACTATTTAAAAGTGTAGCACAGCTAAGAAAAGGATGTGTTTTGCAAAACAAAAGAAATCAAAATATTGTCGAAGGCTTTCACGGTCAGAGTTCATTGGTTCTTGTAGGTTATCCGGGCTGTGTGACCGTGGTCTTGGTATTTTCTTTCCTGATGTTTCGCCAGCAGCTGTGGCAGGCATCTTCAGAGGAGTAACACTGAAGAAATCAAGAAATCAAAAAGAAATCCAAAAGAAATCAAGTTTAATGTTGGGAAAACTGCTCGACCACTTGAGGAGTTGTGAAATTGTTTGGCCCCAGAATACTGTAGATTCTCCTATGCACATAAGGGTATGGGTTGTGTTTCACTGAATATTTATTACAGAGATTGTATGCATAAACAGGAATATAACTGGTGAAAGGGCAGAGTTGCCTGGCTGCTCTGGCTTTGGAAATTCCTGGAGATCAGTTGTAGTTCTGAGAGAATTGTGGTGGGGAGGGGAAGACCAAGATGTGAACCCTCCAAAGCTGCCATTTTCTCCAGGGGAACTGATCTCTGTAGCCTGGAGTCCAGTTGCAATTCTGAGAGAACTCCAGGCCCCACCTCAAGGTTGGTCATCCTAGGAAAGGGTAGTCTAGGGATTCTCTGGTCATTTTCAGGAACTGCAAAGCTTAAACCAGCAGCTCTGTTGATGCAGCACTAGTTCTCTGTACCATCAGAGTTATCCATCGAATTGGAGACCTGTAGACAATTCCAGCCAAAAGATTCTCCTTGCAGTCCATAATTCCCCTAGCTTGGGAAGTCAGTTGACATTGGAGTGCCAGTGAGTTCTATGAAAATTCATCTCTGGGATCTCCTGACATACCACATTTTGGGAAACTTGTGGCTGAGGGAGGCCATCCATTTATGGGTCTTCAGTTTGCCATCTCCAAGATACGTACTCATGCATGGGCCTGAACACCTGACTGGAATTATTATATAATGCAGGTGTAAATTTGGCATAGTTATGCACCAGTGATTGTATGAAGCTGTCTCCAATTGGTAAGCGGTCAGGATTCTCGTAGTAGATTATAGCATCAATGTGGCAGAAGGTGAGGCAGCTGCCAAGTTA
Organism: Euleptes europaea; assembly: GCF_029931775.1. Taxonomy (NCBI): domain Eukaryota; kingdom Metazoa; phylum Chordata; class Lepidosauria; order Squamata; family Sphaerodactylidae; genus Euleptes; species Euleptes europaea. Next base: position 78,828,329 of record NC_079316.1, read on the forward strand.
AATGGGGAACCAACTGAATAGGGTTGCCAGATATACCGACCCCCCCCCCGAGGAAGTTGTGGGTGGAGACAGGCATGCCAGAGCTCGACATCATTTCTAGTGAAAAACTAGAAGTAACATCATTACACTCTAGGAGTTGCACAAAACTCTATCCTAGAGTTGTAATGACATCACTTCCAGTTTTTTGCTGGAAATGGTGTAGCAGGCTGTTGCGTTACTGACTCCCTCCACCCCATTTCCCACCATTTCCACCCCTGGAAATGGAAACACTAGCCTGAGTACACAGATTATCAGTGGGAGCGGGAGACCTGGCCTGCCTGCAATTTAAAAATTCTTCACAAAAATTAACTGAGTTCCCAACTAATGTGTTTGGAAACAACTGGATCATATGATATGCTGCAACATCCCCAGCTCTATTTTATACTAATAATTTGTTCAAAAGTTGTTTGTAGTCCATCCTTCTTCAAGGAACATAAGAACATGAGAAAAGCCATGCTGGATCAGACCAAGATCCATCAAGTTCAGCAATCTGTTCACCCAGTGGCCTTTGGAGGTACACTGTCTTCAAGCATGGAGGGCTCATCAGCCATCATGGCTAATAGCTATTGATGAACCTATCCTCCATGAATTTAATTAAGAACATAAGAAAAGCCATGTTGGATCAGACCAAGACCCATCAAGTCCAGCAGTCTGTTCACACAGTGGCCAACCAGGTGCCTCTAGGAAGCTCACAAACAAGACGACTGCAGCAGCATTGTCTTGCCTGTGTTCCACAGTGCCTAATATAATAGGCCTGCTCCTCTGATCCTGGAGAGAATAGATATGCACCATGACTAGTATCCATTTTGACTAGTAGACATGGATAGCCCTATCCTCCATGAACATGTCCACTCCCCTCTTAAAGCCTTCCATATTGGGAGCCATCACCACATCCTGGGGCTGGAAGTTCCACAATTGATATTCAGGCTGAGGTAGACAACAGGAAATGAGGATGAAATATGAAATTAAAAGCTGTTCAAATGTTCATATACAAACACACTGTTCTAATTAAGATTCCAGGGAGAAAAAAAGGGAGAAAAGTAGGAACTAATAAAATAATTTGCAGAGAGAATTGTGACAGAATAGTACAAAGAAATATAAGTCACTGGTAGTAAGAACAAGGACCGTTCTCTCTTGCTGTCTTGGAACTCAAGGGTCAAGCATTCCCAGCTGACAGCTCTCCTTTATTTTCTGCAGCTTGAGAGGTTAACCACAGATTTGGTTGGTGAAATGCTGTGCTTCAAAAGGTTGCAACCTGGAAAGAATAATTTTTGCAGCAGCATTGGCTGAACCTACCAACCCTTAGAATTTATAACACCATGGCGTATGTTGAATAGGCCTTCCATCTCCAGGTCGGGAAAATCCAGGAGATTCTGGGGTGGAGGGTGAGGTTTGGGGATGGGCTGTGGCTCAGTGGTAGAGCATCTGCTTGGCATGCAGAAGGTCCCAGGTTCAATACCCAGCATCTCCAGTTAAAGGGACTAGGCAAGTAGGTGATGTGAAAGACCTCCGCCTGAGACCCTGGAGAGCTGCTGCCAATCTGAGTAGACAATACTGACTTTGATGGACCGAGGGTCTGATTCAGTATAAGGAAGCTTCATGTGTGTTCATGTGATGGGAGGGAGCTCAATGGGGTATAATGCCAGAGTACACCATAAAGTTCACTCTCCAAAGCTGCGATTTCCTCCAGGGGAACTGATCTCTGTAGTCTGGAATTCAGTTGTAACTCCAGGAGATCTGCAGGCTCCACTTGGAGATTGGTAGACCTAATGCCGAATGATGTACAGTGTAAATCATATATGTGTATCCATCACACTGTAGATAAAATGGAAGAGAGGAGAAACCTGTACACCATTCTGAGCTCTTTGTAGAAAGGGCAGGATAATCGTGACCAAAAAAAAAGAAAAACCAGCATCCAACAAAGCAGTTGGGAGAATGTTTGACAATGTGAGGGGCAGGAAGGAGGTTTAGCTCCTTGTAGGCCAATGGTGCCTTTGAGGGAACTCCGTTCCTTTCTGTCATCAAAGTGAATCACTGCCATTGGCTGCTGTTGGGAAAAGAACACTTGGGGCTGTGTTGTGGGAAGGGCAAAACATGCCCTCTACCACTGACACTGTGTAGCCTCTATGCCCGTGTTGGTGAACCTATGGCACGCGTGCCACTTCCGGCACGCGTAGCCCTCTCTGCCGGCACGCGCGGTTCCTCCAAGCCGCTGGCCTTTCCGGCTCTGCCCCACCCCGGGTGATCTCCAACCAATAGAGATCAGTTTCCCTGGAAAAAATTGCCACTTTGGCAATTGGACTCTATGGCACTGAAGTCCTTCCCCAAACCCCACCCTCCTCAGGCGCCACCCCAAAAACCTCCCACTCATGGCGAAGAGGAACTTGGCAACCCTAGCCTCTCCCTCTGGGCCCCCTCTGGGGGTGGTATTCAGGTTAAATTGCCGCATTGGCACTCGGCGATAAATAAGTGGGTTTTCGGTTGCAGTTTGGGCACTCGGTCTCTAAAAGGTTCGCCATCACTGCTCTATGCTCTACACCAGTGGTTTCCAAAGTGGGCGGCACCCCCCCCTGGGGGGAGGTGGGATTACCTAGGGGGCACTAAGAGGCAAGGGGGCAGCAGGGGGCACTAGAGGTGGGCCCCTTCAACTGTGTTATTGGATAGGGTAGGGGGCAATGGGGTTGGGTTTGTGGAATCAAAGGGGCGGTGGCCCGAAAAGTTTGGGAACCACTGCTCTACACAAAGGCAGACTGGCCATTATGAGCACCAGAAGAAGAAGAAAAGAGTTGGTTTTTATATGCCAACTTTCTCTACCACTTAAGGGAGAATCAAACCGACTTACAATCTCCTTACCTCCCCACAACAGACACCCTGTGAGGTAGGTGGGGCTGAGGGAGTGTGACTAGCCCAGGGTCACCCAGCTGGCTTCATGTGTAGGAGTGGGGAAACAAATCTAGTCCACCAGATTAGCCTCCGCCGCTCGTGTGGAAGAGTGGGGAATCAAACCTGGTTCTCCAGATCAGAGTCCACCTCTCCAAACCACTGCTCTTAACCACTACACTACCCTGGCTCTTTCCTGTGGGCCAATGGCCTGCTTAGCCAGCCTAGTGGTAAATAGGGTGATGCCAGGGTGACCCACATGCAGTGAGGGACAGCGATCCCTGGCTAGGACATGGTACAGTGAGCCTGGCTGGGAAGGTAATGAGGCTGTTTCTTTCCCTGCCCTTTAGTGGGGGGGGGGGCAAGCTAGGAGGCTCCCTGTCCTTTGGATGTGGGGCCAAGCGGGGCACTTTTCCAGGGATGTTTCCCCCCCTCCCGGTCTGCCCTTCAACATTCAGATATACTACACCCTGTGGACTTTTGTAGTAGGCGGGTCCTCCTTCTGTCCGTATCCTATCCAACCTAATGATGGGTATTTGCTAGCTAGTCTTATATGTTGGGAGTCTCTTGAATCAATAAATGTATAAATCTGTAAAACCCACGTGTACGCCATGATAACAGGCAAGAGAAAGATGGGTGCTGAAGATACTTTTAACAGTTTGTTCTCCCTGCCTTGACTGCCCACCTGCTCTGTAGCAGGCAAGGTATCATTTAGCGCAGGGAACCATCTCTTCCCACACCTCCCCCACTGAAGTTTCACATTGCATGAAGTTATTCCTCAGGAGTACCTATATGCATGGCCATCGCACTCCATCTACACCCTACTCATTAAGTGGGCCTCCATATTAGTATGCATGCAAGAGGCAGAGTTGCCTTTACTCAGAAAAGTGTGACGTTTGCCTTGCATTGGTAATATGACTACAGTATATATGTGAAATATAAATAGCCCCCTTTAAAATACACTTTTAATAATCTTTCTAATCTTGAATATATCCAAAAGTGGGCCTTCAACCTTGCTGAGCAACCTTGCTCTCTGCTCTACCTGAAATTTTTACTGGTGCCCCTGTATCAGGGTTGCCAACTCCAGTCTGGGAAATTCCTGGAGATTTGGGGTGGTGCCTGTGGAGGAGGAAAATAGGAGAGGAAATCCGCCTAGAATCTATGGTATGCCATATAGTTTGCCCTCTGAAGCTGTCATTTTCTCCAGGTGAACTGTTCTCTGTAGTCTGGAGATCAGTTGTAATTTTGGGAGAACTCCAGGGGCCACTTGGAAGCTGGCACCTCTACCCTGTGTAGAAAAGCAGACGCGTTCCATCCATTGCCTTCATATAAGCAGAATTCTAGGCCTTGGATTTCCGTTTATTAGGTACAGTTATGGCTCCCCTGTGCCTGAAACCATTAACCCCATGCCTGTAATCGTTACCCTGCAGATTAGGTACTATAGGTCTGTAAATCTTGTGTCTCGAGAGATATAACTTAATATAGATCAAGTATGACTCTAAAGCTTGGGCGGCTTTCTACCTAAAGAAGCGAACCTCACAGAATGATAATAATGATGACTCAGACCAAGTAGCCTTTTTTGAACTTGTTGAGAGAAAGCAGATACATATGACGGCATATCTACTGAAAGTCTGGGTATTTGTATTGAATTATTCAGTGACTACTTTGAGCATTCAGCACTGACGAAAATTATTTTTTCTCTCAATGATATTGAGTGCCCATTGGTTAAAACCCAGTGGTTAAATATGACTTTCCTATCTTTTCTCCTTCACATTCATACTACAGTTCTAAATGTGATTCCTGCTTGCAAATATACCCCCCACCCACATCACTAGGGTTTTCAGGATTGGTGTTTTTTTTAATGACCACTGATTGTCATTCTGTTGAATGATTATAGTTGGAGACCAGTGATCATCACTGTGGGACATATCCTTTGGGGTTCCACAGGGTGCATTCCTATCCCCCATTCTTTTCAATCTCTATGTAAAGCCCTTAGGACCAATCATATGTAGTTTTGGGGTTGACTATCATCAATATGCTGACAATAGCAAGCTCTATATATCCTTATCCAAATCTTCTGGTGATGCAGTAGAGGTCCTGAATTGCTGCCTGGCAGCTGTGGTTAACTGGCTAAGAATGTACAAATTGAAACTAAATCCTAGAAAGTCAAAGATAATGCTGTTTGGGAAGATGGGGATCTTGATGGGCATTGTGCCTCCCCTCTGTCAATGGGGTTCAACTAACCCTTGCTGACTCAGTTAAGAACCTTGTGGTTATATTGGATCCAATATTACTGGTGTAGGTGCAGGAAAGAGTTTCTTCCAACTCATTCTGCCTCGAAGATGGCCCCATACGTTGATACAGCCAGACTGGCCACCTGGATCCATGCTACGGTAACATCGAGAACAGAATACTGTAATCCACTCTACATAGGTCTCCTTTCAAAGTCAACTTGGAGACTCCAGTTGGTGCAGAACACTGCAGCTTGGCTATTATTGGGAGCTAGATGGAACATGCATATTACTCCCATTCTGCAGACATTCCATTGGCTGCCCATCAGTTACTGGGCTCAATTCAAGATATTGGCTATCAAATACAAACCCCTTCATGGCCTTGGTCCCTCATGTCTGTGGGATAACCTCTCTCCCTATGCTCCGCCCCTAGGAACTGCTCTTAGAGTAGAGTTTGCACAGCGCTCTTTGGAGTCCAGGACTTGGATTGTTGCCTTTAATCTGAGACTGAAGGTTCTGTTTTCAGTGCCTAATGCTTGGGCGGGGCTTTTGTATCTTGTAAAGGAATAAAACTTTAGTAGAAGTTCTTGGGAGAGGTGTGTAAATAATAGAATTCAGTCTTTTGGCCTTTCCTTTGCTATGCTCAGGACCATGGATTATCAGGAAGCATTAAGGATGATCAGGACGAGAGTGATTGGTCTTGATCATGCCAGTACACTAACTCGGGCAAGGTATGTATGCTCCATTTCTGCACTAGTAATTCCTCCTCCTTTGAACCTTCCCTCATATTTGAAATCCCTTACAATGCCCAGCCATAGACGTGCTTTTATGCTCACCAGATTGAATGTCCTGATGACTGTAGAAATAAGAGGACAATTTGCTAAAATACCATTCAAAAAACGTTTTTGTGATTATGTATCTGGTGCATTAGAGACTGTAGACCATGTTTTTATTTTTTGTGACCTGTGATCTGCTCCCAGAGCCCTCTGGATTTTTCCTATTTTGTCCAGATACCAATTCCTTGTCAAGCCCTAGATCAGGGGTGGGGAACCTTTTTGCTGCCAAGGGCCATTTGCACATTTATAACATCATTTGGGGGCCATACCAGGTGTAGATCTCCCGGTGTGGGGGGAGAGGTTAGGGTTGCCAGGTCTCCAGCCACCACCTGGAGGTTGGCAACCCCAGGGGAGGCCACACAGAGAAGGCCTGCAGGGTGCCCCCGCTCCCTCCTCCCAGGCGGGAGGGCAGCCAGAGGTGGGCCCGAGCAAACGAGGCACCAGGGGGGTGCAGCCTGCAGTTGATGGGCAAGGGAGGAAGGGAGGAAGGAAAACAGAAAGAGGAAATGGGAGGGAGGGAGAGAGAGAAAGGGAGAAAGAAATGGAGAGAGGGGGAGAAAGAAAGTAAAGGACAGAGGGAAAGAAAGAAAAGGACGGAAGGAGACAAAGAGACAGAAAAAGGTGAAAGAGAAGGAGAGAAAGGAGAAAGAGTGACAGAAAAAGAGGACGAAAAGAGAGAAAAGCCTTCCCCCCCACACACACACACACAACCGCGCACGCCGGCACCGCATGACTGGGCCCCAGCCTCCCTGCCTCCCCCACCCTCACACACACACACGGCGGCGCACAGAGCCCTGCATGACTGGGCCCCAGTCTCCATGCCTTCCCCCCCTCAGAGTCCACAAAATCTCCCCCCCCGAAGCCTGATCGACTCCTATATGCATGCTCTGCTGCCGGGAGCCACCGGCCTTCCCCCCCCCCCTCACTGCTCAACAGCCGACAGGCAGCAAGAGGGGCTTACAATGTGCCGCGGCGTTCCTGCACGCCGCGGCTGTAGGGGACAGCCTTGGGGGAAGCATCCCTTGGTCGGCGAGAGGAGGTCCTCTCCAGCAGGGCCCCACCTCCGCGGCAGGGCCCCAGAGTTCCCGAGGGCCACAAAAAATGTCCTCGGGGGCCGCATACGGCCCCAGGGCCTGAGGTTCCCCATCCCTGCCCTAGATGGTATCATTATTATTGGCAGATTGTGATTCACAAATAACCCAATCTGTTGCAAAATATTGGACAATAGTGATCTCCCTAAAACATTGTTAAAATGAGTACTATTTTGAGAATTTATGAGAAATTGTATAGGCTCATTGTTATACCTTACTTTTTAATGTGTTGTAGACTTTATCAGATATATGAATTTTATTGATTTGGTATCATGTATGTTTGTTCTGTCATGT